>NC_044556.1:100021803-100350053 GCF_007565055.1 Rhinopithecus roxellana | reverse complement strand
TGAACACAAGTCTCTGACTCAAGCATCTGTATTACTCCATCTTCTAGTTGCAGTTATGTTATTATTTATAACTTAAGTTCAAATACTTTCATGTAGGCAGCTTGATATTTGTTTGTTACTAAATTTTAATCTACTGCCAAGGGGAAGTCAGTCCACTACCAAGGGCAAGAATGCCAAGTGCTTCAAGCAGTGCTATTTAAGCCTGTAGTTAGTGACAGGGCTCACTAATGAACATAAGGAACGCTGGAAGGAAGCTTCCCTAGTGGGATGAATAGTGTGTTCACATATGGTTGGCTAGAAAAATGAACAGTTCCCTCTACCCCTGCTTGACCGAGGTATAAGAATCTGGCAAACCCAGCAGTCTCAGAATTTGGGAATCATGCCTGAGGTCTGGAATCCAGCAGCCGTGGCTAATGGCAGATTTGGTGTGCTGATGTAACATGAAGGTTAGAAGATCCTGCTGTCAGGGTCTTGCGGTGTTTGCTTCATAGTGAACCTGCCATGCAAGGTGCCTGTCAGGATGTCTGAAATACTGGAGGGCAGGAACTTGTGTGCATTGTACGTGCTGTATGGCCAGCTTGCTGGTAGCTTTGTGTAAGTGGTAGAATTCAGTCTGAGACTCACCTTCCTGGTAATGTATCGCTAGGGAGGGGACATAGTGCCTACTCACCTACAGTAGTCAGTTTCCCAGTATATCCTGCAAAGAGCCTGACAGCCTCAAATGGCTGAATTGGCTCTGGCCAGTTCAAAGCAGCATGATGCCGTGGTGTGTGTGTGTGTGTGTGTGTGTGTGTGTGTGTGTGTGTGTGTGTGTGTGAACGGGGGCCCTCCCAGGCTGCGAAGACGGCTGGTGTGCAGGGGTAGGGCTCCTTGACCGATCCACGCCTCCTCGTTACACAGCCATGCTTCAACTTCGTAAGCCTCCTGGATAGTAATAAAGTGTGGAAGTAACCCGGTCTGCTGCTGTTGAACTGTGACCTCCTGGCTAATTCTGCCCTTGGTGCCTGAGCTTGCCACAGTGGGAGTGCTTCACTTCAGAAGGCACAACCAGCCATCCCTTATGTAATCTGCACCATCCTAGAAAATCCTCCAATATCCTTGTCCAGGAACACAGGTGGTTGCATGTAGACTTGCTTTTGTCCCGTGGTGAGTGTTTGTTCTGACTTATTACCTCCGTGGAATGCGAGTGTATTCCCAGTCAGGACACTTATTGTTCTGGGTCACTAGAACATGACTTGAAGTGTTAATGCATCGAGACATGAGGCTTAAAATAGGAAATTGCATTAAGCAGATCACTTCATGTGTTATTTTGACCTGGGAAGTGCGTTAGAGGAGAATGAGGATGAGCCTTTGTGATTCAGTGTGCAGCGCTGATATAATGGTATATGACACCCCAAACAAGGGTGGTTTTGGTGAGACGTCACACAGTGAACCTCCACAGTAATTTGGAGAAGATTTCACAGAGCTCTGTGATTCACTCTGGTCCATGGCAGGATGGCTCCCACTGTTTCTCAATTTAGAGCATGTAGAGATAGTTTGGGCTCATCTCTCATTGAGTAATCATTGAGTATGTAGAAGGCATTTAGCAAATTGGCAATGAGACTCTTCTCTAAGAGCCTGGCCTTTATGAAAGGGAAAAATTGGAGAAACTTACAGTTGTTGAAAATACGTGAAAAGTAACCACTCTGAAAAAAGTCAAAAAGGAGGCAGCAATGACAAGAAGGATCCAGGATTTTCCTATTGAGTTAGAAAGTTATCCTGTGAAAGGAAATCTCTTTCCAGAGAAGAGGTTGACCAGTTGCTAAATAACAGGAATCATCATTTTCCAGCAGATACTGTGGTATGTTATGAGAGACAGTTATTGACACTTTACAATTTCCACTGAAGAAAGGGTTAAGGACCTGGCTTCAATTTATAGAAAAGAAGATTTTTTTTTTTTTTGAGACAGACTCTTGCTCTGTCACCCAGGCAAGAGTGCAATGACGCAATCTCAGCTCACTGCAACTTCCACCCCTGGGTTCAAGTGATTCTCCTGCCTCAGCCTCCCAGGTATCTGGGATTACGGGTACATGCCACACGCCCGGCTAATGTTTGTATTTTTAGTGGAGATGGGGTTTCACCATGTTGATCAGGCTGGTCTCGAGCTCCTGACCTCAGGTGATCCGTCTGCTTCGGCCTCCCAGAGTGATGGGATTACAGGTATTAGCCACCTCGCCTGGCCCTAGAAGAGAAGATTTAAATTAGGAAGAATTTCCAACTACGAAGACCATGAACTAATTTCCAAACTACGAAGACCATGAGCTGGGAAATTGAATTGCTAGGGTCTTGTCCCTTAAGAAAGAGTGTTATCTAGTCTAGCATGTATGTGTAAGCCTGCATGGAGGAGGAGGTTGTGTTAGGGAACCATCCCCTCCATCATCCCAGCAGCCCTGAGGTCTTATTTGTCAATAGCTTTTCAGGTAGGGCAAGAGAGAAGAGCCTGGTCAACATAGAAGCTTTTTTCAAAACACAGCTTCCCCTTGCATAAATGTTCCCAGGCAGAAACAGAGCTTGAAGAAGATCCCCTGTGATTTTGCTCTGTCTTCTTGATTGAAAACTGCTGCTGTATGCTCTCGTGCTTTGGCAATAGAGTCTAAGTCACTGAGCCCTGCAGTGTGTACAACGTTTTCAGACATCTGTGCTGGGAGTGTCCTCTGAGAGTTGCAGCACAGAGGCAGTGGAAACAGGAAGCCCCTTTTTTTCTCCCATGTTGGAGCGGCAGCTAATGGATGGAGCTGTGAAGTCCGCACGTGCTGGGTGCACTCCTCCCCCACGGCCATCCCCAGCTTCAGCTTGCATAAGAGCCTGCTTTGGGAGGGGCTTTGTTCCAGAACCTTCTGGCTGTGCCTGGTTCAGTACTGAGACCTTGTGTCTTAAACATGTCACAGAACACACACATATCAGTATAGTCTCTAAAAGTTGAATAGCATTTGGTTTGGCTATTTGCCTAGGTACAGGACAAACTATGGGGCTGATGTGGCAAGAATGCTTGTCTTGTGCAATGTTGACCAATAGGCCAGCAGGACATTTCTCTCACCAACAAAGGCCTGGCTAGACTGGCCATTGAAGGTGGACATAGGAGGCTTTGACTCCCACGTGTCAAAGATTCACATGAAAGCATTGGGGAAGAGATTTATGAGTGGTGGAAGAGTTGTGTGGTCTCAGCCATTATGAGAAACATGTCTTATTTGTTTTAGGTCTAAAACATGTCTAAATTTGTTTTAGAATAAGAGCTGTGGCTCACGCCTGTAATCCCAGCACTTTGGGAGGCCCTCCTCATGCACGTCTCAGGGTTTTAGAAATGCCACAAGTAGCTGTCTACACTCTTGAGTATGAGGTTGACGTGGGAAGAACCTTGTGTAACTGTTCATTTCAACCCCCATCAGTGGCCACGTAACCAGGGGGATGACAGGTTAGCTTAATTTCTTGCCTGGGCTCACCAGCCTTACACGAGTGGTAGCCATAGCCTGGTGCCCAAAGCCTGGCGGCCATCCGAGGGCCGTGTTCCCAGAGTCAGCTGAATTCATCACCATGGCTGGGGTGCTGGATGAATCCCTGGTTAGTATAATCATAGCTGGGTGTCTGGAACGTTGCTGGGTGCTTCTCTGGCCTCCATCTATTTTCTGTAATCTGCAGAAGAACCCTCAAGATGAGTAGTATTATACTTATTTACCAAAGGGGGAACTGAGGCTGAGTAGTTGGATAACTTGCCCAAGACCACACAAGTTAGTAGCTAAAGGAAGCAGGATTTGAACCTAGCTAGGTCCAACTCCAAAGCCTATGTTTGTTTACTCCACGTTACCCCATGATGGTGGCTGTGGTATTGTCATAGAAAAGGACATCACTCTCCTAGTTCATTTACAGTCTTATGAGTGAATGACTTCCCTTTTAGTCCATTAAGCCCTAGATAATATTCAAAAATTCACAATTAAGCTGTAAATTGTTCAACTTTCCTTTGTAACAGTAATGGAGAAAGTAATATTTTTGAATAACAGCATATTTATACAAGTTTAGAACTTAAATATAGGACTTGAAATTCTCAAGTTTAGGACTTGAGAATATATTTAATATTCAGAGACTCTCAGTATTCAGAGTCCAGAGATGTGTCTCTGTGTCCTTGTAACATGTATTTGGCAATCTAATGGGAGAGACTCATGTTCAGGGGTCCCAGGCTCAGCAATTAACTCCAGGAGAGGTGAGGGAAGCACACGTTTCCCTGGGAGAAGGGTGTGGGGATCACTCTCTCCAGTTATGCACAGACAAAAATTGTATTTAACACTACTTTTGGTATATAGAAAATTTGTTTTAGGCTGGGGCAGTGGATCACACCTGTAATCCCGGTACTTTGGGAGGCCAAGCCGGGTGGATCACGAGGTCAGGAGTTTGAGACCAGCCTGGCCAACATGTTGAAACCTCGTCTCTACTAAAAATACAAAAATTGGCCAGGCGTGGTGGCGCACACCTGTAATCACAGCTACTGGGGAGGCTGAGGCAGGAGAATCGCTTGAACCCTGGAGGCAGAGGTCGCAGTGAACCGAGATTGCACCATTGCACTCCAGCACTGGGCGACAGAGCAAGACTCCACCACGGGAAAAAAAAAAAAAAAGAAAAATTTGTTTTAAAATTGATCTATTGTTAGGTGAAAATGCTATTTTATTATAGTCAGTAATGTTTGAAGAGGTTTTTAAAAAGCCTGCATTAAAAAAAAATTTGCTGCAGATATTGACGAATGTTCAGAACAACCCTCAGTGTGTGGGAGCCACGCAGTCTGCAATAATCACCCAGGAACCTTCCGCTGCGAGTGTGTGGAGGGCTACCAGTTTTCAGATGAAGGAACGTGTGTGGGTAAGTTCTCCAGGTAACTTCTCAAAACATTATTCACATGGTGTGCATTAGCTCTTGTGCAAAAGGTCTGGTTCCAGGTAAAAATGAGTCTGGTCAAGTTGGAAGGAGCTGGGAAGGGTAATTTACAAAGATGAATCAGACTTAGCCCCTGCCCTCCAACTATCTGGAGAGTCACAAGTACAGTGAGTAAGCAACATTATTGCCTACACTAGTAATACCATCACCTCTCCTGTTGCCAGCTTTTGCATTACATTTGCCTCTTATAAACTTATTTTAATCGTTTTTATTATGCTTTTAATAACTATAAAGCTATTAGACATGTTTCTTCCAGTAATCAGTAGCCTTGGGATTCATATTGAGGAACCACCTTATAGGTACTTTTGTTATCATTACCTATCTTAGATTGAATTCTACCTGAGTTACATCTAAAATTCCAATTGGGGTCATTCTCTTTATGGATTTTGATTTTACCAACCACGAGCAGCAGCATAATTTCTTAGCCTTATTGAAGTAAGTTGCAGCTCTTGATTAGGCTAATTATGCTCTTGCTGAATGATGATTTTGGTGGTGATAAGGAAGGGCGAGCCACAAACAGCCAGATTGTTTAAATTCTTCCTCTTTTTCCTCCTGCTGCACTTTGACCTGGTCGTTCAAGATTCTTGAACGACCAAGGCCAGCATGTTCCCAGGTCTGGAGGGTGACATATCAAACGGGCATCTGAACTCAACATGTCTTCCCAATTTAAAACAGATTCCTCTTGTACCATGTCAGCAAACCATCTTCTTGCCTTTCCCTCACTGTTCACCAAACCCTAGAATATTTTCTTTTGGCTCTGTCTCAAAGCTTGGGTAAGGCTGCCAAGGTCCTGGGGTGAGGTGGTGTCTTGAGGGTGGGAGGGAACAGGCAGTTCTCATGTTTTGAGTGTGACCCAAACATCTGTGAGCTCAGGGAGGCCAGTCCCCTCTGCACAGTTGAGATTTTCACTCTGCTAAAGTTACTGCTGCTGCTTTTTTTTTTTTCCTCAGTAAAGAACATCAGTTTCTGCGTATTTGGCATGATTTCTTTCTCTGCTGCTTGAGGCTAAGGAGATTCAAAAGTTTAGTTTTAACGACCATACCATTTACATTACACTTCAGCTCAAGCTTGGGCAGTGGATACCTTATCCCTTGGGTGATGATGTGCACGGTAGCTGAGATCCATCCTGGGACACCTGTGTGGAGCATGGTGACCTAGGTTTCTGGATCCAGTCATTCCTGATGTCCACACTCACTGAAGGGGCAGGGCGGGGTGCAAGACGGGTGCTGGGCAAATGTCTGCTTCAGGCATTTACTTCTGAGGAAGGCACCCTTTCTGGGGCTCAGTTCCTCGTCTGTAAAATGAGGTGATTAGACCTGATCATTGGTTTCCTGTGACCCATGGAGCTCTTGGAGGTGCCTCCAGAGCTGTCAAGGAGGACACAGGCCAGCTGCGGGCAGGCTCTCATCCTCTCCCCTGATCTCTAGCCTCCTTTTTTGAGACAGAGTTTTGCTCTTGTCACCCAGGCTGGAGTGCAATGGCGCGATCTTGGCTCACTGCAACCTCTGCCTCCAGGGTTCAAGCAATTCTCCTGCCTCAGCCTCCCAAGTAGCTGGGATTACAGGCATCTGCCACCGTGCCTGGCTAATTTTTGTATTTTTAGTAGAGATGGGGTTTCACCATGTTGGCCAGGCTGGTCTCGAACTCCTGACCTCAGGTGATCTGCCTGCCTCAGCCTCCCAAAGTGCTGGGATTACAGGTGTGAGCCACCATGCCCGGCCTATATATTTGAGGGAGAACATCTTCACCACTTTTAATTGGCTCCTTTGAGACTCACTGTGCAGAGAGAAGGCTCACTGTAGAACCAAGTCTGCCTACATGCATTCAAAGAAATAACTCTGGCTTGTCACTGAGTAATTGAGTGGTCATTCTATCTCTCTTAGAATTCCTTGTTAAAACAGTGTTGTAGATTGGAAGCCAGCACTGGGAAGGTTACCCTGCAGGTCAGAAAGGGGCAAGGTGAAGAAATAAACAGGGCAAAGTGTGCTCTGCCAACTGTGAGGGGCTGGGGGCTCAGGCAGGGTTGTGGGCTGGCCAGGAGGAGTTCTCTTTTCCTGAGGATTGGTATCCATTATGGGGGAAGGGATGTTTGTGAACTTCCATCTTTGGCATTTTCTGTAAGCTCATGACTCTCTTTGCCCCTGGGTACCAACTTTTGCAGTTAATTGAAATGTGCAAAACATGTTTTTCTGAAGGAAAGATGGGCCTCAGCTTGCCTGTAAGTCACCTTGATGTGAAGACGTAGACACCCCTCTGAATGGACATAGCCCTGTGACACTGGGCTGGCATATGGAGTGTGGTGAACTTGCGGTCCTACTTCACCTGCCCTGGGCATCTTGGTGCAGGGCACGATGGCATGCATCAGCTCTTCTCTCGAGGCAAGAACAGGGCCAGGCTTAGGCAAAAAGCTGCAGCAGTTAACTTCCAGTATGCCAAGCACAGAGAGGCCCGTAGATGGGACTGTGGTTCTCTTAAGAGTCCTGATGATAGAACTCATGGAAGGAGGGCTGAGGAGTAGGTGAGTGTCACAGAGGCTAGGTGATAGTACCCCATCTTGTGCTGCTGCCTCAAAGTGGAAGGCAAGGGTTGAGGTCTACAGGGTGATTTTCAATGACTGGTTCAGTTACTCTGGGGTTCCTAAGGCACCATTGCATTTTGCTTCTGATTTTCTAAAAGCATTCAGAGCCAGGACAAAGCCCCATCCTCCCAATGTCAGAACACAAATCTTTCCCTCCCAGCAGGTCTTGGGTAGCTGGATTATCCCAGATGAAGAAGGACTCATGTTTCTCCTCCATGAGTCTTCCTAAGATTGATTTCAGTTTGTCCTGCCTTAAGTGCAGACAGACAGAGAAAGAGAGAGAGAGAGAGAGAGAGAGAGAGAGGGTTGGGGGTGGGGGGAAGAACATAAGCCTCTGAGAATTACACAATTTGTCTAAGGCCGTGTGGTTGACCCATGGTTCCTGATATATACCAAGGCTGCCTACTCCAAAGGCTCACAGTCTTCTAACCATAACCATACCCATCTCCTTGGCTTGGAAACATTTATTTGTCCTTCCTTGGTAGCAAGTGGGTGACTGACTTGGGCATTTGTAGTGAATGTTCCACCTGTCCAGGGTGGGCCAAGGCTGAAGACACCACGTGGAAGTCTCAGCTCCTTCCTTCCACGCGGTCTCTACAGAGTTGCCATCAGAAGTGTGGCATCGGCAGATGTCCCACCCCCATATCCAGATGAAGGGAAAGTTGGGTCCTGAGGATCCGTGATGGGGATCTGGTTTGGAGAGTGGCCTGAGACAGACCCCCAGAGTGAAACTGAGGTCAAGCCAGGCGGAATGACCAACCACAGTGTTAGTCAGTCAAGACCGATCAGAGGCAGAACCCAGGTGGGAGGAAACGGTGACGGCAGTGGTACCAGCCCAGTGAGGAGTGGGGTGGGGATGAAGCTGTGGACGTGCCTAGAGGTCTAGGGTCCAGGCATGGACCCTCTTTATAGAGCTGGGAGGGGCACGTGGCCTGCTCAGCCGACTTTCTTCCTAAGACTGTGCATCAACCTTTTGTTCTGAAGCTGTTGTGGACCAACGCCCCATCAACTACTGTGCAACTGGCCTGCATAACTGCGACATACCCCAGCGGGCCCGGTGTATCTACACAGGAGGGTCCTCCTATACCTGTTCCTGTTTGCCAGGCTTTTCTGGGGATGGCCAAGCCTGCCAAGGTATGTGGTTGCTCTGATTTTCCCCTGTGTGTAACCTGAGGAAGTTTCCTAGGTGGTACCTGGCATGTGCCAATCACCACCTCACTCCCAAATAAAAGAAAGAATTCTTCTGTTATCTCCATTGAGTTAATGAGTTGCTTTTCATATTTCTCTAGTAGTTTGAACTATGCATTTTCTTTCGGGGGCTGTTCTCATTGGTGACTGTTTTGTTCTAGGTGACTAGTTCATTCAGGTGACAATTAGACACCTGCTCTCTGCTAGGAACTGGGGATATTTTCTGTCTTTCACGAAGAAACAAACTGTCCTTTTACATGGAGGACATGCATGGAGCTTAAAGTCCATCCCTTTATTTAATAAGATGTATTAATATATAGTCATTCAACTGGCTTGTTCTAACCTTCTTCTTCAAAAAAGCAAAGTTCTCTGATTGAATAAATGACTGCAGGTCAAAGAGTAAATGACTTAATATAATTCCCTCAGACTTGAGCTTCTTGGCTGCCAGGGTGCTCTTACAGGTAATTTTAGGTAAGATAACCCACGAATAGAGTACCCTGAGTCTGTTGGTTTGCACAATCGCTTGATATTATACCATAGAGTATTTCTAAAAAGTCCCAACTAAGATAGAATTTCTGAGATACTTTCTCTATTACTGAACATGTGGATGTTTTCTCCCATTCTGTCAAGTAGTTAATAATCTGTTGGTCAACACTCAGACAGTTTTGAAGCTCTCATTTATGACAGGAGGGATCATTTTATAATGCAAATAGATCCTGTCTTTTCCCCTGTTGTAAGGTTGATACAAACATTCTTTTCTTTCTTTCTTTTTTTTTTTTTTTTTTTGAGATGGAGTTTTGCTCTTGTTGCCCAAACTGGAGTGCGGTGGTGCAATCTCAGCTCACTGCAACCTCCGCCTCCCGGGTTCAAGCGATTCTCCTGCCTCAGCCTCCAGAGTAGCTGGGATTACAGGTGCGCATCACCATGCCTGGCTAATTTTTTGTATTTTTAGTAGAAACAGGGTTTCACCATGTTGGTCAGGCTGGTCTCAAACTCCTGACCTCAGGTGATCTGCCCGCCTTGGCCTCCCAAAGTGCTGGGATTATGGGTGTGAGCCACGGCGCCTGGCCAAAAACATTTTTCATGAAAACATTGTTGCCAAAGTGAAACACATTTGTAAGTGCAACAGATAGAAATTGGGGAGTTAGTGATTTGATAGTTAATGTTTAGTGAGTTTTGAAATACTCTTCCCAGATCAGAAGCAGGTTCCCATAGATTTGAGTAAGTGGCTTAAATTATTGGGTAAACTCCGAATTCCAGAAGAAATCTCATTGTCCCTGGGCCTGGTGGCTGTTTTACAGATGTGGATGAATGCCAGCCGAGCCAATGTCACCCTGACGCCTTCTGCTACAACACTCCAGGCTCTTTCACGTGCCAGTGCAAACCCGGTTATCAGGGAGACGGCTTCCGCTGTGTGCCCGGAGGTAAGGTGGTGGGACATCTGGAGTTGGTAGCCCATTGCCCTATCCATAAATCCAGTGCACATGGCCCTGGGAGAGAAGGTGAGGTGGGAAAGTAGGAGGCTCCATGGAGAGTTCTAAGAGTTGTTGAGGTGGGAGATCAGAGCATGGACTGCAACGTAGAACATTCTTTGAAATGGTAGAACATCAGATGGGAACAGTGCCTGTAATCCCAGTACTTTAGGAGGCCAAGGTGGGTGAATCACTTGAGGTCAGGAGTTCGAGATCAGCCTGGCCAACATGGCAAAACCCCCTCTCAACTAAAATTACAAAAATTAGTCAGGCGTGGAGGCATGTGCCTGTAATCCCAGCTACTCCGGAGGCTGAGGCATGAGAATCGCTTGGACCTGGGAGGCAGAGGTTGCAGTGAGCTGCAATTGAGCCACTGTAGTCCATCCTGGGTGACAGAGTGAGACTGCCTCAAAAAAAAAAGAAAAAAAAAAAAGAATTTATTTGACACCTTAGACTGGAGTTAACCAATTGTGTTATTTATTTTTAATTACTGCTGCTGTTGTTGGTCAGATATATTCATGCCACTATAAATGTTTTCAATTAGAGATAAGTAAACATGTTCATCTTATCGCTTTTTAAGCAGTTAAAAACTGTTTAAATAACCATCCCCTTCACTAGTCTGTGAGCACATTGAGGGTGGTGCAGGTACACTTTATTTTTTTGTATGTTTCCAGCACCCAGTGGAGTATTTGGTATATGGTGGGGCTCACAGCTGTTTATAGCTGTTGAAGAAATAAATGATGCACCAGCTCCATTCCTCCAAAAGCATTTGGAAATCTTTGTTTATCTTCACTCTCAGTAAGACTAGTTTTTAGAGTAGCTATCTATCAAAAAAGAGAAAATATCAGATTAAGATTTAAATTTTGATGTATAGTAGCACAAATTGTTAGTCTAAATTATTTTCTTCTGCTTAAAATGGGGGTTAGCAAACTACAGCTCATGGGCCAAATCTGGCTGGCTGTTTTTGTAAATAAAGTTTTACTGGAACACAGCCATGCTTATGTATAGTCTATGGCTGCTTTCATGTTACAAAGGCTGAGTTCAGTAGTTGTGACAGAGACTGTAAGCTCTGCAAAGCCTAAAAAGCATAAATAGGCTGGGTGCCATGGCTGTCACCTGTAATCCTAGCATTTTGGGAGGTCGAGGTGGACAGATTACTTGAGTCCAGGAGTTTGAGAAACCAGCCTGGGCAACACAGCGAGACCCTGTTTCTACAAAAAATACAAAAATTAGCTGGGTGTGGTGCAACACACCTGTAGTCCTAGCTCCTCGGGGGGCTGAGGTGGGAAGATTGAGCCAGGGAGATTGAGTTTGCAGTGAGCCAAGATCACACTACACCCCGGCCTGGGTGACAGAGTGAGATCCTGTGTCAAAAAAAAAAAAAAAAAATGTATAAGCAGCCTACTATGTGGGCTCTTGACAGAAAAAGTTTGCTGACTCCTGGCTTCAATAAACCCAGGCAAGGCAACCTTTTGTTCCTGAAATTATGGGAACAAATACCACCACTCATAGATTTTAATGGGCGGGTTAGAGAAGAGTTTATGATCATTTGAGTCAAGACATTCCAGCCACTATTAAAAATGACTAATATTCATTGGCCAAGCACGGTGGATCACACCTGTAATCCCAGCACTTTGGGAGGCCGAGACGGGCGGATCATGAGGTCAGGAGATCGAGACCAACCTGGCTAACACGGTGAAACCCCGTCTCTACTAAAATACAAAAAAAATTAGCCGGGCATGGTGGCGGGCGCCTGTAGTCCCAGCTACTCAGGAGGCTGAGGCAGGAGAATGGCGTGAACCCGGGAGGCGGAGCTTGCAGTGAGCTGAGATCCGGCCACTGCACTCCAGCCTGGGCGACAGAGCCAGACTCCGTGTCAAAAAAAAAAAAAAGACTAATATTCATTATTTCCTTAGACTTGCTTCACATCTCCAGTTTAAAGAGAAGCAGATGTTTCCAATTTTGTTTTTTGGTTTTTTTAACCTGACTTTTTGTCCCCTCTTGAAAACTCTGTTGACTAAACAGAGACAGATCCAGACGTGTGGGCTGGGATCTAAAGATGGGACAAAGACAAAATCGATAAGGGCTGCTTGTCAGGATCGCTTCTATATTGGGCCTTGTTCCCTTAAGAAGTTTAACATTTGGTTATACACTGGAGAGAGTGTGCATTAGAAACGTGTAAGAGTGTTCATTGAGTATTGTGTGTAATAGAAAAAGATCTAAATGACTGCAAACAAGAGGAACAAACAGATGACTTTTGGTATAATCCATACAATGAAATAACATATAGCAGTTAAAATGAATGAACTAGAGTTCAGGGGTAAGTCTCAAAAACAGAATGTTGAGCAAAAGAATTGATAAAAGGATATGTATAGCATGGCCCCATGTGTATAAAACATAAGCCTATGTGAAAATAGGCCTACATGTGTTATGTTATGTACATACATAAGAAAGCTACAACATGCACAGTGAATGAGAAATGAAAAGTTCGGGATAGAGGTTATCTCTATAATGGGAGAGAGAGAATTGGGATTGGGGAGGGATACATGGTGTGTCTTAGTCTGTTTGGGGCTGCTCTGGCAAAATACCATAGACTGGGGGCTTATAAACAACAGAAACTTGTTTCTCATAGTTCTGAAGGCCGGAAAGTCCGAGATCGATGTGCTGACAAGTTGTGTGTCTGGCGAAGGCCCACTTCCTAGTTCACAGACAGCCAGACATCTTTCTGCGATGTCCTTATATGGTAGAAAGGGCAAGGGGTCTCTTTGGGGATGCTATTATAAGGGCACCACTAAGGTCATTCATGAGGGCCCCCCCTGTCATGACCTAGTCACCTCCTGGTGGCCTCACCCCCACTGCCATCACCTTGGGAGTTAGGATTTCAGTATATGAATGTGGGAGGGAACGTAAACATTCAGCACAAGAGCTGCATTTGTGTTTCTAAAGTTTTATTTTTCAGTCAGAATATGAATACAGATATTTTCATCATATTATTCTAAATTGCATATGACTAAAATACTTTATGAAGGCCGGACACAGTGGCTCATGCCTGTAATCCCAGCACTTTGGGAGACCAAGGAGGGTGGATCACCTGAGGTCACGAATTCAAGACCACCCTGGCCAACATGGTGAAACCCCGTCTCTATTAAAAATACAAAAATTAGGCCAGGTGTGGTAGCTCACACCTGTAATCCCAGCATTTTGGGAGGCCAAGGCGGGCAGATCACCTGAGGCTGGGAGTTCAAGACCAGCCTGACCAACATGGAGAAACCCCGTCTCTACTGAAAATACAAAATTAGTCGGGCGTGGTGGTGCATGCCTGTAATCCCAGCTACTCGGGAGCCTGAGGCAGGAGAATCACTTGAACCCGGGTGGCAGAGGTTGCGGTGAGTCGAGATCACACCATTGCACTCCAGCCTGGGCAACAAGAGTGAAACTCCTTCTCAAAAAAAAAAAAAATTAGCTGGGTGTAGTGGCGTGTACCTGTAATCCTAGCTACTCAGGAGGTTGAGGCAGGAGAATAACTTGACCATAGGAGGCGGAGGTCGCAGTAAGCCAAGATTGCACCACTGCACTCCAGCATGGGTGACAGAGAAAGACTCCATCTCTAAATAATAAATAAATAAATAAATAAATAAATACTTTATGAAACATTACAGGGAGAAAAATAATGCATAGTGTCATCTGGTCTCCTGGTGCCTATCATAGTGAAGGACAGGGATCATACAGCACTTATTTGGTACTTACTGTATACAGAAGGGGCTAGTTTCCAAAAGAAAACTAAACTGGCTTTGAAGGTGAGCCAGTTAAGATCATGGCTACTGTAACGTCAACTGATAACAGACAAACTACAAGAAATGGTGATTTGTTCCTCTTTGTCTTCTGCACGCTGCTCCACATCCTGTGTATGGATTGTAAAGTTAGTTTAGTGGCTTGCTGTTCTCACTTTCTTTTAAATGGAATGTTGAAATAGCAAACAATAATCTAGAAAATATCAGATTGAGAATACATGTAGTAGCAATAAGTATTGCTCCATGAAGCAATGCTTGTATGTATATTTGTGTATGTGCATGGGCAGTGCATGCCAGCATGTGTGCATGTGTGTGTGTGTGCACATGTGTATGCATGTCTAAATGTGCATGGGCTGGTGTACTGGGATGCTGAGGAAAATGTATTTCTTTCTGTGGGTCATGGTTAGAAAGTTAGAAAGTCACCATATTAGTTCTCTATTGTTGCATAACAAATCATCCCCAAAGCTAGCCACTTAAAACAATGAACATTTATTTTCTCACAGTTTCTTTGGGTCAGGAGTTCAGGAGCAGCTTTCCTGGGTGGTCTCTGGACCCAGGGACTCTCAAGAGATTGTTGCTGAGACATCAGTCGGGGCTCTGGTCTTCTGTGACGGCAAAGAAGGAACCCCGCTGAACGACCCGCGTGGTTGTCGGCAGGCCTCAGTTCCTCGCAATGTGGGTCTTTCTACAGGGATGGCTAAGTGTCTTCAAGACCTAGCAGCTGGCTCCCTCCAGAGCAAGTCAAAGGAGAGAGAGAGAGAGAAAAAGAGAGACTGACCAAGGTGGAAGCCACAGTCTTTTATAAATAAATCTTGGAAATGACAAGTATTGCTTCTGTTGATACCATCAGTCTCGGGCCATCCCTCTTGCAGTGTGACAGGGGTCTGTCCAAGTATGGAAGACCAGGCAGTGGGGAGAATGAGGGCCATCTTGGAGGTCGGCCACCGTAGCCACTGACCCTGACCTTGCCTGGACAACATCTGAGGGAATGTACCTGGCTAGGTTTTTGTAACATAGGGGAGTTTATTAGAGGATCAAAGAGAGGCATACAATGTCTTGGGCTAGAAATGTAAAACCTGGTCGCAAATACCAAGCCTGGAGATGTTGGGTCACTTTGCTATACCCTTAGCACTGGTTTTGTTTACCAGCATTCTGCATCTAGATCTGGCACCACACATCTGAGGCAGGAAGAAAATGAGATTTTAGGAAGCAGGGCTACAAGGAAAGATGAAAACATGTAGGATGATACAGCTCAAAGGACAGAAAGCTGAGGAACAACGTAATGTGGCTTCTGTTGTTTATATTATAGTTTACACTATGTTTCAAGCAAAGCCAGTGTGAAAAAACTAGAATTTCCTAATTAGACCTGGAAGGGACACTAGAAAATGTGTCATTTATCCTATTTGTTTTCCAAATAAGGAACATGAGGCCTGAATAATTTCTTAGTTTACAAAAAAAGGTTTCTTGAATCTTCTTTTTTTTTTTTTAAGAGACAGGACCTTGCTCTGTCACCCAGGTGCAGTGCAGTCATACAGTCATAGCTGACTGCAGCCTTGACCTCCTGGGCTCAAGTGATCCTCCCGCCTCAGCCTCCTGAGTCTCTGGAACTACAGGTGTGCACCACCATGCCCAGCTAACTTCTTTTTATTTTTTCTAGACATGGGGTCTCACTATACCCAGGCTGATCTTGAACTCCTGGCCTCAAGTGATCCTCCCACTTTGGCCTCCCAAAGTGATGGGATTATAGGCGTGAGCCACTGTGCCCAGCCAAATTCTTTATATACATATACATATCTTTGTGTTAGTCTGTTCTTGAGTTGCTATAAAGAAATACCTGAGGCTGGGTAATTTATAAAGAAAAGAGGTTTAATTGGCTCACAGTTCTGCAGGTTGTACAGGAAGCAGAGCCTGCACCGGCTTTCTGGGAGGCCTCAGGAAGCTTACAATCATGGCAGAAGGTGAAGGGGGAGCAGGCGTCTCACGTGGTAGGAGCAGGAGCAAGTGAAGGGGGATGTACTACACACTTTTCAACAGCCAGATCTTATGGGAACTTACTCACTGTGCTGAGGACGGCACCAATGGAATGGTGCTAAACCATTCATGAAAAAACCACCCCCATGATCCATTCATATTTCACCAGGCCCCACAATACAATCATATTCCACCAGGCCTCACCTCCAACATCAGGGATTACAATTGAACATGAGATGTAGAGGGGACAAAAATCCAAACCTTATCCATTTTAAATGAAAACAATTCCTAAGGCCTCCACTGTTGGCTTACATTACTTTTATTATAGATAAATCTAGGTATCAACTTGTTTCCTAACTATAAGGTCAAAAGAGATTTGCAAATTAAATAAAACAGTTATAAATCATAAATTTCCAAATCAACATTAGTTTAATGTGCTGATTATTGTTTGAGATGAAATTGCCATTCCTGCTGTTGGCTCCCTGACCCTGGATGGGCATTCTTTCTGTCTCTACTGGGTAATTCCAGTCAGCCTATGAAGAAGTTGTGATCGTTCTCACCTAAAAGACAAATAAAAATGGCCAGATGTGGTGGCTCATGCGTGTAATCCTATGGTTTGAGGCCAGGAGTTTAAGAACACCCTGGACAACATAGCAAGAACCCATCTGTATCAAAAAATTTAAAAATTAGCTGGGCACAGTATTAGCTAATTGTTACAAAAAATTAAAAATTAGCTAGGCATGGCATTTAAAAATTAGCACACACCTGTAGTTCCAGCTGTTCATGAGGCTGAGGCAAGAGCATCACTTGAGCCTGGGAGTTCAAGGCTGCAGTGAGCTGTGATCGTGCCCCTGCACTCTAGCCTGGGGTGACAGAGCTAGACCCTTTCTCTAAAAAAAATTTAAAAATAATAAACAAAATGAAGCTTTCCCTCAACCCTGCACCCGTCTCTCACTGCCATCCCCTCTCCCTCCTCCCTTTGTAGTTTAACTCCTCATCAAGGTCGTCTGGAATTGCTACCTCCACTTCCTCCTCTCATCTTCCATTTTTGTCTTCCATTTTTGTCCTATCTTTATATTGTAAAAATAAAACAGATGCAGAAAGTCCAAGAAAGCAATAGGTAGTTCAAGGAGTTACTCTAAGGTGAGTCTGATTGTCACTACCACTCAGATCTTGAAATAGAGCTTTACCAGCAGCCCCAGGAGTCCCACCTGCCCCGATCATAGCCTCCTCTCTCTCTTCAAAAGCAACCACTAACCTGACATTTGTAATAATCTCTTCCTTGCATTTCTGATAGTTTTATCACACTTGAGTGCATTCCTAGACATTGTAGGTTTAGTGCTGCTCATTTTTCTATCTGTAGTTTTCTTCGCCATCCCTTTCTTTTCCTTGCATTTGGTCTGTTGAAGAACCCATGCCTTTTGATCTGTAGTTTCCCACAGTCTGGATCTTGCTGATTGCACACTCATCGTACAGCACAACAAGCTCCTTTGTCCTCTAAATTGCCTGCGTATTGTCAGAGGCTTCACCAGACTTAGGTTCACTCCTTTCGGCAAGGTGGTGGTGTGATCTTTCATTAGGAGTGCATGTCTGCTTGTCTCACTTTTTGTGATGTTAGGAGCTATTGATGATTACTGCCTAGATCCATTAATTTCTAGGGAGTGACAAATGGTGATATTCAGATTTCATCATTACTTTCTCATTTATTAGTGAAATTCATGCTCATTTCCTGGGTCCACTCATTTCTAATGGGGGGAGCAAAATGGTGATAGTCTAATTCTATTTATTGCAACAAAATAACAACTAAAACTGTATTTGTAATTTGGGAGCTGAGAGGTAACTTTATTCAGCATATGGGTGGAGAAGCAGAGGACAGTCAGTCTCCCAAGAGAAAAGTAAAGCAAGTGAGTGACAAGGAGAGAGGAGCTCTTAGTTCCTGACAGTTGTCTATTTCTGGTTCCAGTCCCTTTTTTGATTCACATGACATAACTATATTTTCATAATAAATTCTTCCTTTGGTTTTAGGTTAAGTCAAAGTGGTTCCTGTTACTTTAGTTAAAGAACTTTGACCAGTGAGGGCACTGTGCACACTTATGATGATATTATTACTATTAGAAAATGCAGGCTGGATAATTAGCTACTGTGCTCTGTACAGAAGTTAGTTGATGTTTATGGATTTTTGTTCATTTTAAAATTCAGGTAAGCTGTTTCTTTACCACTTTTCCTTTCTGATGTGTCTTCATTGAAGAATGCCTCCCTAAAATAATATGAATAGATACCTCCAACATCAAACAATAGTTTCAAAAAGTGAAATGTTTATCTAGTGGAAGGAATAATAGTAAAGTAATAATAGCTAATACTTATATAGCACATAATTTTTGCCCAGTATTTTTTAAAAATAACAAAATGTAAGGCAAATTAGAAGAAATCTTTTTAGTAAATGAGATTTTATGTCAAAGTGTATGGCATATGAATCATTTTGCAATCAGAAAAAACAGACAATTGGTTCAAATATCTTGAGAATTGTATCTTACAAAATTATGATCATGTGTTGTTTATGCTTTCCAAAAGCAGTTGTTTAGGTTTTTGTGTTTAGACTGCTAGTAAATATGCTTTCAGCAGAGCAAAACACTCTTGCATCTTCAAAAAAAAAAAAAGCATTACAATTTGCTTTTGAGATTTCCCGGCTCTCTCCCCATCCCCCGCCTATGTCTGGGCCTTCTCTTCCCTGGTTTCTGCTTACATTTGTTTGTTTGTTTGTTTGTTTGTTTTGAGACGGAGTCTTGCTCTGTCGCCCAGGCTGGAGTGCAGTGGCACAATCTCAGCTCACTGCAAGCTCCGCCTCCCAGGTTTATGCCATTCTCCTCCCTCAGCCTCCCGAGTAGCTGGGACTACAGGCGCCCGCCACCTCGCCCAGCTAGTTTTTTTGTATTTTTTAGTAGAGACGGGGTTTCACCGTATTAGCCAGGATCGTCTCGATCTCCTGACCTCATGATCCGCCTGTCTCGGCCTCCCAAAGTGCTGGGATTACAGGCTTGAGCCACCGTGCCCGGCCTGTTTTTTGTTTTTTTGAGATGGAGTCTGTCTCTGTCACCCAGGCTGAAATGCAGTGGTGCGATCTCGGCTCACTGCAACCTCCGCCTCCCAGGTTCAAATAATTCTCCTGCCTCAGCCTCCCGAGTAGCTGAGACTACAGGTGCATGCCACCATGCCCAGCTAATTTTGTATTTTTTTTTTTTTGAGACGGTGTCTTGTTCTGTCCCCCAGGCTGGAGTGCAGTGGCGCGATCTCGGCTCACTGCAACCTCCGCCTCCTGGGTTCACGCCATTCTCCTGCCTCAGCCTCTTGAGTAGCTGGGACTACAGGCGCCCGCCACCGCGCCTGGCTAATTTTTTGTATTTTTAGTAGAGACAGGGTTTCACCGTGGTCTCGATCTCCTGACCTTGTGATCCGCCCACCTCAGCCTCCAAAGTGCTGGGATTACAGGCGTGAACCACAATTTTGTATTTTTAGTAGACATGAGGTTTCACCGTGTTGGCCAGGCTGGTCTCAAACTCCCAGCCTCACTGATTTGCCCACCTCAGCCTCCCAAAGTGCTGGGATTACAGGCGTGAGCCACTGTGCCCGGCTCCATTCTTCTTATGTTTGATCCCACTCTCAGCACTGTCTTCCCAGCATGATGCCCTGACAGCCCGGTCAGTTTCCTAGGGCCTAGCTCTTCCAGCACCTTTAGTGTTTACCTTTTTTTTTTTTTTGAGACAGAGTCTTGCTCTGTCACCAAGGCTGGAATGCAATGGCATAATCTCGGCCCACTGCAAGCTCCACCTCCTAGGTTCACGCCATTCTCCTGGCCTCAGTCTCCCGTGTAGCTGGGACTACAGGTGCCCACCACCACGCCCAGCTAATTTTTTGTATTTTTAGTAGAGATGAGGTTTTACCGTGTTAGCCAGGATGGTCTAGATCTCCTGACCTCGTGATCCACCGGCCTTGGCCTCCCAAAGTGCTGGGATTGCAGGGACGAACCACCACACCTGGCCTAGTCTTTAACTTAAAGTAAGAAAAACCCTCCCAGTTTTGCTGCTGTTTTTACATTGGCCTGCAGTGCCTTCTAGAGTGCCTGTTAGCGCTGGGGCTTGCCTGTTCCCACACCGTGAGATGCTCTGCCGCTTTCCTCTGCTGTCTTCCACACAAAGATAACGGTTGGTGGTGTGTCCTTTCACCCTTCCTTATCACTGTGTTGCTTTGCAAATGTCACCCACGGGCTATGGATTTTGTTATCTAGTTAATCCATCTGGAACTGGACTCTAAAAAGTAGGCTCCTGCATTCTTCCACAGTCTCTCATTCCCTCTCTTACCACTGCAGTCGGCTTCCTTCCCCACCACAACACCCAAACTGCTCTCGTAAAAGTCAGCAACAACCCTCCCTTTGTTAGATCTGAGGCCTCATTTCTTTTTCTCTTTTTTTTTTTTTTGAGACAGAATCTCACTCTGTCATTCAGGCTGGAGTGCAGTGGCGCGATCTCTGCTCACTGCAACATCTGCCTCCTGGATTCTTGTGCCTCAGTCTCCTGAGTAGCTGGGATTACAGGTGTGTACCACCACACTTGGCTATTTTTGTTGTTGTTGTTTTTTGAGACAGGATCTCACTCTGTTGCCCAGGCTGGAGTGCAGTGGCACCATCTCAGCGCACTGCAGCCTCTACCTCCCGGGTTCAAGCAATCCTCCTGCCTTAGCCTCCTGAGTAGCTGGGATTACAGGTGCTTGCCACCATGCCAGGCTAATTTTTGTATTTTTAGTAGAGATGGGGTTTCACCATGTTGGCCAGGCTTGTCTCGAAATCCTGGCCTCAAGTGATCTGCCCACCTCTGCCTCCCAAA
Source organism: Rhinopithecus roxellana (assembly GCF_007565055.1). Classification (NCBI taxonomy): domain Eukaryota; kingdom Metazoa; phylum Chordata; class Mammalia; order Primates; family Cercopithecidae; genus Rhinopithecus; species Rhinopithecus roxellana. The sequence continues at coordinate 100,329,217 of NC_044556.1, read as the reverse complement.
GTTCTGGGTTTACAGGCGTGAGCCATCGTGTCTGGCCTGAGGCCTCATTTCTTGATAGCACTTGGCATAGTTGGTCTCACCCTCCTTCCTGAAACACTTTCTTCATTTGGTATCCAGGACAACACACCTCCGGGTTTTCTGCATTTCCGGCTGGTGCATATCACTGCTGGTACGATTAGCCCCATCGAATGCATGAAGATATGTGGGTTAGAGAGACTAGATAATTTGTCCAAGGCATCCAACTAACTAGTAGCATAGTCAGGACCAATAGCTAAATGTTTCTTTTTTTTTTTTTGAGACGGAGTCTTGTTCTGTCACCTGGGCTGGAGTGCAGTGGCCGGATCTCAGCTCACTGCAAGCTCCGCCTCCCAGGTTTACGCCATTCTCCTGCCTCAGCCTCCCGTGTAGCTGGGACTACAGGCACCCGCCACCTCGCCCGGCTAGTTTTTTGTATTTTGTATTTTGTAGAGACAGGGGTTTCACCGTGTTAGCCAGGATGGTCTCGATCTCCTGACCTCGTGATCCGCCCGTCTCGGCCTCCCAAAATGCTGGGATTACAGGCTTGAGCCACCGCGCCCGGCCGCTAAATGTTTCTTAAGCATCTCTTGTGTGCTTGTCACTGCACTTGACACGTGAACAGTAAAATGTCTCCACCCTGGATGAGTCTGCACTGTAACTGGGCAGGAAAAGGGAATACTTCAAATTAGTAGTGAATAACTAGTAGTTATCACTAGGAGTGATAACTAGCAGTGGGAAGCAGAGATGCAGGTGGGCTGGAAAAGCTGGGGAAAGTGAGAGAGGGAGGATTCCCACTCAGGCTTTTCCGCGGGTGAGATTTGACTAGGAGACAGGGAGGAATAATGAGGAGGAGGGGCCGTCAAGCAAATGGGGGAGGTGAGGTTGAGGAGGGTCCAAACCAGGCCACCCAAAGGCTTGAAAAGCTCCCGGTCTTGATGCCTGTGGCCGCATCTGACCGCCACCTCCTTCCTTTGTGAGTCTCACATGGCCTCATTTCCAAATCCGCGGAGTCATCGTTCAGCCTGTGGTTCCTCCATCCCTTCTTTTTCTTGAAGTCCTCTCTAACCTAACCCCAGGGAGCATGAAGTCAACTGTCCTCACCAAGGCCTGGAATTTCTTGACTTCCTACCCCTCTGCACTCTCAGGCTGCAAAGCTCTTGCCTTAAGTCAGTTCAGCCACTGTGCGTAGGCTGCTGTGACCGGGTGTATTGGAGACACTGCAGATGTATTGCCTTGTTTTTTTTTGTTGTTGTTGTTTGTTTGTTTTTTTAGAGCCTCGCTCTGTCGCTCAGACTGGAGTGCAGTGGTGCCATCTCGGCTCACTGCAACCTCCGCCTCCTGGGTTCAAGCGATTCTCCCGCCTCAGCCTCTGAAGTAGCTGGGATTACAGGCACGTGCCACTGCGCCCAGCTGACTTTTGTATTTTTAATAGATACAGGGTCTCACCATGTTAGCCAGGCTGTTCTCGAATGCCCTACCTCAGGTGATCTGCCTGCCTCGGCTTCCCAGAGTGCTGGGATTACAGGCATGAACCACTGCACCCAGCCTGATCTATCGTCTTTAATGTCAGCCAAGCCCTTGACCAAGGCAGGTGTGGTGCTCTTCCTCTCTGTCCCATAGCAGCCTGTCCAGACCACGGCCAGCCACTTCTCTCACTGTGCCGCTGACCAGGGTCCTCATCTTTCGCCCTAGCCTGTACAGTCAAGGACTCTCCTATGTAGCCCTTGCAGCATGCCTGGCTGATGGCAGCTGCTTATAACACTAGTGAGTAAGTGCTTCACATGTCCATGGGACTCTTGACCTGAAGAGTGTGATGACTACAGTGATTTTAAAAGCCTGCAGTGGTAGAATTTCGGGAGAGGGAGGCAGCCGGGAACCAAGAGCTACTCCAGGAAACAGGTGTGACGAAACTCAACAATGCAGTTTCACACCACGACAGAAAAGACCGCACACAGAGGAGCAGTGCGAGTTCTCTTCTGGTGCTGGTTTACGACCTTTCTGTTTTCCCTTCCTTGTTTGCCTTTTCCTAACTGTGAATTCAGTGGCCCCCTTTGCCATTCGTCTTCCTCTCCAGCCCTGTGAGAAGGGGGTAAATGTTGAGAAGGGACATGCAGAGAGTTCATAAGTAAAGAAGGCTGTCATCACCATTATTGTTATTGCTACCACTATATTAGTAGTGTTCTTAGTAGCCCTAGGAACATGAGGATGAAGACCGTGTCAGATGGACATTGCCCCCTTGACTTGTAAATTCCCATTCTTGGGAATTTGGCAGTCTTGCTTGGAATAACAAGTGTCTATTGGGCAGCGAATGAGATGGGGCTATAAGCCAGCAAAATCTCAAAGCCAGGCTGGGTGCGATGGCTCATGCCTGTAATCCCAGCACTTTGGGAGGCCGAGGCAGATGAATCATGAGGTCAGGAGTTCGAGACCAGCCTGGCCAACATGGTGAAACCCCGTCTTTACTAAAAATACAGAAAATTAGCTGGGCACTAGTGGCAGGCGCCTGTAATCCCAGCTACTTGGGAGGCTGAGGCAGGAGAATCGCTTGAACCCGGGAGGTGGAGGTTGCAGTGAGCCAAGATTGCGCCACATCACTCCAGGCCGGGCGACAGTGAGATTCTGTCTCAAAAAAAAAAAAAAAAATCTCAAAGCCAGCAGAGACCAGGGACTGTTCACTGCACCCGAGTGACCTTGTCCAGAGATGTGTGTCCCCGAAGTGCATGCTCAGAGTCTGTGTAGGCCCTGGGAGTAGCTGCCCCTCCAGTGAGGCGCAGACTCTGTGCAGGAAGATGCTGAAGAAACAGCACCTTCCCAAACAAGTTCCATTCTGAGTAGCCCATGGGTTCTCCCGTGGTTGCATGTCATCTCTTCCCAGAGAGTCTTGTTTTTTTTTTTTTTTTTTTTTTTTTTTTTTTTTTTGAGACAGGAGTCTCGCTCTGTCGCCCAGGCTGGAGTGCAGTGGCCGGATCTCAGCTCACTGCAAGCTCCGCCTCCCAGGTTTACGCCATTCTCCTGCCTCAGCCTCCCGAGTAGCTGGGACTACAGGCGCCCGCCACCTCGCCTGGCTAGTTTTTTGTATTTTTAGTAGAGACGGGGTTTCACCATGTTAGCCAGGATGGTCTCGATCTCCTGACCTCGTGATCCGCCCGTCTCGGCCTCCCAAAGTGCTGAGATTACAGGCTTGAGCCACCGCGCCCGGCCTCCCAGAGAGTCTTGACATCTGTGAGCACCTCCCCTCCCTCCACTCTATTGAGTATATGAGCGGCTACAATGGTCATTTATTTGAATGAACACAGAGAAATCAATTTAATCAAGCAAGGGAATGGAATGCAAACCCAGGGTCAAGCATGTACCTTCTTCTTAGTTCTCCTTGTAAACCAAAAAGTATCCGAGACAGATCTCCATCAATTTAACAATTTATTTTGCCCAAGTTAAGGAGATGCCTGTGACACAGCCTCAGGAGGTCCTGAGGTCACGTGCCCAAGGTGGTCAGGCTACAGCTTGGTTTTATAGACCTTAGGGAGACATAAGACATCAATCAATATAGGTAAGATGTATGGTGGTTTGGTCCAGAAAGGTGGTACAACTGGGAGCCGAGCGTAAGGTGGAGAGCTTCCAGGTCATAGGCAGATTCAAAGATTTTCTGATTGGCAATTGGTTGAGTTATTATCTAAAAACCTGGAACCGATAGAATGGAATGTCTGGGTTATAATAAGGGCTTGTGGAGACCAAGGTTTAATCATGCAGATGACGCCTCCAGGTAGCCGGCTTCAGACAGAACAGATTGTAGATGTTTCTTATCAGAGTTAAAGAGTCTGTTCTGTCAAGGTTTTTATTATTTTTTATTGAAATAGAGTCTTACTCTGTCACCCGGGCTGTAGTGCAGTGGCGCAATCTCGGCTCACTGCAAACTCCGCCCCCTGGGTTCAAGCGATTCTCGTGCCTCAGCCTCCCAAGTAGCTAGGATTACAGGCGCCCGTCACTATGCCCCGCTAATTTTTGTATTTTTAGTAGAGATGGGGTCTCACCATGTTGGCCAGGCTGGTCTAGAACTCCTGACCTCAAGTGATCCAGCCGCCTCGGCCTCCCAAAGTGCTGGGATTACAGGCGAGAGCCACTGCGTCTGGCCTGTTCTTTCAGTCTTAAGGTTGATGTTAATGGTAATGAGACATAGCCAACCTTCCCCCTCCTCTCATGGCCTGAAGTAGTTTCATAGGTTTACTTTGGGATGCCCTTGACTGAAAGGAGGGGTCCATTCAGTTGGTTGGGGAACTTGGAATTTTATTTTTGGTTTACACTCTATTTCATTTTCCTTTCATTCTCTTTGTCCCCCCATCTTGAGAAAAGTCACCCCAGACTTCCTGCCATTCTGTAGATAAGTATCAGGTCTTGAGTGCTTTCTTCCCTAGCAGCTCGAACTAGATGAGTAAGAAGAAGCTTGTCTGAGTCATCAATTTATCAACCAGAAACAAGCTCAGGAAATGCATCTTTAGCATCCCCACTACCCCCACCCCATCCACCAGGCCTTTAATGGAAAGTTTCCCATGGGGGCCTGGGAGACTCAGCAGGGGGCTCTCCCTAGAGGCCCCGGGCTGCTCCCACTGTCTGCTGGCCCAGGAAGTCCACCGAGATCACAGCTTTTTATAAACACACTTGAGATTCTATTTCCTGAGTACAGTCGAGGTTGCCCCTCCTTTTTACAAGTTCAAGATACAGTACTTCGAAGTTCCACTATAAATTCTAGATCCCTTGAGATTTTCTATTCTGGCCAAATACTTTGTTAGCACAACTCTGTCGGCCACATAAAATGGAACAATCCTTACTGCCTGAAAAGGTTTGTTTGGTTGACAGCACACAGAATACCAGTTTTGTTTTCCAACTGGAAAAGCACCACCATATACAGATGTGCTTGGTAGGAAAATGGGTCTGTGGCTGCACGGATAATTTTGGTGAATGTGCTAAGGGTAATGTGCGTACACTGTTGTTGTTGTAACAGGTTCAGTGTGTGGGAGCTGTCCTGAGCACTGGCAATGTGGACTCCAGATGCCAGACCAGAATGGCGGGGGCTAGACCAGAAACCCAGAGACTTAGGTTCTTGTTAGAACTGAGCCACCAATCAGTGCTGTGGCCTGAAGGAGTCTCAACTTCTCTGAGTTTCAGTTTTCTCATTTGATGTAAAAACTGCAGTTGCTTATCACATAGGATTACTATGAGAATCAAATGAAATATATCTGTGAATGGAAACAGCTTATATGAAAACTCTAAAACCCTATGCCAACATAAAATTTTGTGGAAGTAAACACCTTTTACATTCAAGAGTGAACAGAACCAGAAGTCTTTTTTTTTTTTGAGACAGAGTTTTGCTCTTGTCGCCCAGGCTAGAGTACAATGGCAAGATCTCGGCTCACTGCAACCTCTGCCTCCCGGGTTCAAGCAATTCTCCAGCCTCAGCCTCTGGAGTAGCTGGGATTACAGGCGGCCACCACCACACCCAGCTAATTTTTGTATTTTTAGTACAGAAGGGGTTTCTCCATGTTGGCCAGGCTGGTCTCAAACTCCTGACCTCAGGGTGATCCACCTGCCTCGGCCTTCCATAGCGCTGGGACTGCAGGTGTGAGCTACCACGCCTGGCCAGACATTTTTTATTCCAACCAGATGGCTTGCTTCTATCTTTGTTTGGTGCTTCCTACATCAAATGTTTGGTTTTGTTTTTTATATTAATTAGCCTCTGGGACAAAAGAAAAGCATGCATGGTTTTCTCTTGCTGGGTTCAACAAATACTTTCCTGGCATGCTGACTGCTTGTCACCATGGGCGCAACCACAATAAGCAAGCCAACATGAGAACTGACAACACAGACAAAGGTCCTTCAAACATTCGCTGGCAACACACTTGTGGAATGTCACCGTGTCTGCCTTTCGGGGATCCAGTCGCAAATGAACATCTGCAGAGCTCGGGTGCAGAGCTCGAAATGTCTCTGTGCACCTTGTCTCGTCACCTCCCACTGACTCCTCAAACAGGCCTGTGAGATCTGTTATTACTGCCGTCCCTATTCCACAGCTGCAGGAAGCACAGCTTAATCTGTATCATTGATACATGCAAGGTGACACCAGAAGTCATGGAACTGAGGCCAGGTGTGGTGGCTCATACCTGTAATCCCAGTACTTTGGGAGGCCGAGGCGGGTGGATCACCTGAGGTCAGGAGTTCTAGACCAGCCTGGCCAACATAGTGAGACCCTGTCTCTACCAAAAAAATACAAAATTAGCCGGATGTGGTGGTGGGCACCTGTAGTCTCAGTTACTCGGGAGACTGAAACAGGAGAATCTCTTGAGCCCAGGAGGCAGAGGTTGCAGTGAGCATTTCACTCCAGCCTGTACAAGACAGAGCGAGACTGTAACTTAAAAAAAAAAAAAGTAATGGAACTGAGAATCAAAAACATTCCCAGGTGCAAAATTCTGAGAAATATATAATATTCTAGTTTATGTGATTACAGCATGTTTTTATTATTAACATTTTAGTATATATTAATTAATGCACACATACATAAACATATATACAAATAAGTACATATTTCCCCTTAACATAACTAGTAATGCCCTAGAGCAGGGGTTGGCAACTACAGTCCCCATAGGCCAAATCTGGCCCACTGTTTGTTTTGTAAATAAAGTTTTATTGGGAAAGCCACACTCATTCATTGATGTATATATAAGACATGATTGCTTTCATGTTACAACCACAGAGTTGCATAGTTGTGACAGAGACCTCATGGCCCACAAAGCCAAAAATATTTATTCTTCCTCTTAACAGGAAAAGTCAGTTGAGCCCTACCCTAGACCTACTCAACCACTATCTTCTACTCATCAAAAAAAGCACAGAGGAGGCTAGGCATGGTGGCTCACGCCTGTAGTCCCAGCACTTTGGGAGGCTGAGGCGGGCGGATCACCTGAGGTCAGGAGTTCAAGACCAGCCTGACCAACACGGTGAAACCCCATCTCTACAAAAAATACAAAATTAGCTGGGCATGATGGCAAGCATCTGTAATCTCAGCTACTCAGGAGGCTGAGGTAGGAGAATTGCTTGAACCCAGGAAGCAGAGGTTGCACTGAGCTGAGATTGCACCACTACACTGTAGCTTGGGCAACAAGAGCAAAACTCCATCTCAAAAAAAAAAAAAAAAAAAGCACAGAAGACTGAGACAGGAAGATGACTTGAGTCCAGGAGTTGGAGGCCAGCCTGGGCAACATAGCAAGACCCTGCCACTTAAAAAAATATATAAAGTGGCCAGGCGTGGTGGCTCACACCTATAATCCCAGTACTTTGGGAGGTCAAGATGGGTGGATCACTTGAGCTCAGTAGTTCAAGAACAGTCTGGGCAACCTAGTGAGACCCCATCTCTACTAAAATTATGAAAAATTAGCCAAGTATGGTGATACATGCCTGTAGTTCCACCTATTCGGGAGGCTGAGGTGGGAGGATTGCTTGAGCCTGGGAGGTGAAGGTTGCAATAAGCTGAGATTATACTACCACACTCCAGCCTGGGTGACAGAGTGAAATCCTGTCTCAAAAAAGGAAAATAAAAACAACAAAAACAAAACAAAACAAAAAAAACTATGGAATGAAAATGGACAGAATTAAAAGGAGAAATACAAATTATATATTTAAAGAAAAAGCACCTAGGCATTCCTTGGCTCTCCATGCCGTGTGGACGATCTCTTCTGAGTATCTGCTGTCTCCTGGTCTCCTCTGTCAAGGCAGCCACTCACTGAATTGCAAATGTGTGTTCAGTTGTTGACTTCCCTCCAGACTGTGAGCTCCCTGAAGGCAGGTGCTATGGGTTATTCCTGTGTGCATTCCCCCAGCACAGTCAAGTAGGCACTTCTTGTTTTTCTGAGTTTTTGTTTTGTTTTTTGGGAGACAGGGTCTTGCTCTGTCACCCAGGCTGGAGTGTAGTGGCATGAAAGTGGCTCATTGCAGCCTCAAACTCCTGGGCTCTACAGATCCTCCTGCCTCACCCTCCCAGGTAGCTGGGACCACAGGTGCATGCCACCACACCCAGATAAGTTTTTTATTTTTTGTAGAGATGGGTCTTGCTGTGTTGCTCAGGCTAGTCTTGAACTCCTGGGCTCAAGTGGTCCTCTCTTCTTGGCCTCCCAAAGTGCTAGAATTACAGGTGTGAGCCACTGTGCCTGACCGAGTAGATGCTTCTTGAGTAAACGTTAAGGAGATTTTTGTCAGGGAGATGGACAAGGCACAGCTCCTTAGAGTCAGTGAGATACAGGTATGGTGTGGGCAAGCCCAGATCACCCTGGGAGGTCATAGAGGGGATTGGACTCAGCCTCGGGGAGTTGAACAGGCTTCCTGAAGGGAGTTAAGTGCCTAAGCTGATTTCTGAAGGATTAACCAGACAGGGAGAAGGAGAATCACAAAAAGAATATCACGTGGAAAGGCCTGGGAGGGAGAGGCAACAAGACATGGATGAAGTATAGCTCTTAGCAGTCAGTGATGTGGAGAATGGGTACCTCCTGCCAGTGTCTGGACGTTGCTTTGTGTGGTCAGTACTGCAGAGGTTACAACTCTGGACTGGTGACTGAACTCTAACCAGTGTGGAACGCACTATGACTTGGAAGTTGTTTATTCCAGGCCACAGCTGTTTATTCGCAATTCCACAGCTTCAGAAGTACACCTGTCCCTCAGTATCCACAGGGCATTGGTTCCTGAAGATACAAATCCACAGGTACTCAAGTCCCTGATATAAAATGGTATAGTATTGGCATATAACCTATGCACACCCTCCCATATACTTGAAATCATCTCTAGATTATTTATAATTCCTAATACAATGTGAATGCCATGTAAGAAGTTGTTGTATTGTTTAGGAAATGATGACAAAAAAGAAATCTGTTCATGTTCAGTACAAATGCAACCATCCTTTTTATTTTTCCAAATATTTCCGATCTGTGGTTGGTTGAATCCACAAATGTGGAACCCATGGATATGGAGTGTTCACTGTATTTCCCTGTCTTAAGATCTGAGTTGTACAGTTTAGAGGTCAATTTTCATGCCAAAAAGCAGGACATAAATAAAGGAAAACATACAAGTGTTGGTAAACGCACTTGGTGGTATCTGGTCCCTGAAATCTTTGGCCTTGACTTGTCGGTTATCAAGAAGCTTGAGATTCCAGCATGGCCAACATGGTGAAACCCCGTCTCTACTAAAAATATAAAAATCAGCCAGATGTGGTGGCGCTTGCCTGTAATCCCAGCTATGCAGGAGTCTAGGGCAGGAGAATTGCTTGAACCTGGGAGGCATAGGTTGCAGTGAGTCGAGATCACGCCACTGCACTCCAGCCTGGGCAACAGAGCGAGACTCCGTCTCAAAAAAAAAAAAAAAAAAAAAGAAACTTGAGATGATAAAAATGACACATTTAGAAAAAACAGAACAAAAAAATTTCTTAAAATAAAACCCAGTGATCTTCATCACTGGGTAAGCAAAATATGAGCTGTCCCTACAATGCAATATTATTCAGCCATGAATATGAAGCAGGTTCTAATACATGCTACCACTTGGATAAAGCTTGGGAACATTCTGCTAAGTGAAAGACGCCAGACACAAATGTCACATATTGTATGATTCTGTGTATACGAAATACCCAGGATAGGTAAATCTGCAGAGACAGACTGTAGATTGATGGTTGCCAGGGGATGGGAAGGAGGGGAAAACGGAGATCAACTGCTTAATGCATATCGCCTTCCTTTTGGGGTGATGAAAATGTTTCAGAACTATGTAGAGGTTGGTGGTTACTCAGCATGGTGAATGCACTAAATACCATTGAATTGTTTACTTAAAAATGGTTTACTCAGCAGGGTGCAGTGGCTCATACCTGTAATCCCAGCACTTTGGGAGGCCGAGGCAGGTGGATCACCTGAGGTCAGGAGTTCAAGACCAGCCTGGCAACATGGTGAAACCCTGTCTCTACTAATAATACAAAATTAGCTGGGCGTGGTGGCAGGCGCCTGTAATCCCAGCTACTCAGGAGGCTGAGGCAGGATAATCACTTGAACCCGGGAGATGGAGGTTTGAGTGAGCAGAGATCGTGCTGCTGCACTCCAGCCTGGGTAACAGGAGAGAAACTCTATCTCAAAAAAACAAAAAAAGGTTCACTTTATGCTCTATCAATTTGCTTCAATTCTTTTTGCCTCAATTAAAAAAAAAAAAAGTTTTAAAAGGAACTACCTAGGAGTAAGAAGGAGATGTAAATATAATTTTGTTGACAGTTAAACCTATTCAATAATAATGATGTTTTGGCATTTTGAAAAACTGATGAAACAAAACCCAGTGATACACAGGCAGCCCTCGTGGTTCTGAGCGAGCTGCGGGGTCTCCTGCAGCCCCGCCAGGGAGCACTGACGGATGACGCACCTGACAGCTTTCTTGTTGTCTGTTTCTCTGATAGAGGTGGAGAAAACCCGGTGCCAGCATGAGCGAGAACACATTCTCGGGGCAGCGGGGGCGGCGGACCCACAGCGACCCATTCCTCCAGGGCTGTTCGTTCCTGAGTGCGATGCGCACTGGGCACTATGCGCCCACCCAGTGCCACGGCAGCACCGGCTACTGCTGGTGTGTGGATCGCGATGGCCGCGAGGTGGAGGGCACCAGGACCAGGCCCGGGATGACGCCCCCGTGTAAGTGGTGCAGGCTGTGCTTGGGCGTGTGCCTGAGAAGGACCTCGGGGACCGGAATTGCTGAACACGCACTTGGCTGTCCTGCTGCGCTAAAGCCTGAACTGTTCCACTGGCTCCAGCCCCACCCCCTCCCTCTGCACCCCTCTTCCCTCTCACCCCGCTTCTGCCCATGCTGCTTCTCCTCCTCACCCTCTCTGTCCTCTTACCCTCTTCTTTCTCTTTCCCCATCCAACACACACACACGTGTAGGGTGTAAATACCCAGTGGGGCCTGCCACAGCAGTACCCTTAATGGTAGCAGAGCGGCTGTGTGTGCTCCGGGCCTCCCAGAAGAACTCTTTGCCGAGGGAGACTGGAGGTGGAATGTTCCTGCACTGGGATATGGCAGGGACGGTGGGGACCAACCTGAACCCTTCCCCAGGGCTCTGTGTCCTAGGCAGTGGGACCTGTTCAGACCCTTTCAACCCTTGCCTCCTTCAATCATGCCCTAGGGCCTTTAGTTACTTGGGTGGATTTTTCAATCCAAGGAGCAAACAGCCACAAAGCTTTCTGCGTGAGCTGGTTTTAAGACCATCACTGGAGGCAGTGGGAAGTTGCTGTCCTAGGGGCCAGGGGCCCTGTGTGAGGCCCAGCCTGGTGGTTGTGTGCCTCTAGACAGACACCTTCCCTAGCCTCAGCGTCCTCAGTCTCAACCTAAGACATGAGGCAAAATAACCCTGAGAGTGAATGCCAGCTCTAAAATTCTGCTGTTGCAAATGTAGAAACTGGTTATTGTCACAAATTATCAAAAGCCAATATAATGAATCTTTGAATCTCCACTCACAATTTAGGCTAAAAATCATAGATTGATCTCCTATCAAATATTTCCCCAAAGCTGCTAATAAACAGTAAAACAATTACTCAGAAACTTCACTCATTCACGCAGCCAACATTCACTGAGGGGCCAGTGCTGTGGTGGGTGCTAGGATATCCAGAGGAAAGTCACGGTGCTGGGTGCCCAAGAAGCGGAAAGGACGGTGAATAAACAGGAACAGTGCAGGGAAATGAGCTTTAGGAGAGGGTGGACAGCGACCAGGGAACCGAGGAGGAATCCTGGCTTGTGTGGGGTGGTGGGCCCACGGGTGAAGCTTTCCAGAAGCAACACCACGTGAGCCACGTTTCTGAGCCTGCGTATTGGTCATGAGGGCAACGAGGAGCCTGGGATGGGTTTGGAGCAGGTGCCCATGTGAAGCAGGGGTTAGGTTTAGAATATCACTGGCTGGGGGTAGAAGCTGAGAGGCAGGCATGACAGTCCCTGGCAGGGGGGAGGTGAAGGCTGTTGCACTAATGATGAATCCAGGTGAGAAACGGATGGATTTCAGAGATATGAAAGAGGTCGACCAGATTGGTTTATGTCACTGATTGGGTGTAATCGGCAAGACAGACAAGAGAAAGTGACCTTGGGGACAACCTTGTCCAGCTCTCACTGTAGACAGCAGGAGACCAGGCCCTGGAAGATGCATGCCCCGTGCACACAGCGAGTGAGTGGGCGGGGCCAGGACAGGGCTCAGGTCTCCAGACCCCCGATCAGCCCTCTTAGCCCTCCTTACTCTGCAGCACAGCTGTGTGTCCCTCCTGGGACATTGTCTTATCAAGTGACTCAAGGAGCCAACCAGGGTTTGAGGTCAGCAGATGAAAAGGCAAGCCTGACTCTGAGGGAAAAGGAGCCCCTGGCCATGATTTTGTTCTTGAAAGCCCGTAAACGTCATGCTCTTGCTTGTCAGGCCCCAGTCTGTCCATCCCTGTGGCACCGGGACAGAGTGCACTGCATGGGGCAAGCTCATTCTGACAGGCTCCTCCAGCATGAAAAAGCTTAATAGCTTGCACTAGAGCATGGCTCCCTGTGGGCAGGGGGTTCAGGGATGCTGTTTTTGCTGTTGTGCTACCACTGGTGCTGCCGGTGCTACTGGTGCTGCCCTTACTTGCTTCACTCCTCTAGCACCAGTGCCCAAAGCAGAGCATAAGTAGCCAAGCTTTTCTATTACGAGGGAGGCCAGCCGGGCACAGTGGCTTACACCTGTAATCCCAGCACTTTGGGAGACCTAGGTGGGCAGATCCCTTGAGGTCAGGAGTCTGAGACCAGCCTGGCCAACATGGTGAAACCCTGTCTCTACTAAAAATACAACAATTAACTGGGTATGGTGGTGCATGGCTGTAATCCCAGCTACTCAGGAGGCTGAGGCACAAGAATCGCTTGAATCAGGCAGGCAGAGGTTGCAGTGAGCCGAAATCACACCACTGCACTCCAGCCTGGGTGACAGAGCAAGACTCCATCTCAAAAAAAAAAAAAAAAAGGGAGGCCAAACCTTTTTTTTTCACGCGACCTTTAACGCTCTGTATTACCTTCTTCATCAGTGCCCTTTGACTGAGGGCTTCTTCTGGTGCTTTTAGCTATAAAATGGGCAGTGTGTGGCTGTGGCAGTTTGTGGTGCCATGAAGGTGATGTGACCTGATGTGTGGGTGTGTGTATGTGTGTGCATGCTTGCGTATGTGTGGGGGTGTGTGTGTGCATTTGTGGGTTTCTGGTGCACACGGGCCTCGCTCACTGATCCCCTCTGCCATGCAGGCCTGAGTACAGTGGCTCCCCCGATTCACCAAGGACCCGCAGTGCCTACCGCCGTGATCCCCTTGCCCCCCGGGACCCATTTACTTTTTGCCCAGACCGGGAAGATTGAGCGCCTGCCCCTGGAGGGAAATACCATGAGGAAGACAGAAGCAAAGGCATTCCTTCATGTCCCGGTGAGTGCTGGCTGATAGCACCTGGTGACAGCTCCTGCTTCAGTGACCTGGAGAAACAAGCAGGACGAGGTCAGACCAGAACCCCAGGCTCAACCCCTGGAACCATGGGTGCTCATTCCATGTGGGCCCAGGTGACTGTCTCTAGATGGGGCCACTGTATTGCTGAGCTGCCCATGAGACTTACAGTAAGATGGGCACAGATGTGGGAAGGCCTTCCAGAGCTACCCCTTGGTGGTGGCTTCATGCTAATTTTGTACCTTGTTCGTGTGCATCTGCTGGCTTGATCTTTCCATTCCTGCCAAATTCATTCATCTTTCAGCAGCTGTTCAATTCGAGAGCCTCATATCTGCCCTGAGGTAGCAACAAGCATTGGAGTTTTTAGAGGCTTTCAAAGCTTCAAGATGCATTTTGTGATTTAGGGACTTCTTTTCCCATTAGATAGAGGTTAGGCAATTCAGAAAAGTCATTCTGTTTTATCTGATCCTGACTCCTGCCAAGAAACCAAACCTGAGACCTGCAGGCTTCCACTACAAGGCTGAGTCAGAGTGGCTGGAGCAGTGGGAGCGGCTATGAGGGTCCCATGAGGAGTGAAGGAGAGGGAGGGTCTGAGATCATTGGTGCTTGTAAAAGAAAGTCCCGCAGAAAGCCCTATCATTCCTCACTGGGGGCACAAAGTCTGCTTGAAAATTCTTGGTAAAGATGCTACTTGGGCCATCTTGTCTGCCACAGGCCCAGCTTCCAGTTTTTCTTCTCTTCCTCCTTTCTCTACCCATTGTGTTTTCTTCTTTTTCTATTTACTCTTCCTGAATTGATCTCCACTTCATAGATGCCACACACAGCCACATCCCTTCTTTGGGACCAGGGAGGAAACATCAGCAAAAAAGTATCCAAAATAAAAATACTTTTCAAAAGCCTCTTGCAAAGAAGTCTTTATGAGATTCATGTCCTTTTCCTGCACAAAGCCCTCAGATGGGTTCCCTCTTCACTCAGAATAAAATCCAGTCCTTTGCATGGCCCTCAAAGCCGTATAGGATCTGGCCTCTTGCTCTCTCTCCCACCCTGTTCCCTACCACTCTCACCTCACTCACTGACTTCAACCCTCTGGCCCTCTGGCTGGTCTTTGAACGTACCAGGCACATTTCTGTCTCAGGGCCTTTGCACTTGCAGTTCCCCCTGCCTGACAATTGCACAGTTCACTGCCTTACTTCATGCAAATTTCTGCCAAAGCATCATCTCTCAGAGAGGCCTGTCCTGATCCCCCTGTCCAGACAGCAGCCACTACTGCTCTCTAGCTCTTTATGCTGCTTTGTGTTTCATTAGAGCTCTTGGCACTATGTGATGCATTAAATACCCATATTTGTGTTGTGTGTCTGACATGTATCTTTCTGTTAAAATATCAGCACCACAAGAGAGGAACTGTTCATTTATTTCATGGAGGTGTTGGTTTCATGTAGTATTTCTAGACTCAAAACTGTGCTTGGCATATAGGAAGCACTCAAAAAAATATTTGCCAAACAAATGCATACATGATCATTGTATTCATCTATTGCCTTGCTGAACATATAAACCCCTTGAAGATCATCTGTGTCATTTCCATCTCCAGCACATGCTCACAGGTAATAGGAATGGGTTAAATTCCCTGTGAAAGACATTCTTTCCCAAGACCAAGGGGAGAGGCTAAATGTCATGTGAGGCAATAAAAAGCAGATAATTTACAGCCTGGGCAACAGGGAGAAACCCCATCTCTACTAAAAATACAAAAATTACCTGGGCATGGTGGTGCATGCCTGTAATTCCAGCTACTTGGGAGGCTGAGTCACAAGAATTGCTTGAACCTGGGAGGCAGAGGTTGCAGTGAGCTGAGATCCTGGGTGACAGAACGAGATTCTTGTCTCAAAAAAAATAAAATAAAAAACCCAGATAATTATTTAAGTGGGATAGGTGGAAGGGGGAATGCTGAAATAACAGGATAAACATTCACCATCTTTTGGAAAACTGTTTAAAGTGGTATTACGTATATAAACAATGTTACGCAACTATCACCTCCATTCATCTGCAGAACTTTCTCATCATCCCAAACTGAAGCTATTAAACAATTACCTCCCATTATCCCTCCACTCATGTCCTAGCCCCTGGCAGCCACCATTCTACTTACTATCCCTATACATTTGACTTTTCTGGGTACCTCCTAGAAGCAGAATCATACAGTATTTGTCATTTGTGTCTGGCATATTTCACTTAGCACGATGTCCTCAGGTTCATCCATACTGTAGCATGTGTCAGAATTTCTTTCTTTTTTAAGACTGAAAAACATCCCATTGTATGGATCTGCCATATTTTGTTTATTTATTCATCTATCAGCAGTTGCTTTCACCTTCTGGCTTTTGCAAATAATGCTGCTATGAACACAGGTATACAAATATCTGTTGAAGTCCCTGCTTTAACTTCTTTTCGATATATATACCAAAGTGGAATTGCTGGATCATACGGTAATTCTATATTTAATTTTTTGAGGAACAACCATACTGTTTTCCACAGTGGTTGTACCATTTTACATACCCACCACAGAGCACAAGGGTTTAAATTCCTCCATATCCTTACCAAAACTTGTTGGCTGTTTTTGTTTTTTAATGATAGCCGTTGTAACGGGTATGAAGTGGTTTTGATTTGCATTTTCCTAATAATTTATAACATTGACCATCTTTTCACGTATTTAATGGCCACTTGTATATCTTCTTTGGAGAAATGTCTACTTAAATCCTTTTGTCTGTTTTTTGATTGGTTCTTTTGTTGTTGTTGAGTTGTGGGAATTCTTTATATATTCTGGATATTAACTCTTTAAAAGATACATGATTTGCAATATTTTCTTACATTCCATGGTTGTCTTTTCAGTCTCTTGATTGTGTCCTATGATGCACAGAAATTTGTAATTTTGATGTAGTCCAATTTACCTATTTTTTCTTTTGTTGCCTGTGCTTTTGGTATCATATCCAAGAAATTGTTGCCAAATCCAATGTCATGAGGCTTTCCCCCTGGTTTTCGTCTAAGAGTTTTATAAGTTAACTCTTACATTTAGGTCTTTGATTCATTTTGAGTTAATTTTTGTATGTGGTGTGAGGTAAGAGTCACTGTCCTTTTTGACTTGATCCCTTGAGGAGGAAGTATGTGCTCATCCTCCTCATTTTCCCAGTAAAAGATCATCCTGGTCCACCACTTCCTTGTTCCTGAGACCTTCCCTGCTGAGTCCTTCCCTGGCTTCGTAATGCCTAGTATTGTGACCACAACCAAGCACCCACTCCCAGTGTTTCTTGTAACTGAACAATTCAGTGTTTCCAGACTATTGACAGAATGAAACCTCACCACATGCTGAGATCATACAGCCCGGCAGCTTCTTCCTGAGCCTCTCATCGGCAGCATCCAAAGAAAGGAACTCCTCACTGTCTGATCAAGGGAAAAGTTTGTGCTTCTGTTTTGTTTTTGAGTTTTTATTTTCAAGTAATCAGAGCCACAGGAATTTGGAAAGGTATACAGAGAGGTCCTGTGTACCTTTCACCTGGTTTCTCCCAATGGCTAAATTTTACAGAAGTATGAATGCCTATAGTTTTAAAATATTTTAATTTGCAAAAGATCTCGACAAGGCTTTGCCAAATCAACCTATGGGCAGATGACTTGTTTTGAGCTGGTTGCTTTAAATAATTTAAGTAATTCAGTGTTCTTTCTAGGTTGGAGTCTTCTCTAAATATCACCATAGTTCGTCATACATAATGAGCACCTAATAAATACTCGTTAATGAGTTACTGGCAGGTAATTGATATGCCTCTTCTGAGGAGAGGCTGGCTTACTCAGAGCTAACTGTCAGTGGCTTTTCAAACTGAAATACAGCCCAGTAGGTTTTCACGAAACTCAAATCACATGTAAAACGTTACTCAACTTCGCTTCCTCTGGTCCTTTTCTGTCTCACTTTTGTAAGAACCAATGTGTGGAAAAGGACTCTGGATGTGTTTGCTGAAGGAAATGTTTTCTTTCCTTAATGCTGTGGAGGGCCAGAGAAGTTGATGAGCATGTTTGCTGAAGGAAATGTTCTCTTTCCTTAGTACCACGGAAGGCCAGAGAAGTTGATGGGCCTGGGATGCTGTGAAGAAGGTACCCACAGTTGGGGCCTGAGCATTTGGTTGCGATGGTTTAAGAGAGTGAATATCTTAAAAGTGCACAGCATTGTCTGGGCACACTGGCTTACGTCTGTAATCTCAGGACTTTGGGAGGCCCAGGCGGGTGGATCAGTTGAGCTCAGGAGTTCGAGACCAGCCTGGGCAACATAGTGAGACTTTATCTGTACAAAAAATAGAAAAATTAACTAGGTGTGGTGGCACATGTCTGTAGTCCCAGCTACAATTTAAATGTAAATTGTTTACATTTAACCTTATTTTTGCCTTCATTTATTTGGATCTTTTATAGTTTCATGCTGCAGTATTGTATAGTATTCAGTGTGGAATCTTGCATATTTAAAAATGTTTATCCTTACATATTTTCTGTTTTTTGATGCTGTCACAATTATTAAGGTTTATTTTCTATATTTTGCTAGTATATAGAAAAACAATTTTGTATCGACTTTGTATCTTGCACCCTTGCTAGATTCACTTATTGGTTATAGTAGTTTTTTAGATTCCGCATGACTTTCTACATAAATAACCATATTATCTTAGAATAGAGTAATTTTACTTCTTCAATATGTATGCCTTTTATGTCTTTTTCTTTGTCACCTTCAAGTAGGCAAAGATTTCTTAGTATTCAAAAAGCATTAGCCATAAAGAAAAAAATAATAAATTAGACTTACTAAACATTAAAAACTTTTGCTCTTCCAAACACTATTAAGAAAATGAAAGAGCAAACTACAAACTAAGAAGAAATAATAGGTGGGTGCAGTGGCTGGTGCCGGTAATCCCAGCACTTTGGGAGGCTGAGTCAGATGGCTTGCTTGAGCCAGGAGTTTGAGACCAGAGTAGGCAAGACAGTGAGACTCTGTTGCTACAAAAAAATTTAAGAAATTAGCTAGGCATGGTGGCACATGCCTGTAGTCCCAGCTACTCGAGAGACTGAGGGCGAGGATCACTTGAATTCAGGAGGTTGAGGCTGCAGTGAGCAGTAATCACGCCACTACACTCCAGCCTGGGCAACAGAGACCCTGTCTCAAAAAATACATATTTATGCATGTATACACACACACACACACACACAAATTCCTACACATATAGATGTACCTATATATGTATATGACAAGAGTTTTATCTGAAATATATGAACAAGTCCTACAACTCAATGATAAAAATGTTTAAATGGACAAAACACTTGGCACTTCATAACAAAAGATATCCAAATGCCTGTAGGCATGCAAAAAGATTGTCACTATCAGATGCTTGTAGATGGACCACTCTAACCACTGGTCTTCACTTCCAGGCTAAAGTCATCATTGGACTGGCCTTTGACTGTGTAGACAAGATGGTTTACTGGACGGACATCACTGAGCCTTCCATCGGGAGAGCCAGTCTGCATGGCGGAGAGCCAACCACCATCATTAGGCAAGGTAAGCAAGCAAATATCATTTTTCCTTTTTGGTTTTGCTTCTAGCAGCCCAGTGGCCACGTATGCCAGAGAAGAACAGCAAATGAAGCTGAACTTTCACAAACATTTCTCAGTCTGTTGTTGCATTACTGTGATAAAGTACATAAAGTTTAGGCACAACCTGCTTTTCAGTGTTCAACCTCAATTCCTCAACTGAGCAAATTCCTCATTAAGGATGCCAATTTCAACCAACGACTCTGTGCATTGTTTTTCATGCCTACATTCAACAAATCAAGACTATTTTACATGGGTATGATTTATCTAGTTCAAAGACCATTACAACAAAAATCCAAGGACCTCTAAAAATTCCACTGTGCTGAAATGGTCAAGTATTACACGTTGCTTGATTCAGTGACTCAACTGACTTAGGAATATTTTTGCTCATATGACATTGTCATGCTGATGATATTTGTTCTGTGGAGTCATCTTGCATTCTCTGCAAAATATTCACATCAAAGATACATCTTTAGAATAGAGCAGCCTCATTTTGTATTTCTTTTTACTTGGCACTGAATGTAGTTTTTTTCTATTTTCAATGGAATGTTTCCCTAACAATTGATATTCTAGACGATTTCCTGTGCCCGTGGAATAACTCCTGAAGCATTTTTTTCACTTCTTTGTTGCCTTCAGTAGAGATGATGCAGCAGGAATGAAGCTGAGGTTGAATTAACTATGTCTGGCTTTGGACATAGGCCCTGAATCCTTTTCTGGAAGCCAACAGGCTATTTAAATCATGTCTTCTAGTTTTCACACTTTGGTTTAGTGAAAAACAGTTTGAAAATGCCTATCTCTCTGTGTTAAACATGTTTTTGTTATTATCTACGATTTCATTTTAAAACCCAGTGGAAGAGGGGAATAGGTCATTGTTTGCTATTTCCTGTTGCTTTTGGAGCTCATAGTCATCCAAGAACGCTGTAAGCACAGTAAGAAACATTCCAAGCAAAAGCCTACTTACTGTGAAAACACAGAATTAAACCAAAATGTCATCTTTGTAGAAGAAAGATCACTGGGAATAATTTTCTTTTTTTTAAGAGAGAAAGAAGCTTCCAGTATCTCCTTAGCATGGTACAGTTGGTGTTTGCCTAGTGAGTAAGAGGGACAGCTAGGTATCATTTTCTTTTCTTCCTTATTTCATAACAGCCCGGATCCCGGGTTTTTCTTTCTTTCCTTAAGTTATAGTCCCAACCAAGTATCTTTAAAAAGTATCATATCTTTGAGGTAAGCAGTAAGGAATACTTCTTCCTCAGATTGCACATTGAAGGATAAGATTTTCCAGACCTTTCCCTTGGAAGAGTAGCTCATAAAGAAGTATTTTGAGTTGAGGGAGAGGGGGATTGGTTGCTTTTGGGTTTGAGATCGGGACCAGGGCTGGTTCTAAGGAGACGATATGCATGGAACTTCCTCCAGGTGCCTCGCAGAGATACTCTCACAGAGCAGCCTGTCCCCTCTGTTTTCTTTGTGTATATCTGAGTGGCTCTTGTCTCTCACACAGGATGTGCTCGTTCCAAATATACTCTGGAATAACTTATTCTGGTTCTATCTGAAAGCCAGAAGGGACCTTTGGAGGTCAGTCTCACTGTCCCTGTTCGTCTATGGACATGGGAAATATTTTGATACTTTATAAATCTCTACTTTGGGTTTAGATAATAAAGACTTTGTTTACGTGGGGTTTCTAATTTTCAGTAAACTTCCTCTGGTGGGCTTTCTTTCTGGGGGCTCTGATGTGTTCAGCATCCAAGGTCACCATCATATTAGGGCTCTGGCGAAGGCCAATGCAAAGGGGGCTGAGGGTCTGCATTGCTTGTATATTGACAAAATAACCCAGTATTGGAGCCAGGCACGGTGGCTCACGTCTGTAATCCCAGCACTCTGGGAGGTCGAGGCGGTGGATCACTTGAGGTCAGGAGTTTGAGACCAGCCTGGACAACATGGTGAAACCCTGTCTCTACTAAAAATACAAAAATTAGCCAGGCATGGTGGTGTACACCTGTAATCCCAGCTACTCGGGAGGCTGAGGTAGAAGAATCATTTGAACCCAGGAGGTAGAGGTTTGCAGTGAGCCGAGATCGTGCCACCGCACTTCAGCCTGGGCAACAGAATGAGACTCTGTCTCAAAACAAAACAAAACAAAACAGAACACAGTATTGGAATGGTTTCCTCATAGCCCAGATCCCTCAGGTAGGGTAGCCCCTTCTCCTTCCTGCTTATACTCCAGTCATACTAAGTGACCTTCATTCCTTCAATCAGTAGAAGGGAAAGATACCCTAAGTGATATCAATAAAGCACAAATTGCTATTATTAATTTTTAAAAACTGTATAATAAAACACCAATGCAATCTTGAGCTTCCAGTAAAGTCAGATGGGTGCTGAGGGTTTGCAGGGAAGGTTCATGTTACCCGGTGGCAACTCCTGGCTTGAAAATCAGTTGCTATAACCCAGTAAAGACTGGGGTGTTATTTGTAATCACTGATACCCCTTCTTTGTACCCCTTATACTTGTATGAAAGTAATAACAGCTATGGTTTCTTGAAAGTATTATTTCTGTGAAATGACCTTTATCCCCCATAATTAATGAACAAGATAGAACTATTTTTCCATTCCCCATCTTAAGATCTTCCACTGCCTCCCCTCTGCCTAAGCTCTAAGTTCATTAACATGTCATCCTACCTTCATCTCTGACCACTCCCCCACCCTCATGGTCTCCAACCACATATAATGACATCCTGTTCACTTCAAGCCACCGTCCAGCCTTCCTTTATGCCTGTGTGCCAGTCCCGTGGCCTAAAAAGCTCTCATCCAGGATCTTTGTCTGACAAACTGCTATTGGTCCTTCAGGTGCCAGCTTCCAGCAATGTCACCTCCCCTAGGAACCCCTCCCTGGTCTCCCCAGGCTGGCGTTCCTCCTCCAGGCTCCCATGGGACCTGGAACTCAGTCTCAACTGTGGTTGGCTGTGGGCTCATGGAAAACTGGGCCTCGGCTTAGCCATTGTTACTGTCCTGGTTCTCAGTGTGCTGCATGATGGATATCCGCAGAGTGAGTAAATGGCATTTTTGAATTTGTCACTTTGAGTGTTGTTTATCTTATAAACAACAAGCATTTCACATTCTCATCTGGTTTCTCAAAGTGCAGAGATTGGACACCATGTGAAGTAACGTTGAGTGTTCAGAAAACCTCATCTCACCTGCTTAGAAAACAAAACAAAACAATTAGAGGAGCTCTGTGTTTACTTCCAGATCTTGGAAGTCCAGAAGGCATTGCTGTTGATCACCTTGGCCGCAACATCTTCTGGACAGACTCTGACCTGGATCGAATAGAAGTGGCGAAGCTGGATGGCACGCAGCGCCGGGTGCTCTTTGAGACCGACCTGGTGAATCCCAGAGGCGTTGTAACGGATTCCATGAGAGGGTATCTTTGTGTAAATATGTGTGTGCATCTCTTTGATTTGCATCTGCCCCTTTAGAGATTCTCAGATGTGAGGCTTTAACTCTAGCATTGCTCTCCTGAAATCAATGAGTACAGGACGAAAGAGTCTACGGTTGGTGACTTGTAGATATCCATGGTACAATGCCAGAACATGTATTACAGTGTGGACTTGATACCATGTCCCACTTTCAAATCTTTTGCTAAGAGACTTTACAAGTTGGCATGCTCAGAATTGGATATTTTCCATATGGCTTCAATGTGGATCAACACTCAGGTTATGTCAACTCCAGAAGAGTAGCAGGGCAACATAGATGGACCCCTGAGGCTGTTTTCTGGGGCAGACCCAGCCTGAACACCCTGGACACCCCTTCCTGTGGGTTTCTTCAGCACATCCATGCTTTCTCTTCCTACTCATTGCAAGGTCTACCTCTTACACAACAGGCTCTTAGCTCCTCCACACTGATTCTTTCCCTTTGAGACCACATCTCTTATTCTGTGGCCACTCAGCCACCTCCTTGAAGGCAGGTGCTCTGACCACAACCCCTGCCAACATCTGCTTCTTGCCCTAGTCTGGTCCCCTGGGTCTGCTGTGCTCTCCTCCATGTGGGCCCCATACAGGGAATTCCATGTATTTATGCCAGTTGTAACCTTTTACTTTGTTTTCTTTTGCCAACAGCTTCATTGAAATACAATATGTCAGTTACGTTAAAGGGAACCAAATTTGTTAGTAACAGAATCACCAAATTGAAGTGAGGAACCAAATCCAAGTGTCCTTGCAAAAGAAAATGTGTTTTATCACCTCTCGATCCTTTCAGGCGTTCTGTTTTCATGTCTGCCAATCACTTCATTGTAATTCTTTTCAAGTGCTTTTCATAAACTTTTCTCACGCATCCTTATTGTTTCTTTTCCTCTTTCCCCCGCTTTTCCTCCTCCAGGAACCTTTACTGGACAGACTGGAACAGAGATAACCCCAAGATTGAAACTTCCTACATGGATGGCACGAACCGGAGGATCCTGGTGCAGGATGACCTGGGCTTGCCCAATGGACTGACCTTCGACGCGTTCTCATCTCAGCTTTGCTGGGTGGATGCAGGTGATGGAAAGCTGGACACTGTCCAGGGCGGGTCTCAATCTCCTAAGTCAGGGGTGGGCAAACTAGGGCCCTGAGGCCAAATCTAACCAGCCACCTGTTTGTATATAACCCAGAAGCTATGAATGGGTTTTACATTTTGAACTGGTACATTAAATGTATACTGGTACAAAGTTGTATAGATACCTGTGTACTGTCCTTGGTTTTCCCTCTTGGCCTGCAAAACCTGAAATAATTTACTGTCTAGTGCTTTAAGAAAAAGTTGGCCACCCTCGTGTTGTAAGTGGCACTGCACAGAGCCTGGAGTCACCCTGATACTGATAAGCAATTCGCAACTTACATTACTCTGCCCTGGCTCGTGCCTCCCCAGCAGAAGCAACACATGAGGAAGAGACAACTTCCCAGTTTGTAAGAGCAAGCCCCATGTGTTCTCTGGGATTTGTCATTGTAATGCTTAATTCCTCCCACTCGTGCCCTTATTATTCTTGTTTTTTCGGCACAAAGGGGCCATTTCTTGCGTGAACAATGAATGACTTGTTTCCACTCCACACAGGCACCAGTCGGGCGGAATGCCTGAACCCCAGTCAGCCCAGCAGACGCAAGGTTCTCGAAGGGCTCCAGTATCCTTTCGCTGTGACGAGCTACGGGAAGAATCTGTATTACACAGACTGGAAGATGTACGTCAACTCTAGCCGTGGGGGCTGCGTGGGGGCTGCTTGGGCCTGCCCCTCCACCCACTGTCTCTGGGAGGCCAGGCCCTTCCCATCTGGCCTCTTGGCTTGACTTTTGAGCCTCCAGAAATGTCCCCTCTAGGGATGTCTCCTCTCCCTCATCCTTCTGGTTGTGAGGAGCCAAGAGAGGAGCATAAAGAAGGAGGGAGGACAAGGCCCTAGGGTACAGGAGGTGCCATTTATCATCCAGATGCTCCTGACTGTGTGGTTTCAAGTCTTTAAACCTGGACTTCCTCAGCACGTCTGCTCTTTCCCCAGGAGCTGGCCCAGGGTCACATGGCCGGTGGGCTCCATGTCCACTTCATGTCCCTGCTTCATTATAGTTGTCAAACTGCAATATTCCCACGGCCTCTTCTTGACCACCCCTTCCTGCCAAAGGAGGGATTAAACTAAGAAGACAACTGGCCAGAGGCGTCTGTCTAGAAAGCTCATTTCCTGCCTGGGATTTAGAGTGGGAGGGAAGACCTAGCTGGTCTTTATCCTTTTGTAAAAAGCCAGAGCAATGCAGGCTTGGCCCACCCCAGGAGAAGGAAGGGATGTCTAGGAAGCAAGCCCATCATGTCTGTTTATGGCCTCCAGTTTATCCTTAAAATGACAAGAGGCTGCCTTGTAGATACAAGTTCAAGCCATCAGATGTGTTTTCACCTTCTGCCCTTTGGTACTTTGTAGGAATTCCGTGGTTGCTCTCGATCTTGCAATTTCCAAGGAGACGGATGCTTTCCAACCCCACAAGCAGACCCGGCTGTATGGCATCACCACGGCCCTGTCTCAGTGTCCCCAAGGTAACTCTCCTGTGCCATTACTGTTGGGGTACTGGGGGCACCTGGAGGCTCAGAGCCCACACTATGGCCACTAGTAGCCTTGATTATGCCGTAAGAGAGATCCAGTCCTTTGCATCCAGGGTTTTCATTAGAAGGTGGACCAGTTAAATAAACAGAAAATATTAGGTCATGAAGTTGTCAGGATGAGGAAAAGCATTGAGTTTTGGGCTGGATATAAAAGTATAGGGTCTTCAGGTTCCAAATAGTCAGGTTAGAATATTACAATGTTAGGATCTCTGCTGCTTTAAAAGTCCATCCATTTGGCCTAACAGCAATAACAATAATTAATAATAAGAATTGCAAACATATGTGCAGCACTTACTATGAGCTATGAACTTTACATATATCAATTCACTTAGAGTTCTAAATATTTTGTATTCATTAGTTCATGTAATCCTCATAGCAACCCTATGAGGTAGGTACTATTATTATGTTCATTTCATAAATAAGCAAACTGAAGCAACTTGCTCCAAGTCACACAGCTCACAGGGGTGAGTCCAGGTAGCCTGGCCCTGGAGTCTGTGCTATGCTGCCTCTTGAAGGCCTCTCCCCTCACCCACTTTCCTTCTCAGCTTCACTCATCTTCTCCTGTCAGTGTGAAGCTGGGAGTGCAAGCTACATAAAAAGAACTTCACACTTTAAAATTCCAACTCCATGTTATGATCAGAGCTGGAGAACTTCCCCTGAGATCTGTTTAATAGCCTTAGTAGAAAATCTGCATAACCCCCAAGTTGGGAATCAGTGTTTGTGTCTGTCTGGTTTAATACTGATAAAACAAACAGTGGATCAGCTCAGCTGATTGCCTAGCACAGTGTCCCCACTCTCCTGAAGCCTTCCTAGCATGGCTTCAAGGAAACCAAAATTGGGATCACACACAAGAAGGAGCTCACTGTCTTAACTGGCTATGGAGTCAGGTCAGAGAGAGGGCTACTGAACTGATTTCTGCCTTTTCCAGGCCATAACTACTGCTCAGTGAATAATGGCGGCTGCACCCACCTCTGCTTGGCCACCCCAGGGAGCAGGACCTGCCGTTGCCCTGACAACACCCTGGGAGTTGACTGTATCGAACGGAAATGAAGACAAGAGTGCCTTATTTCCTTTCCAAGTATTTCACAGCAACACTCTACTTGAAGCAACTTGGTCCAGATTGGAAAGTGTCCTCTGGCCACTAGGCCCAGACCCAGCCCAGCCTGAGCCCCAACAACTTTTCCCTCATTGTTCCCCAAAACATGCACCCTGGACTTCTCTAATAGAAAAGTGTCCACCCCCACACAAGGACGGAACCTTCCACCCCTCCCCCAACCCTCAGACAGACTTATACATCCCTGAGTGAGGATTACATGCCCATCTCAGTGTCCTAGGACCTTTTCCCAATACTAGCCCTCAGTGGTGAACAGAACCTCCCAAATTTGAGTTACACCCTTCCCTGTGGCCTTATGAGCTCAGCCTCGCTTTGAGGTACCCACCATCCTGTCAGCTCCTAGACATATGAGCCAGGGCCTGACTAGGAAAAGTTGGGAGTTAGGGAGGGAATTAGCATTCCTTAATATTTTGTTTTGGTGCTCTGAGTTTCTTCTTTATTGTAGTCCTATATTTTTACTCCTCAGTTCCTCACCATCGTCATCTTGTCTAAGACCCCCATTATAAAGTTCATGCTCTGCTTTTTGATCAAAACCTACCCTGTCCTAGAGATATATGGGCATTTGGTGGATGATAATAAACAGCCCCTCCCAGATAGAATGTCAATATTTGAGCAGTAGGATATTGGCATTTGTTAGTTAAAGGCTTAAATCAAAAGAATGTCCAATGGTAGGAATTTCAAGGTGTAGTCAGATATTTGAGAATAGGGGATTGTTTTGATGTGCCTTAAATTGTACCAAAGATTACTAATTATTCCTCTTTGCCCAAAATACTTGCATCCAAGGTTCTAGTCTCTGTTGCTGTGTTGGTCTTCAGCCCCACTGCTGGCACCAATGTCCCTCCTTTTCATGGAGACCTATTTGAGGCACAGGATGGGGCTGCCTCCAGATGATTTCCCACCACAGTCCCTCACCTCTGGCCTCCACACTACAGAACCAATTTACACTCAACAATGACCTCACCCCTCCTTGGTTTCCCCCTCGATCTGTGGCCATTGTTGG
This sequence comes from Rhinopithecus roxellana, assembly GCF_007565055.1. Classification (NCBI taxonomy): domain Eukaryota; kingdom Metazoa; phylum Chordata; class Mammalia; order Primates; family Cercopithecidae; genus Rhinopithecus; species Rhinopithecus roxellana. The sequence continues at coordinate 100,301,915 of NC_044556.1, read as the reverse complement.
ATGTATTCTCATCTAACAACACAATCTGGAAAGACTGAATTGAATATTTATACTAGTGGTTCATATCCTTTATTGCTTAATGATCTAATTAAAAGGATCATTGCTACATTTCGTATTTATATTTCTACAATTTGTTTAGAAAACATCTCCTGACCATATCAGTAGCTGGTATTATCTTTTTATCAACTGCTTCCCAGAGTCCTAAAACAATAGAAATTTTGGATTGAAAAGTTCAGCATAAGGAGTTTGAGTCAGTAAAGGATGGGATAAAGAAGTCGAGAAGAGTCAATGAAAAGTATCACAAAAAAGAGATTGATCAACAAGAGAAATAAAAAAGCCCAAGAGGAAGTGGGAGGGGAAGGAATTTAAGAACAGCAATAAGTAAAACATCTTAAGTAACTCCAAAAAGAAAATGGTACATTTTGCCAAAGACCACTTATACTTGAGAACATGGAAGAATTTGCCTGATACTCTCTTTGGGGAAGAGAGTCTCTCCTCTTTTCCTCAAACCCCAGTACCCTCAGCCTCTCCACCCGACCTTCTCCTGACTTCGTCCTCACTTGCTTCTGCAGTACATTGGAACCTGAATTGAAATAAAGTCTTTCCTTGAATAATTGGAGTCTGTCTTGAGAGGCAAATATAACCCCAAGAATCACAAGATTCAAGGACCATGTAGGTCTTTTACATAGCCCAACTCCATAAATCAGTCTCACTTTCTTTTTGTATTTATCATTTCATATTAAGCCCTCTATATCAAATGTTCATCATAATTTTGTATGATTTTTAAAACTATTTTATTCATTTTATTAGATTTATTCTAAAATTTTTAAATGGTAAATTCTTAAACTGTGGAAACCACTAAAGGTGCTTATTAACTGTTCTCCCAGATTTGTACAAGTATTGGAAGATTCCTTGAGTTTACAGCTGTACAAATAGTGTGGAAAATAAATTTTTTTTGTTAAAAAGAAAATCTTCCTCTATCTTTTTTGAATGAAGAGATTTAATGTTGGGAGGCTGATTCACGATAGACAGACAGACAACCACTTAATAATCTGCAAAACCTGTGGAACCCGGAAACTCTTATCTCAGTATTATGAGAGCTAGTATGTTTCTCAACCACAAAAAAACTTAAGGGTTGTAATTTACTTAAAAATGAGTAGGCTGGGTGCAGTGTCTCACACCTGTAATCCCAACACTTTGGGAGGCCAAGGTGGGTGGATCACTTGAGGCCAGGAGTTTGAGACCAGTTTGGGCAATACAGGGAGATTCCATCTCTACAAAACATCAAAAAAAAAAAAAAAAAAAAAAAATTAGCCGGGCATGGTGGCACACACCTGTCGTCCCAGATACTCAGGAGGCTGAGGTGGGAGGATTGTTTGAATCTGGGAGGCCGAGGCTGCAGTGAGCTATGATCGTGCCACTGCACTCCAACCTGGGCAACAGAGTGAGACCCTATATCAAAAATGTAAAAAATAAAATAAAAAATAAATTACAGATTTCAAGCCACTCTTTTTGATACTGTTTTCATTGAGAAAATATATTCTACAAGCAGGCAATAGAAAAAGTTTTCTGATTCAGCTCTGGAGATAAGCTGTGTTTTAATTCTTTTTTTACCTCCAGGAAGGGAGAAAGATGCTTTCCTGACACTGGCTATGGAGTGAGACCCCTGGTCTGTTTTAAGCTGCCACCAATAGGCAATGCCACTCATGCTGGCCCCTGGGTGGGATGAGAATGGACTCTGACTTGGACAGAGTGAAGGAGCTCAGAAGTTACAGGAATGAGGTGTCCAGAGCTCAGTTGCTGCAGAGAAGGGAACTGGTACCATCAATGGAGCCAATATACAGCCTGCCAGTGTGAATTTCTTGAAAGAGACAACTTATATATGTTAGGGCTAAGACTTCTAGTGTTTTATTCTGGCTATAAAATCTGATTACTCAAAGATGATATCAAGCTCCATGGTGGAGATAAGAAGCTCCAGGAATCTATCCCTCCATTAAAACAATTGAACTAGCAAGAGCTGTCTGATGCAACTATTTTGGAATTCGGGATCTTAGGGAACACTTGCCGCACCCAGGAGAAAGCTTGATGAGGAGGCTGGCAAGTTTTGGTCAAGTTCAGCTCTTCACTTAGTGTGGCTACCACCCGCCTTGCTCAGCCCAGGGCAGTCAGTTGTGGGGACAGCAGCTCAGGTTCTCAGTGTGGCTCGCTGGAGCCAGGTTGGACGATAAAGACCCCGTTTTCCAAAAACCAAGGTTGTGGGTTCTGATTACTGATTGCTGCTTTTGATCCTTGAGGGGCTAGCATATAGGGAAAACTTTTCACGCCCCTGGGTTTGTCACTCATTTCTTGGAGAGGATATCAAAAGCACCAGCAACAAAAGAGAAAAACAGGTAAGCCGGACTTCGTCAAAATGAACATTTTTGCATCAAAGGATACTATCAAGAGAGTAAAAAGACAACCCGTGGAATGGGAGAAAATATTTGCAAATTCTCTGTGATAAGGAATTAATATTCAGAATATAACTACATTTCAACAACAAAAAAGCAAACAATTTAAAAATGAGTAAAGGATGTGAGTAAACATTTATATGAAGAAGATACACAAATGGCCAATAAGTATATGAAAAGATACTCAATATCATTAGTCATTAGGTAAATGCAAATGAAAACCACAGTTTGCCGCCACTTTACAGCATTAGGATGGCTTTTATCAAAAACAAAAAAACAAAACCAGACAAGTGCTGGAGAGCATGTGGAAACCTAGAAACTTTGTCCATTGCTGATAGGAATGAAAAAAGACAGCTTGGTGGTTCCTCAAAAAGTTGAATATAGAATTACTCTATGATCCAGCAGTTCCACTCCTAGGAAATATACCCAAAATAAGCGAAAACAAGGGCTGGAACAGATGCTTGTGTGCTGCTGTTCATTGCAATGTCATTCACTATAGCCAAAAGTTATGGAAACAACCGAAGTGTCCATCAACAGATGAATGGATGAACAAAATATGTTAGGTACATATAATGGAATATTACTGAGCCTAACAAATGAAATCCTCATACATGCTACAACATAGGTGAACCTTCAGGACATTATGCTGTGGGAAATAAGCCAGACACAAACTATCAAGCAATATATATGCTTCCATTTATATGAGGTATCTAGAATGGACCAATTCATGGAGACTGAAAGTAGATCAAAGGTTACCAGGGACTGTGGGGAGGTAGAATGGAGAATTATTGCTCAATGGCTACAGAATTCTTATTTGGGAAAATGAAATGTACTGGAAATAGATAGTGGTGATGGTTGCACAATATTGTGAATGTAATAAATGTCAGTGACTTGTACACTTAAAAATTATTAATGACCGGGTGTCGTGGCTTACACCTGTAATCCTAGCACTTTGGGAGGCCACAAGGTCGGGAGATCAAGACCATCCTGGCCAACCTGGTGAAACCTCATCTCTACTAAAATGTAAAAAATTAGCTGGGTGTGGTGGCACGTGCCTGTAGTCCCAGCTACTCGGGAGGCTGAAGTAGAGGAATCGCTTGAACCTGGGAGGCAGAGGTTGCAGTGAGCTGAGATCGTGCCACTGCACTCCAGCCTAGAAACAGAGCAAGATTCTGTCTCAAAAAAAAAAAAAAAAAAAAAAAAAAAAGTGGCAAACTTCATGATACATACATATTTTACAATTTTTAAAATTAATAATGTAATATACCCCAAACCACTGCAGGTACACTTTGGGTGAATTACATAGCATGTGAATTGCTCACATGTGAATATCTCAATAAAGCTGTTTTGGGTGGGCACATCTGTATCTGTAAACATGGCTCACATCTGTAATCTCAGCACTTTAGGAGGCTGAGGCAGGAGGACAACTTGAGGCCAGTAATTTGAGACCAGCCTGGGTAATATGGTGAGACCCCCATCTCTACAAAAAACTTTAAAAAATTAGCCGAGTGTGGTGGCAAGTGCCGTCCCAGCTACTCGGGAGGCTGAGGCAGAAGGATTGCTTAAGCCCAGGAATTTGAGGTTAGAGTGAGCTGTGATCATGCTGCTGCCCTCCAGCCTGGTCCACAGAGCAAGACCCTGTCAAATAAATAAATAAGCTGGTTGTTAAAAATCACTGTAATTAAAAACAAAAACTTGGATGCTCCTGGTTGGCAAAATGCTGATCCTTGTTGTGGCTGGCTGAATTCTAAAGATTTCAAGATTCTAATTTAGTACTGCTCTGAAGGGACTTTGCAGATGGAATTTAGATGACTAAGTAGCTGACGTTAAAACAGGGAAATTATCCTGGGTTATCCAGGCAGGCCCTTAAAAACAAAGGAGGGAGGCAGAAGAGTCAGAGAGAGAAGGCAGAAACAGAAAGCAGGAGAGGAGAGGGTGAAGGGGGAGAAGGACTGTTTACACTTCCCTTTAGGTTATAGTTCACTAGGCACAGAGAAACCTTTAGGCTGAACTTAAAAATATGTACGAGCAGCTTTAGGATAAACTTGATTTAACAGGGAAAAACATGACTTTGCAAAATTCTTTTAGGGAGTGTTCTATCCACACATTTGAAGACCACAGTTCTGGAAAGTGAGGAAGACGGGGCCCAGAGCCCTCCCCAGCAGTGTCACTGCCCAGTTCTGGTTCTCAAGTTCCCTCCCCAGCAGTGTCACTGCCCAGCCCAAGGGCCAAAAAGGCTTGAAAACAGGCTCGAAGAGCGGCTTCCTGGTAGCTAGAAGCTCACGTGGGGACAGATGAGCTTAAATGGCAAGCCTGCCTGTGTGCTCTCCAGCCCCACTGATTCAGTTTAAATCTGGGCGGGTCTTCTCAAAGACAGTTCCAGAAGAGGCCACGTGAGGGCAGTAACAGCCTCTCAATGCCCGTTTTTGGGGAAAGAGCGAAGTGGGGGCGGAGCGCGGGGAGGGTCCCAGGCCTGGCTACCCAGATAACTTCCCCAAAAGAAGCCACGCTCAGGCCTTCCCATCGTCCCACTCAAGAGCTTTCTTCATATTGGTCAGTTGCCTAACCCGTTACGAAAAGAACTTCCCAATTATAGTCAAGACTCTGTCTAAATTCAGAGTTCCACCAAACAGCCCAGCACTTTTCCTCCCCAAGTCATCTCCTTACTCAGTAAACATTTGCAGACATTCATCACACGAGATCCCAGCCGTGGGCTCAGCATCGTACACCGAGGTAGGAATACACAGACGTATTGCTGAGTGTATTCTGTGTATGCAAAAGTGCATACGTCTCTTCATGGACCAGGTTCTGAGTGAATCTAAGAGGAGAACACGGAATAGCAGGCTAATTCCAGAAAATGCAGGGCCTTTGCAAGTAAGTGGGCGTCTAGTCACTAAGCAGATAGTAATAACAGGTGGTGCTAAATGATTGCTTCAAACCACTTTGTTAAGTGGATCAGAGAAGGGAGAAGGCTCAGAAGAGAGAGGGCAGCAAGAGGCTTTTATTAGCTAGATGCAAATGGGAAATGGGAAACTAACTCACGATAACCTTATGCAACAGAATTTTTTGTGCCCATTGAGTAAGTCAGGAAACTGAGCGTTAAGGAGGTGAGGTAACTTGGCAAAGGTCACGCTGTCAGAGCAAAGTCCAGCTCCAGATTTGGTTTACTCTAAATACCCTTCCTCACCCCCCTTTTTAAGAAATACCTTAAATAAAAATGTATTTGTACTTGATCTTACATTATTATTTATTTGTATTCAGCACATTTTCACTTAGAAAGTTGGAAAATAAAGGCACAAAAAAAATAAATAACAGTAATTTCATTACTCGAGAATAGCCTCATCAATACAATCTTGTCCCAGAAATGTTGTAAACACACACACACACACGCACAATACTGTTACATATATTTTTGTAAGATATATATAACAAAAAATGTGATCCTGTTACACTTTTCAGTATTTTTGTTTTCCATTTAAATAAATGTGCATATGAACATTACTTTGAACAACTACATAATAGTATCATACTCTATTATATGAACAATAAACTCTCACCAATTCATTTACTCATGAACATTTAGGGTGTTCCTATGTGTTTTTTTGATGTGATAAATAACAATAATCACCTGCATACTGATATCAGTGTCTCAGTGTCCTTTTTTTTTTTTTTTTTTGAGAGTTGTGCTCTGTTGCCCAGGCTGGAGTGCAGTGGCGTGATCTCGGCTCACTGCAGCCTCCACCTCCTGGATTCAAGCAATTCTCCTGCCTCAGCCTCCCAAGTAGCTGCGACCACAGGTGTGTGCCACCACATGCCCAGTCTTCTTGAGATTCTCTCTCTCCGGTTCTGTGATAGGAGGAAGAAGCCACATGAAGAGGCCATGTGCCTGGGATGGCAGCTCCAGCTGTAGTCTCAGCCTACAGCAGACATCAGTCTCTAGACATGCAAACAAAGAGACCTCCTGGGTGACTCCAGCCCAAGCCACTGTCTGACAGCAATCTCACAAGAACGGTCCAGGAGGCCCCAGTCAATTTCAGACCATGAGAGAGAAAACAGGCTGAGCAGCCCTAATCCAAAACTTATAAAATCTGAAATACTCCAGATTTCAAAACTCTTCGAGTGCTGACATGATGCTCAAAGGTCATGCTCAAAGGAAATGAATACTGGCGCATTTTGGATTTCTGATTTTTGGATCAGGGATTCTCAACTGGTGAATACAACGCAAATATTCCAAAAATTTTTTAAAAATGCAAAATCCAGAACATTTCTGTTCCCAAGCATTTTGGCTGTTTTTTTCATAGGTAATTGGGGTACAGGTGGTATTTGGTTACATGAGTAAGTTATTTAGTGGTGGTTTGTGGGATTTTGGTGCACTCATCACCCAAGCAGTATACACTGTACCCTATTTATAGTCTCTTATCCCTCACCCCTCTCCCACCCTTCCTCCCAAGTCCCCAGACCCATTGCATCATTCTTACGCCTTTAAATCCTCATAGCTTAGCTCCTACATATCAGTGAGAACATATGATGTTTGGTTTTCCATTCCTGAGTTACTTCACTTAGAGTAATCATCTCCAGTCTCATCCAGATCACTGTGAATGCCATTAATTCATTCCTTTTTTTGGCTGAGTAGTATTCCATCAGATAGATAGATAGATAGAGATAGAAAGATAGATAGATAAATACATAGATACATAGATATCTCAGTTTCTTTATCCACTTGATTGGTGGGTATTTGGGTTGCCTCCCAAGTTCAAGCAGTTCTCCTGCCTTGGCCTCCCAAATAGCTGGGATTACAGGCCTGCACCATCACGCCTGGCTAATTTTCATATTTTTAGTAGAGATGGGGGTTTCACCATTTTGGCCAGGCTGGTTTCGAACTCCTGACCTCAGGTCATCCACCCGTCTCGGCCTCCCAAAGTGCTTGGATTACAGGCTTGTGCCACTCTACCCGGTCCCAGTTCTTACATGAACAACAACAAAAATATCTATATGCTAGAGAAGCAAGGATTCATGGAAAACAAAATAAAATGCAACAGCTTTTTTAACTCATTGAAAACCTTAGACTATGAAAATCTTAGACTATGAAATCATATCATTAGGCAATGTGAGTAAAAGGATTTATACATCATTAGGTAATCTCCTGAAGTAAAACATCCTCTCTGAGTTTCAAATATATGCACCCATCCGTGACAAGCTGTGGACAGTAATAGGTATTTCCATCTATGATAAATTGTTCCAATTGTTTGACAAAAGTTATTTCATGAGACTGTTACAATAGGTAGCTAGTCAGACACAAGCAGGGCAGGAGAGGGCCCCCTACACACACCAGGAATGTCAGGCTACCACTGGGTGATGGTCAGGCAATTGTTAACTATCTAAAATCATAATTGGTTGTAGCCAGTGCCAGGGAAATGTTGTCTCCCAATAGATAGCAAATACCTGAAACTGGGGGTCAGCAGCTTCCCGATAAAATCTGAGGAACTGGGCGAGTAGGCTAAGCTTGCACACTAAGAGGCAAATCGGTGGAGTTTAACTGGTATATGACCTTCCTCTAGAAACACTTGACTGGTAAGGAAAGAGGGCCTCAAGTGAGCTTGTGCACAATTCTGGTAAATGCACTGCACATGAGGCCCCTCCCAAGCACTGGCAGGCCACTGCGCATGTGGACAGCCCAACCAAGGGCAGAATCAGGGGAGAAGGACCGTAAGCCCCTGGAAGCACGCAGAAGTATTAAACCCCAAGTCAAAGGCCAAACAATGCACTTGGTCTCTCAAGCCGCCCTCTCGGCCGTCTTCCAAGTGTACTTAACTTCCCTTCACTCCTATCCTAAAACTTTTCAAGACATTTTCACTCCAGCTCTAAACTTGCATTGGTCTCTCCTTCTGCCTTATGTCCCTTGGTCGAATTCTCTCTTCTGAAGAGGCAAGAATCGAGGTTGCTGCCGACCTGTATGGATTTGCCACCGGTAACAAGATCTCAGAACATTGGAAAAATCGATGCAAAAACAAAAGGCTAGCACTGATTGCAACACTCTAAAATAATGACCACCATTTAGTCTTTGGTAACATTAAAGTCGATCTCATTTATAAATACATTTTTTTAAGTAAATAATCTCTTGAAGGATAACGTACATACTGAAAAGCGCACAACTCTTAAGAGTACCTACAGCTCAAGGCATTTTACCAAAGTCAATGCCACTGTAGAGAGTCACTTTTGACGGTAAACAAGAATCTGGGGGAGAAAGAGGTTGTCAGCAATAAAGTGACATCCAACTCATCAGGGACTTTTCTCACTGTGATTACCAACAAGACCAGCGGTGCCAATAGACGCAATTGCAGAGGAGCTTTTGGGGACATAGCATCAGGTGCACTTGGTGGTGTCTGATAACCACAACTTTGCTGTTCTGAATAAGGCAAATGGGCCAAGGGTCAAAAAGATAGATGGGTTATACTCCTTTGATGTCACCTGTATTAATATAGTGCCAGTCTTAGTATTTGATAGGGTGCTGAGGGAATGGGGAGGAATCTTAATAAGGATTCTAAATGTGATTAGCTCTTAGAAACCTGGAGTTACATTTTGTTGGTTGCTTTGGTCAAGCAAAATAAAGGATAATATATAACTTTTGTAGGTACCCTCTTGCCCCTCCTCCCAGCCTGTTTCCACCCCTCTTTCCCCACCTCCTCATCCCCCATGAAATAAACATCATAGTAGCACCCAGCTGTGAGGACATCTCAAACTTTCCATCCAAATGCTCTTTAGGGCGGAAGAGCTGAATTGTACCCCGTTAGGGAGGGGACAGTGGAGGGGAGGTGTAGGAGGGTACCTGTGGAAGCTGTGGGGACATATCAAAAGCTAGATATTCTTGTGACTTGTTGTGGTTTATCTTTTAAAAATCTCCACGAATCTTGCATTAAACTCTGTAGTAATATAAAGTTTCAAATGTCCCATTTTAACTCCTTAACTATCTGTCATGGTGAAACCTCCAGCTTTGTTCCTTTTGCTGAAGATTGCTTTGGCTATCCAGGGTCTTTTGCATTTCCACGTGAATTTTAAGATGGTTTACTCCCACTTCTGTGAAGAACATCACTGGTATTTTGATAGGGATTGCATTGACTCTCTAGACCTCTGGGTAACATGGACATTTAAACACTATTAATACTTCCAATCCATGAATATGGGATAGCTTTCCATTTATTTGTGTTAATTCTCTGTTATGGGTTGACTTGTGTTCCCCCAAAAAAATATTTTGAAGCCCTAACCCCAGTACCTCAGAATGTCATATTTGGAATTAAGATGTTCGCAGATGTAGCTGAGTTAAGATGAGGTCATTAGGATGGACCTTAATACAATATGACGGGTGTCCTTATTAAAAGGGGAAATTTGGATACAGACACACACGCATACACACACACAAAGAGAGAGAGAACGTCATATGATGATAAAGGCAGAGATCAGGGTAATACAATCACAAGCCAAGGAACACCAAAGATTGCCAGCAAACCACCAGAAGCCAGGAGAGAGAATGGAATAGATTCTCCCCCCATCCCTTGGAAGGAACCAACCCTGCCAACACCTTGATCTTAGACTTCTAGTCTCAGAACCGTGAGACAACAAACTTCTGTTGTTTAAGCCACCCAGTTTGTGGTACTTTGTTATGGAGGCCCTAGAAGCCTAATGTACTATTCAATAAAATTGACCCTTAAGGGAGATGCACCACAGTTTCATGTCCCTCCATTCCTACTCCAGCTGATCGGGCACCCTGGGAGACCAGAGTGGAGCTGCATGGATTTTCAAGAGGTTGAGCAAATGCACATGAAGGCACTTTATAAATTCTTAAATAACACAAGAATGCCGGTCGTTGCTATGAAGTGGAAAGGAAGGCAAAGGGGCTTCTGGGACATGGTGATGTTAACTGAGTCAAGAAGACTGATTGATTTAGAAATCTATCAGGGCGCTCAGAGAGATTCACCGATGTCTCAGTCAGTTCGTAGGTGTAGAAAGTGTAGATAATTGCTTCTTTAATTGTTCCTAGTAAATGGGTTCAAAACGCAGAACGTTTCCAGGTGTAATTCATATAGATGCAGTTTAGAAGAACTTTGATTGAAACCACCTTTGAAAAATCATAACTGAGGAAATTATGACCGTCAAAGATCAGACTTAACCGGCTCCATCTTGCTTCTAACCTTTATGCTGTCCTTGTTCATTCCTGGGCATAGACCAAAGTAACTTTGGTAATGAATTCAGTTCTTGGTTTGACCCTGAAACAAAATTGATAATAGCCTTTTCCTAAAAAGATCCCCTTCTTGCCTGGGGACGAGCCTGCCTTTGCAGGACTAACAAATTAGCTACAAGATTAGAAATTATGGTTTAGGGGTCATGCAGCCTCTGGTTCCAGGAGTCTGAACCTCCCCAGATTGCTTCTGGGGATAACTTCACTATTGTAAAACTTTAGATCAATGCTTGAGATATTTTGCAGACCCTGCAAAATCACCTAGCTGACACCACATAGATCTGTAATCTGGCTCAACCAGTTCTGCCATTCCACCCAGGAACAGAAGACAGGAAGAAAAACTCGCTTCAACCCCCCATGATTCCATCTCCAACCTGAGCAATCAGCACTCCTCACTTCCAAGCCCCTTCCCGCCAAATTCATCTTTAAAAACTCCAATCCCTGAATGCCCGGGGAGACTGATGTGAGTAATAATTAAACCCCAGTCTCCTGCACAGCTGGCTCAGCCTGAATTACTCTTTCTTCATTGGATTTCCCTGTCTTGATAAATCAGCTCTGTATAGGCAGTGTGCAAGGTGAACCCCTTGGACATTACACTAGCATTTTATTCTATTTCATTCTATTCTAATCTAAGGTCATTATTAATTTTCCAAGCCCACCATAGTACTTGGACACCGTGTCTCCATGGTGCTACTCTTCTAAATGTAATCCTGGTATATCAATTTTAAAGAAAATGTTTGGGATGAAAATAGAATACTTGGAAATTCTAACACTGTCAACCACCAGAGGCCCATAATAAGCAGAGGGTACCTGTTAGGCAAAACAATTAGCACTTATGTTTAAATGGCAAGCCGGCCAGGCGTGTTGGCTCAAGCCTGTAATCCCAGCACTTTGGGAGGCCAAGACGGGAGTATCACGAGGTCAGGAGATCGAGACCATCCTGCCTAACACAGTGAAAACACGTCTCTACTGAAAATACAAAAAAAAATTAGCCAGGCGTGGTGGCGGGCACCTGCAGTCCCAGCTACTCAGGAGGCTGAGGCAGGAGAACGGCGTGAACCTGGGAGGCGGAGCTTGCAGTGAGCTGAGATCGCGCCACTGCACTCCAGCCTGGGCGACAGAGCGAGACTCCTTCTCAAAAAAAAAAAAAAAAAAAAAAAAAAAAAAAATATATATATATATATATATGGCAAGCAGAAGATAATTAATGAGTTTATTTCGTTTATTTTGTTTTCTTTCCTTGTTTCAGGTTTTCAGTCTTCACTGTCTATGTAAATGCTGGGGAAGGCAAGTTCAGAGCCGTGGTTTCCAATACTTTTTCTTTTCTTTTTTTTTTTTTTTGAGACGGAGTCTCGCTCTGTGCCCAGGCTGGAGTGCAGTGGCCGGATCTCCGCTCACGGCAAGCTCCGCCTCCTGGGTTCATGCCATTCTCCCACCTCAGCCTCCTGAGTAGCTGGGACTACAGGTGCCTGCCACCTCGCCCGGCTAGTGTTTTTGTATTTTTTAGTAGAGATGGGGTTTCACCACATTAGCCAGGATGGTCTCGATCTCCTGACCTCGTGATCCGCCCGTCTCAGCCTCCCAAAGTGCTGGGATTACAGGCCACTGCGCCCAGCTCCAATACTTTCAAGTAGATTTTCTTTTTTATGTTTTAATTAATATACAATAGCTGTACATTGATTTCTTTTTTAATTTCAAAATATGTTTCAGGATCCTCTTAAAATAATTGTATTTTGAGGACATTCTCATTGAGAAGAGAGATAGTAATGAAATGGTAACTATGAATCAAATAGCTCTTCTAAAGAAAGTTCTCTATTATCAAACAGAACAGCTTCTAGGGTTACTGCAAAAGGGTTATGCGCATAACTGCCTGACATGCGACTCAGTCATTATAGGCAAGACTTGGTGAATATTCGAGGTCCAAGTCCCCTTGCAATAGCATCAAAGAAGAGCCCAAGATTGAGGACCCTTCACCAAGGAAACTGAATTGGTTAGAGCAGGCTTTTATTACAGCCCTGATAGTAGCAGCCGTGGATCTAATGAAGACAGCCCTGGACAAGGCCTCTTGACTTGGCCACTTCCTAGCAGCATGTCTAATCTCATGCGGCCTCACTTTCCTCTTCTGAAGAACACCTCACAGGACAGTCATCTAAAGGAGGTGAGGCTCACACACAATACTGGACACACAAGAAATAGGTGGCTCATGCCTGTAATCCCAGCACCTTGGGAGGTTGAGGTGGGAGGATTGTTTGAGCCCAGGAGTTTGGGACCAGCCTGGGCAACATAGTGAGACCCTATCTCTACAAAAAATCTAAAAATTAGCAAGGCATGGTGACTTACGTCTGTAGTCCTAGCTACTAGGGAGGCTGAGGTAAGAGGATGGCTTAATCAGAGGCTGAGGTGGGAGAATGACTTGAGCCTAGCAGTTTGAGGCTGCAGCAAGCTATGATTGTGCCACTGCACTCTAGCCTGGGTGCAAAAGAAAACAAACAAACAAACAAACAAAATATATATATATATGCATGCATTTCCCCCTTATATGGGAGTATCCAATCTTTTGGCTTCCCCGGGCCACATCGGAAGAAGAATCGTCTTGGGCCACACACAAAATACGCTAACACTGATGTATTGCAAAGCAATCTTATAATGTTTTAAGAAAGTTTATGAATTTGCATTGGGCCACATTCAAAGCCATCCTGGGCCACACGTGGCCTGCAGGTTACAGGTTGGACAAGCTTGCATTGAAAGAATCAAGTTGGGTGGTAATGGGGTAAGATTTCCCCATATTGCCAATTGTAGAACCTCGAAAATGGGAAGTTGCCTGGTTCAGCTTCACAACTGTAGTGACTATGGAGTAACTGCATCCTCCTGAGGATGCATCTTGCAGGAATGAGGGCAGAGGAGGAAGTTGCACACGAGCACAGGCACACATGCACCTGATGAAACACACCTGTATCTGTCATTCCCCGGGGCTGAGTGGAGCTGCTGCCCAAGACTAGGCTGCAAGCTGTTCCTCTGGGGTACATGGAACCACTTACCCCATCTCCAGAGCCACTCACCCAGGACTGCTGCAGGCCCTGCAGCAGTTCCTGTTTGGGGATGAAGGTAGCCTGTGAAAGGGACAAAGAGGAAGCTGTGGCTGCAACAGTGAGAGCATGGTGTGGGGGGCCCGCTGCCCTTTGCCATCTGGTAATGGGATTCTCCCAGGCACCCATGCAATTGGTTCAGCAGGAGACAGAACGCTCCCTAGGGGAGACCATGGAGTGGGTGAGATCTTCATGCTGATTCTCCTCCTCCCTTCTCCTGTTTTTGTCCCTTACCCAACAACCTTCCCCTTCCCCTCCACACCCCACCCTTCCCTCCACTGGGGTGCTTGTTTTTGAGTTGGAGTCTCGCTTTGTTACCCAGGCTGGAGTGCGGTGGCGTGATCATAGCTTACTGCAGCCTTGAATTCCTGGGATCAAACAATCCTCCAACCTCATTCCCTCGAGTCACTGAGACTACAGGCACAGACCAGTATGCCTAAGTATTTTTTTTTTTTCCTAACTTTTGTAGAGACAGGGTCTCCCTATGTTGCCCACACTGCATTGAAATGACCACCTCCCAAACTGGCCTGTGAGTGTTTTGAAGGTAGGGACTCTTCTCACTGATCTTTGCTTTCCTGATACCTAGAATCATACTGGGTACACATCAGGCACCTCATAATTATCGGTTGGATGAATAGAAGGATGGAGCTAAAGCAATGAAGGCTGACATACTTCCACCCAAAACAAATGTGCCTCCAGCCCAGCCTCTCTCCCATTGCCTAGATGTGGCCTCACATCTCAGTCTGCTTTCCAGTGAGTGTGTTCCTTTGCACACACACAAGCACACCGTGGGAGACACCGCTGTTGTCCTCACTGGTCCTCCTCAACATCCAAATGCATAGCAGCCTATGAGAACAAGACAAGCCACAGGCCAGGAGAAAATATTTGCAAAACATATATCTGATGACTGATGTCCAAAATATGCAAAGACCTCTTATACTCAACAATAAGAAAAGAGATGGCCTAATTAGAAAATGAGTAAAAGACCTGAACAGATACCTCACCAAAAAAGATATACAGATGGCAAATAAGCATAGGTAAAGAGGCTTAACATCAAATGTCATTCGGAAATTATGAATGAAGTCAACAGTGAGATACAACTGCATACCTATTAGAATAGCTCAAATTCAAAACACTGAGAATGCTGAACATGCTGAGAAAGCGTGAACCCTGAGAACTTGCTGGTTAGGATGGGAGCCACAGAAACGCTCATTCACTGCTGATGGGAACGCAGCATGGTGCAGCCGCTTTGGAGTACGGTGTGACCATTTCCTGCAAAGCTGAATGCAGTCTTGCCATAAGATCCAGCAAGCATACTCCTTGGTATTTACTCAAATGAGTTAAAAACTTACTCTACACAAAAACCTGCACGCAGATGTTTATAGCAGCTTTATTCATAATTACCAAAACCTGCAAACAACCAAGATGTCTTCAAGTAGGTGAAAGGATAAATAAACTATGGAACACCCAGACAATGGCATGTTGTTTAGGGCTAAGACGAAATGAGCTACTGAGCTCTGAAAAGACATGGAAGAAACTTACATGCGTATTACTAAGTGAAAGAAGCTGATCTGAAAAGGCTACATGCTATATAATTCCACTCGATGACACTGGAAAAGGCAAAACAATAGAGACAGTTAAAAAAAAAAAATCTGCGGTTTGGGGTTGAGGTGGTGTGGGGAAGGGATGACTAGTGGAGCAGAGGGGATTTTTCGGGCAGTGAAACGATCCTGTGTGATACTTCAGTGATGGCTGCATGCCATGATGCATTTGTCTAAACCCATAGAATGTGTAACACCAAGGGGGAGCCCTAATGCAAACTACGGTCATTAGTTAATAATAGTGTATCAATATGGGCTCATTGATTTGAAAATATAAACCACACAAATGTAAGATAATAATAGGGGCTAAGGAATATATGGAGAACTCTCTGTACTTCCTGCTTGATATTTTCTGTCAGCACAAAATAGTTCAAAAAATTAAGTCTGGGCTGGCTGCAGTGGCTCATGCCTGTAATCCTAGCACTTTGGGAGGCCAAAGCGGGCAGATCGCCTGAGCTCAGGAGTTCAAGACCAGCCTGGCCATATTGGTGAAACCCCACCTCTACTCAAATACAAAAATTAGCCGGACATGATGGCAGGTGCCTGTAATCCCAGCTACTCGGAAAGCTGAGACAGGAAAATCTCAGTGGCCGAGATCACGCCACTGCACTCCAGCCTGGGTGGCTAAGCGAGACTCTGTCTCAAAAAAATACATAAATACAAATGAATAAATAAAGTCTGTTAAAGAGAAAGAGCAAGCAGCTCCTGCTAACTTATTATTTGGCCTATAAACACATCGGGTTATTCACAATAAATACAAATAAATAAATACAAATAAATAAATAAATAATAAATACAAATAAATAAAGAAAGTCTGTTAAAGAGGCCGGGCGCGGTGGCTCACGCCTGTAATCCCAGCACTTTGGGAGGCCGAGACGGGCGGATCACAAGGTCAGGAGATCGAGACCATGGTGAAACCCCGTCTCTACTAAAAATACAAAAAATTAGCCGGGCGCGGTGGCGGGCGCCTGTAGTCCCAGCTACTCAGGAGGCTGAGGCAGGAGAATGGCGTGAACCCGGGAGGCGGAGCTTGCAGTGAGCTGAGATCTGGCCACTGCACTCCAGCCTGGGCGACAGAGCGAGGCTCCGTCTCAAAAAAAAAAAAAAAAAAAAAAAAAAAAAAAAAAAAAAGAAAGTCTGTTAAAGAGAAAGAGCGAGCAGCTCCTGCCAACTTACTGTATGGCCTATAAACACATCAGGTTATTCACAATAACATGTTGCTGCTGTGATTGTTAGCATCAAATATTTGCACATCAAGGGTCTTCCCTGTGCCCTGGGACACACAGGGGTGAGAGCAGAGAGGTGCAGCAGGTTAGTCTGGTGGGACCTTCATTTCCAACCCACTCTCTTCAGTCTGGTCAGCTCGGGGTCTGCTCCTGGTCCTGTCGTTGCCCCTGACAAGGAGGCTACAGCAATACCATGGACTTACCAGTCCCATTCTAAACCACTTGAATCTCTTAGCAAACCAGGTGATTGTTTACAGCAGCTCCTGCTCCCGCCTGAATGCGTCTCCTTCGCCTTCTCTGGGGCTGTCAAGCCCTGCTCTTGGTGACCTCAGCTAATCCACCTGCCTTGGCCTCCCAAGGTTCTGGGATTATAGGCGTGAGCCACTGCACTTGGCCAACTGTCCTTAAATATTTAAAACACAGTGAAATAAAACACAAAATCAAAGGTTTTGTTTTGGGGCTGGAAATAAAAGAGCTGGAATTACTGAAGATGCAGGATGGAGCTGGTCCCCAGGGTCCCCAGACCATGCAGAGGACTGCACCAGACATATTAATTCACTCAGGCTGCCATAACAAAGTACCTCCGACTGGGAAGCTGAAACAACAGAAATGTATTCTCCCACAGCCCTGAGGCTGGAAGTCTAAAATCAAGGTGTCTGCAGGGTCAGCTCCTCCTGAGGGTGTGACGGGGAATCTGTTCCAGGCCTCTGTCCTTGGCATGTCGATGGCCGTCTTTATCTTCACATGATATTCTCCCTGTATGCTGTTTGTCTCCAAATTTCACCCCCCCTTTTAAAATAGGGTACCAGTCATATTGGATTAAGGTCCACCCTTAAGAGTTCATTCCAACTTGATTATCTCTACAATATGGGAATTTGGGGTGGGGAAGCAACGTAATTCAACCCCTAACACCCAAGCATCCAACGGCTGCTGGTAGAAGCTCTTACAGGGAAGGAAACACCAAGTTGCCAGCATCCCGGGAAATGCAAAGAGCACAGAACCTCTCTGGTAACCTCAAGAAAAGAGTTGTGGGAGTTCCAGTACAGTCAGGAGAGCAGAGCTCAGGGCCACTGGCTCAGAAGGCTCCTGGCTCTCGGCGATGGGCGGGGCTCGCTCTGCCTCCTGCCACTCAGCTCTCCTTCCCTCTTCTACACTGCCTGGCTCCCCACTGGTTTCTGCCCCAAGTCTTACCTCCTTGAGTCAGCTGTCCATCCCTTTGGCCCACTGCACAATGGCTGGGGTTGGGAGGGAAGCAGGAGGAGAGTTATGGAACAAAGCGTGGCTGCTCCGGCCAAGGGGCCACAGGGGGCAACACGTGGCAGCCAGACAATTGGCCAGTGTGGCCAGCGTCCCCGACAGACATACTAAAGCTGCTCCCAGGGGCAGCCCTGGGGAGGTTGGTAATGGCTATTGTAAATCGGTTGCTTTGAAGTGATTGACTGCATTGTACATCAGTGGGAATTGTGGATTTAATTGGCCAACACCTGCCATGCAAAAGCCATCTTAGAATAAGCTACTTTTCCTTGTGAGTATGAGTGTGGGTCTCTGAGAAGAAACCCTATTCCTGCATCAAGCCTTCACACTCCTGCCGAGAGCCAGTTTGGGGACCCAGGGGTGGTGGCAGTGTTGGCCACTGTTTCCAGGGCTTCTTTAAAAGGAAAACAGGCTGGGAGTGGTGACACACACTTGTAATCTCAGCACATTGGGAGGCTGAGGCAGGCAGATCGCTTGAGCCTGGGAGTTTAAGAGTAGCCTGGGCAACATGGCAAAATCCCATTTCTACCAAACAAACAAACAAACAAACACCACAAAAATTAGCCAGGCGTAGTGGTGCACACCTGTAGTCCCAACTACTCAGGGGGATGAGGAAGGAGGATTGCCTGAGCCCAGGAGGTCAAGGCTGCAGTGAGCTGATGGTGCCACTGCACTCCAGCCTGGGTGACAGAGTGAGACACTGTCTCAAAATAAAAAAAGGGAAAGCAGATGGGCCACAGGTCTAGGTGTATCCACCCAGCAGGGTGGGAGTCCTCAGTGCTGCTGGCAGGTTCCTGAATCACAACTACATTATCACTGAACAGAGCTAAATAAATGAAATGACACTGAGGGCCTGAAAGAAAGCCTGGCTGAGGCCAGGCACAGTGGCTCAAGGCCGGGCACGGTGGCTCACTGCCTGTAATCCCAGCACTTTGGGAGGCCGAGGCAGGTGGATCACCTGAGGGCAGGAGTTTGAGACCAGTCTGGACAACATGGAGAAACCACTCCGTCTCTACTGAAAACACAAAAATTAGCTGGTCATGGTGGCACACACCTGTAAGCTGCTACTCGGGAGGCTGAGGCAGGAGAATCACTTGAACCCAGGAGGCAGAGGTTACCGTGAGCCGTTATCGCACCATTTGCATTCCAGCCTGGGTGACAAAAGCAAAATTCTGTCTGAAAGAAAGAAAGAAAGAAAGAAAGAAAGAAAGAAAGAAAGAAAGTAAGTAAGTCTGACCGATCTTTGGATTTAAGAACTTGTTCTGGTGAGTGGGCACAGAGGGAACAGCGTGGTTCACGAAGGGGTTTATTTTGCTTGGCAGACATGATGACTCTGGGTATCAACAGGTGGGTGTGCTCATTTGCAAATGAGACTTCCTGCCCAAGGGTAAGCCAACTTATGTTATTTTAGGATAATTCTATTTAATTAATATAAATATTGTATACCTCACCTCTTTCCAAAATGTATTTGAGACAGCAACCTGTATCTTAAAGGAACTTGCTGTTCTGTATGATAAGGAGTTCTGTGTTCTGGAACACTTGACCAAAAGAGTTTGAAACATTTTCACATTAGGTTCCTTTGACCCTGGCCTGAAAGGGAAAGTGGTAAATGAAAGGAAACAGGGCTTAAGCAAAACAAACTTAGAGAGAGGACTTGGAGAGCCTGAAGAGCTGGGGAGGGAAGGGCTGCCTTGGGCATCTCTCCCAGGTAGACTGCGTGACTGCGGGGAAAGATTAGATCATGGAACTCCCCCTGTACAGGCCAGAAGCTGGACATCAGTGTCAAAGTCCATTGTTTAGCAGTGTTTTTCACCTGTTTTTTGTGATCATCCTAGCTACGAGCTTAGTGGTTTGGGACTCCGAGTCCTAAGCTCTTCCCGCCATTGCTATACCCCAGTGATACCACTGCAGAATAATAACCTCTATTTGAAAAAGCAAGCAGTTGTCAGTCATGCATTTCATTTTTATAGAACGTTTTCACACAAGCAAAGAAGAAACTGATATCCTCCCCCAGCGCCAATGTATCATCAGCTCACTTGTTAACAAGTCCTTTAAAAATGTAAAAAGACTACCTTCTTAGTGAGTTGGCAATTTTAGCAAGGGCTTAACTAGTGATTAGACTCCCTTTGCCATGTTGTTTTATTCATTTGCTACTCAAAGATTCACCCAGGGCTTATACAGGACTGACACAACTTTCCAGCTATTAAATTCCCCATAAGTTGTATTGTTAACTTTACAAGAATACAAGAATGCACCCACATGTCCTTGCTGTGCAGAGCCGGTGGAATCTGACTCCGTAGGTCTACAGGAGCCACTTAGGGGAGAGCCGCAGCCCCTACTTGGCAAACACAGCATCAGTGGGAAGGTTCACAAGATCAGGGAGGAAGATCAATCATCTCTTGCTGTAAAGTTCTCCATGGACTAGGCGCTGGTGGCTCACACTTGTAATCCCAGCACTTTGGGAGACCAAGGCAGGGGGATTGCTTGAGGCCAGGAATTGAGACAAAGCTGGGCAACATAGAGACCTTCCATCTCTAAAAAAAAAAAAAAAAAATTTTAATTAGCCAAGTGTGGTGGCACATGCTTGTAGTCCCAGCTACTTGAGAGGCTAAAGCAGGAGGATCACTGGAGCCCAGGACTTTGAGTCTGCAGTGAGGTATGAGTCCACCACTGCACTCCAGCCTGGGTGACAGAGCAAGACACCGTCTCTAAAAAAAGAAAATTCTTGGCCAGGTGCAGTAGCTCACGCCTGTAATCCCAGCACTTTGGGAGGCCGAATAGGGCGGATCATGAGGTCAGGAGTTCGAGACCAGCCTGACCAACATGGTGAAATCCTGTCTCTACTAAAAATACAAAATTATCCAGGCGTGGTGGCGCATGCCTGTAATCCCAGCTACTCAGGAGGCTGAGGCAGGAGAATCGCTTGAACCCGGGAGGCAGAGGTTGTGGTGAGCCAAGATCGAACCATTGCACTCCAGCCTGGGCAACAGAGTGAGACTCTGTCTCAAAAAAAAAAAAAAAAAAGAAAAAGAAAGAAAAAGAAAATCCCCTATTGAGCAACCTCTCTGTTCCAGACACTGTGTCAGGCATTATGGAGGAGGCAGAGACTGCAACTTGGTCCCTGTCTACTTAGGTCAAGGAGGAAAGCATGAGGACTTAAATGTAAACACGAGGCAGAGGAGCATGCTAACCGTAGGGCTCTGCCAACACTGAGAAAAATCCGTGACTTTTCCAAGGTTGAATTCCAGTGAGGTAGTTTGTCCAGCAACTGTACATTGTCATCTTTTGTTTGTTTTTGTTTGTTTGTTTGAGAAAGTCTCACTTGTCACCAAGGCTGGAGTGTAGTGGTGCGATCACAGCTCACAGCAACTCTCAACCTCCCAGACTCAGGTGGTCCCTCTTACCTCAGCCTCCCAGGTAGCTGGGACTACAGGCACGCATCACCATCCCCAGCTAATTTTTTGTATATTTAGTAGACACAGGGTTTCACCATGTTGCCCAGGCTGGTCTCAAACTCCTGGGCTCAAGCAATCCTCCCACCTCGGCCTCCCTAAGTGCTGGGATTGCAGATGTGAACCACCATGCTTGGCCTACATTGTCATTTATAATGCACATTCCAGCCCTGGCTCTTCATCCCTTCTCTATAAACAGCAAACCACAGCCCTGTTGGAAGTTCTCACGGGAAAGCAGCTGGCAGAGTGTGGGGCCTCAATTGTGTGCCCTTTAAAGAAACTCCACTTATTAACCTCAAACATGAGGTTATTATTGAAAAGGAGAAGACGGACTGCCTGCTTTAACCGAGGGTTTTGTTTGCAGGACTCTCGTCTGGCAGCTGCAATCAGTAACCAAGACCTGGTTCTAGAGGGCAGTAGTGACACACTCATTCCAAACTGCAGACAGTTGACAATTACCAAACCCAGGGCTCAGCCCTTTCAGAAGGACACAGTGGGCAGCATAGAAATAGAAGATGAGTCGAGTCCACTCTGCCGTTTGCTGGTCACGAAATTACCAGATGATGCACTGAAATGGAGCGTCAAACCCAGGCGAACAGGGGGAGCTTGGAGTAGGAGACTTCATGCTTCACCTGGTCATAGAAGGTGGGGAGTCCCTAGCCTGGCCATGGGGTCATGAAAGCTTGTGCAAGGAACACTGTGTGAAACGTTATGCAAAACTCTTCCCCTAAATGAAATGCTGCAAAGGACTTCTCTCCACACAGCAAATAGAACTAAACCTAGTATCGCTTAGGGTGGAAGTCCAGTTCACAAAACTCCCTTGGTGCTCTTCCGGACACTGCCAAATTAGCCCCGCCCACCAGGCAACCCTACAACTGGGTCTGAGTCCAGACTCACAGGCAAGTTCAAGCATGTGGGGCCATCTTTGCCCAAATCAGTGCCCTTTTTGCACTCAGTGCAAACGATAGTTTTTGGAAGTAGATCTCCTCCAAAGTTTGAAAACCATTCATCATCAGGTCTTAGGCCAGACTTCCAATTTAGGGCACTTTTCCTTCAGCCTCTGTGTGGTTTCTTTTTTTTTAACAGGCCTCAACTGTGAGAAGATCTGTTCTTACCACCCCTCAGTCCCTCTGAGCTTTGCTCTTGTCCCAACACACTCTTCCTCTGCCAAGGATGTCCCTCCCCACTTCCTTACTCTCCCCCAGCCTCTCTGCCGGCCCCAGAACATGAGTACACGTGTGAGTGAGCACGTGCATGTGTGCCTGAGTGTGCGTGCGTGTGTTTGCATGCGTGTGTGTGCTCGTGCGCACACGTGTGTGTGTGTGTGTGTGAAGCTGCTCCTGAGGTAGAATCTGTAGATGGGGCAAGAATTCATTTATTCAACTCAATTGATTAGGCACTTACTGTGTGGGGGACTAGAGATACAACGGTAAAAAGACAAAAATCAGGCCAGGTGCAGTGGCTCATGCCTGAAATCCCAGCACTTTGGGAGGCCGAGGAGGGCAGATCATGAGGTCAGGAGTTTGAGACCAGCCTGACTAACATGGTGAAACCCCATCTCTACTAAAAATAAAAAATTAGCCGGGCGTGGTGGCACATGCCTGTAATCCCAGCTACTCAGGAGACTGAGGCAGGAGAATCGCTTGAACCCGGGAGGCAGAGGTTGCAGTGAGCCGAGATCGTGCCACTGCACTCCAGCCTGGGTGAGAGTGAGACTCTGTCTCAAAAAAAAAAAAAAAAAAAGACAAAAATCCCTGCCCTCCTAGTGGGTGATGGCCCCTAGGAGCAGTGCGTTGCTCAGCAGGCCAGGGAGACAGCTCTAGGGTACCAGCAAGGGCCGCCTCCACAAAACCAGACGGAGGCCAGCGTGTATGCCTCTGGGCGGTGCTGCCGCCCCACTCCCATCCCATCCCAGTGAGGTGATCCTGGTGAGGCGCTCTCCTTCCCCTCGGCGCTCCTGTATGGGAGCATTCTTTCTCCCGTGGACATTTACACCCTGAGGACCAAAGCCTGTGGCAATCTCAACATTGCCTGTAGGAAGTTTTTTTTTAGCAGGAGGTTGTAGCAGGAGGTTGTGGAGGGACACAGAACATTTTCCAGGCCATCACAGGTCCTGAACTTAGGATTGGCCTCTTTCCTTCAGTAGCCACATTGACTCTGTGTCCAGGAGAACAGTCACTGTAGATCCACAGAATGGCTGTCATGTGTCTCTGCTCACTACCTTGGAACGCAGGGGGACCCAGGAAGGTGAGAAAGCCAGGGCTGGGTGTCGGGCTGAGCATGGAGGAAGGAAGAGAGCTGGAAGTTACTGTCAGTCGGGTAGGGCAGTGAAGGAGACTGGCAAAGTTGATTAAGGTAGGAGGAGCAGGTACTCAAACGTCATCGAATCACCGGAAAATGATATTCATGGAGTTCATCTCTCACTGTGGTTGCTCATGGGAGGTAGTAGAGAGAGCACTTCCCATTCAAGATGGCTTCCCATTCAAAGCCTCCTCCTATTCATCTCCAGCCGTATGTCTCCTGATGAATTATTTAGCCTCTCCGGGCCTCCTTTTGCTCATTTGGAAAATACTTTTAATTGATACTTATTTTACAAGGAGGTTGTAGAGATAATGAATAGGAAGGGCAGGGAACATTGAATAAGTTTCATAAATAATATGCACCATAATCATGGCACTTAATTCTTACAGCAAGTCTTAAAGCTTTATCTCCTAGCAGGAATTTTAGAGATCTTCCAGGTCAGCGGTTTTCGAACTTTGACCTGCATCAGAACCTCCTAGATAGCATATGTGTTAAAACACAGATTTCTGGGATCCTCTCCCAGAGGCACTGATTCAGTAGGTCTGGGTTGGGACCTGAGAACGTGCATTTCTAACGAGTTCCAGGGTGATGCTGAGGTTGCTGGTCCGGGGACCACACTTTGAGAACCACTGTGCTAGTCTAAATTCCTCAATTTGCAGAGGATGGTCCCGAGGTTCAATTCTGTTAGCGCCTTCCCCACGGTCAAAAGAGTCAGCCTCCCAGATCCAGTTCCGGGCCAAGGTCAGGAGATCCAAGCTGGGAGACAGGAGAACAAAGTATAGCATTCAGGAAATGTGAGGATGCAAAAAGCCAGACTCCGGGCAATGAGCCCCAGGGACAGACTCAAGGTTCCAGCGAAAGGAATGAGCTTAACAGACAGTAAACCATTGCTGGGCCCAGGAAGAGAACTGGCCTCAGTGAGGTCCCGAGCCACAACAGTCCACATGTCTGGCCTCAGGGAACTTGTATGTGTCAGGGGTGGGGAGATAAGGATTGAGTGGGTGACATGGGAGGGTGGGAACTGAGTGTAAGTGCATCTGTGTGTCAGTGTTTTCGTGTGAGGGTGTGTATTAGTACGTGTGTGAATATGTAAGCTTGTGTGAGAGTGTATGTTAGTCTGCTTGGGCTATCATCACAATGCATCACAGACAGGGTGGCTTAAACAACAGAAATTTATTAGTTTACAGTCTGAAGGCTGGAAGGCACAGATCATGGTATTGAAATGGTAAGGATGGTAAGATATATATGTGTATTTTATCTCGACTAAAAAGACTAATATTGTTTCAGAAGATCATGGTGTTGGCAGGGTTGGTTTCTCCTGAGGCCTCTCTCCTGGGCTTGCAGATGGCTGTCTTCCATGTCCTCACATGGCCTTCTCTTTGTGCGTGTTCATGTCCTGATCTCCTCTTTGCATAAGGATGCCAGTTAGATTGGATTAAGACTCACCCTCAAGATCTCATTTTGATTCAATTACCTCTTTAAGAATCTCTTTCCAAATAAGGTTGCATTCTGAAGGATTAGGGATTAGGGACTCAGCATATAAATTTGGGAGGGGGACGAGATTCAGCCCATAACAGCACATGTATACATGTGCACATGTGCGTGTATGTGTACATGTGTATGTGTATGTGCACGTGTACATGTATGTGTATGTGTGTGATGAGCCCGGGAGCATGAAGGAGGTACTTTACAGAAAGCCCGGCAATGTTGGGGAATACCTTGAGTGACACCTTTCCCAGCAAGCGTTCTGGCACATAAGAAATCTGACTTTCTTCTAGCCTCATCCTGGGTTTGTGAGTTTATGAAGAAGCTGAAGAGCTCCATCATTTCCCAGCTAAACATAGTTCTTCAGGTCTCAGGGTTTAAGACGAATTCCTCTGAAGTCCACGCAGCATTTTGCCTCCATTCAAGCAACCCCTTCCTCCAGGCATCGTGATGTGACAGTGCAGCGTTCACAGGCCCACCCCAGCTGATCTGCCCTAGGGCACAAGAATAACAATTGGAAAAACTTGGCTTCCCTCCGAGAGCAATGCTAGCTTTGCCCAGGCCAGCCCTCCCTGGCATGACTCTGTTCCTTCGAGCTTTCCTCATGTACGACCATCCTTGTGTGACCCCGAGGCCAGAGTCCCCATTTCTTAAAGCTAGGGAAGACATTTTTGAGGTTCCAGTTTGTTCTTTCACAGTGAAAGAGCTGTTTGTGGGCTCAAAGGGGGATGTGGCAATAGGCTATTTCAGGCTTTCGAAAGGCCTGTCTTCCATCTGGAATGGATGTATTACCTAATAGGCCGTCCTTTATAGGAACTGAACAAAGACTCACTGACACAATTTCAACGGTTGGCCATTCTTGGGACAGCTAGACAATTATTTTGCTTCTGGATGCAGCAGGCACAAAAGAAGGGGCCAAGGTACACACAGACCTTAGGGTGAGCTGGAGAAGGCCTGAGGGATAAACCATCAGGAAAGTTCATGAGTTTTCAGAAGGTTCTGGGGCCGTCAGGTTCATACCAGGGTGGATGCACCAGGCTGAGGGCCGATGAACACCACAGGGCAGTAAATACAGGGCCCAGCTCAGGGCCTAGGCATAGTTCGCACCCATTAAATGCTTGTTGATCAAATGACTAAGGAATGAAAAATGTTGTTTAAAGGAAGGCAAGTGTGTGTTCCAGGCAGGAAAGAGAGGGCTGGACGTGATGGAGAGAGGTTATAACCAGCTTCCTCTGGAAGGCTCATTGCAACAACCACATGGTCTTTGAGAAAAGTTTTTCATCAGGAGATGCCTCAGTCTGCGTAAAATTATGTATTAAGTGTCCATCGTATGCAAAACTGTGGGAGGTAAATAAAAGAAGTCCTTTAGAAAATTTCCATTTCCTGCTTATATGTCATATGGAAAAACGTAATTAAAACTATAGACATAAGGAAAAAGACTGAAAGAAAAATGGAAAAATAATAGTAATTGTACCAGGGTCGTGGGATGATGGTTAAATTTATTTTCTCTTCCTGACTTTCTATAATGCTCTTTTTTGGCTTTAACATCAAAATAGGGATTCAAAGAATCATGATTGTCTGCAGTTGTGACCACTGCAGTCAACTCAGGACAGGGGTGCCTTTCCTGGAAACCGAAGCTCAGTGCAGAGGATGGGGGTTTGGTAACAGTGGGGCAAAGGCCCCAGCAAGGCAAACCTGAGCCATTCTTGGGACAGGGGTGGTCTTGATGGGGCCACATCTCCACATGGCATCCCCCACTTAATTTGCTCCAATACCCCCAAAACTTGGCTTCATTTTTTTCACTCCTTTTTCTCCTTCTTCCCTTGCTCATTCATTCATCAAACAAGTATTAAGCTCCTTCCTATGAAAAATGAGTCCCATCAAGCCCTGGGAATACATAGAATGAGAAGTAGGTCCTGGGCTCGCCACTTGCAGAGGAAGCAGATATTTAAACAAATGGAGCCAGGCACAGCAACACACGCCTGTAATCCCAGCACTTTGGGAGCCCCAAGGTGGGCAGATCACCTGAGGTCAGGAGTTCGAGACCAGCCTGGCCTACATGGTGAAACCTTGTCTCTACCAGAAATACAAAAATTAGCTGGGCATGGTGGTGGGTGCCTGTAATCCCAGCTACTCAGGAGGCTGAGGCAGGAGAATTGCTTGAACCCAGGAGGTGGTGGGTGCAGTGAGCTGAGACCATGCCACTGCACTCCAGTCTGGGCAACAGAGTGAGACTCTGTCTCAAAAATAAATAAATAATAAAAAACAAGTGAAGACAGAACAGGAACAATGGAATAGCCAACAGGCTTTCAGCACCAGGAATCTGAGCATCAAGGAAGGGAGGCTTCCTGAAGGTAGCGGATGTGTTTGATGATAGATGGTAGATGATATGTTTGAAGTGAGTCCCAAAGAAAAGGTAGGAAGACAAATAGGTAAAGACTTTCTGCAAAGAAGGAAATCTGTTTGCAAAGGTACAGCTCCAGAAATGCACGGCGGGTCGTACGCATTGTTTTTACGAGGAGCTGTGATGTCATCAGTCTGGAGCCAAGGGTGCAAGATGAGAGGGGAACATGAGTAGGCATAGCCAGGCTTTGAAGGGCCTCATCTAACCCTACAAAAGTGTCTGGACTTATCCTACAAACATTGGGTTGCCTGAGTCTTAAAGTAGCATGAAGACATGGTACCATTGGTTTTATAGCCAGAGAATTCTGGTAGCCAGAAATAGGGTAGGGAAGTGGGACCAAGGGCCAGAAGAGTGATGATGAAAACAGGTTGGGTGTGGGGGTGCTGAAAGCCTAAGCTCCGTACCCAGCAGTGGGTGTCGACATGACTTGCAGGTCTGTTGGGAGGAGAATGAGGGTGGGGAAGCCAATAGGCCCGATCTCTTCCCTCTGCCAGCACCAAGTTCTGGGTGCTCATCCACTCCCTGGCCCCCAGCTGTTTGCTGTCTCATGTACTCAGAACCTTGTAGCCACACTAACCTTCCCCAGACAGTGTCATCTCGTCCCTGTTCTCCCCAACTACCTTGTAGAGCAAAATTGCATAAAGGTTAAATTCCCCCTTCTTCTTTTTTTTGAGACAGAGTCTCACTCTGTCGCCCAGACTAGAGTGCAGTGGCATGATTTTGGTTCACTGCAAGCTCTGCTTCCTGGGTTCACGCCATTCTCCTGCCTCAGCCTCTCAAGTAGCTGGGACTATAGGTGCCTGCTACCACTCCCGGTTATTTTTTTTTTTTTTTTGTACTTTTAGTAGAGATGGGGTTTCACCATGTTAGCCAGGATGGTCTCGATCTGACCTTGTGATCCACCTGCCTCGGCCTCCCAAAGTCCTGGGATTACAGGCATAAGCCACTATGCCTGGCCAAGTTCCCCCTTCATTTTTAAACATTTAAATTATTTATACATTTTTAAAGCTATCTTTTGTTTTAGAGATAGAGGCTTACCCTGTCACACAGTCTTGAGAACAGTGACATGATCATGGCTCACGGCAGCCTTGACCTCCTGGGCTGAAGAGATCCTCCACTTCAGCCTCCCAAGTAGCTGGGACAACAGTGTTCACCACCATGCCCGGATAATTTTTTTATTTTTTTGTAGAGATAGGGTCTTGCTATGTTGCCCAGATTGGTCTCGAACTCCCAGACTCACGTGATCCTCCAGCCTCAGCCTCTCAAAATGCTGGGATTACAGGGGTAAGGAACCACACCTGGCCAAAATTCTCTTTTAATGGCTACATTCCAAGTCCCCCATTCAGCCTTCACGCTCAGTATTTCCTAGTGTGAAATACCTCCACCCAAAACACCCTATTATGTCCTCACAGAACCTGCCATTTCTGCAGCTGATACTCTGTCCTCACAGTGTCTCCAAGGGCTGCCCTCCTCCACCTGTGTGAATGAAATACATCCTCCAAGGCTTACTTGCCCTGTGAAACCTCTCCCACCAGGGTTCCTCATAGAAAGCTCTCCCTCTGCTGATTCCTATGGCGTTTTTTCCTGACACTCTATCACGCTTGTTTTGCGCTGTTATTTCCATGTTTTGAACATGTGTCATGGCTCACAGTATAGTGTAAGCTCTTTGTGGGAGAGAAGCCACGAGTCTCACAGAAGCCAGTATAAAACTGCCTACGTAGTCAGAGTCAGTAGATATTGACTGATTGTCAATTTGTCCATCCAGAGGCTTATCAAGAGTACCTGTCACTCTGCTGTCATCAGTGTGACTGGTGTGCAGTACTGAGAACGGTCCCTGGTCCTAAGCCTCTGCCATTTATCATAAACTCATGACCTCAGACCAGTCACTTAACCTCTCTGGATCTTCATTTCCTTATCAGTAAGATGGCAAAGTTAGAGTAATCAATGATAGTTAATTCCTTTTCTTTTTTTTTTTTTTTTGATCATAGGACCTCCTTTCAAATGTGGACCTGCTGTGTGCAGTACATGACAAGTCAAGCTGCTAGGAACCCAGCCTTCTCCTCCCTCCTTCTCCTCCTCCTCCTCCTTCCCTTCAATCCACTATAGACTTAGAAAAAAACCTAAAAACTCCCACACTGGGTGGTTCCTTCTAAGACTCAACACCTGCATGGTTACAGGATAGCAAAGATGTCCAGTCTCATGGCTCTAGGTCTGGGCACTGCTATATCTACATAGGACCACAGCAGGATCTAGGCTAAGGTCTTGGTCAAACGCATGCTCACTAATTGTAGAGAAGTAGTTACTGCAAAATTTCCCGAGGAAACCAAAGCTAGGGTTTGGTTTCCACTTAAGATTGAGCAACTTCCTTCCAGGGCACTCAACCTTCTCAGCAAAACATTCTCTTTTAATACAGGCAGCCCAATAATACACAAGGGTTGTGATTGTGCATTTGACATAAACATATAAACTCACCTTCAGGAGGAAGCTGGGCCACTGGTTATTGACTTTGGTGGTGGTGTTTACGTGAGTCATTGTCCACTTTAATCATCTTACAAATCTAGAACAGGTTGAGGTCACAGCTCACGGCCAGTATGGGGGCAAGGGACAGCTAAACGAATACTGTGAGATTTGAAGTAAATAGGCGGCTCACACCTGTAATCCAGCACTTTGGGAAGTCCAAGCGGGAGGACTTCTTGGGGCCAGGAGTTTGAGAGCAGCCTGGGCAATACAGGGAGACCTTGTCTCTACCAAAAATATTTTAAAACTACCCAGACATACTGGGGTTCTTCTGTAGTCCCAGCTACTCAAGTGACTGAGGTGGGAGGATGGCTTGAGCCCAGGAGGTTGAAGGTGCAGTGAACTATGATTATGCCACAGCACTCCAGCCTAGGTGACAGAACGAAACCCTGTCTCTAAGAAAAATTAAAAATAAAATAAAATAAAATAGAAATTAGTAGTATTACCTCAAGTGACAGAGGATGTTTCACATGTCACTCATAGCCACCTAAAAATAATTTAAAATCACACTAAAGGGATCTAAGACTTTCATTGCCTGAATCCTCCTTTTCAAAATTGTGTCTCCTCTGCAGGATATCTTAGGCCCCTCTCCTTCCTCCAGCCAACCGCAACCTGCGCTCAGCAGGCCGGGCAGGAAGCTCAGTGTCCTCATCCCAGCCAGTCTCTGAAGAGAAACTGGAAACATTCCCAGTTAACTAAGCCAGTTGCTCCAAAAAGTCCCCCATTCCTGGATCACTTTCCTCTGACCTGTTCCTAAGTCAGGTTTGCACTGGTTTGGGGTGGATGGGCTGCAAGAACTGTTTACAGATTTCCCGGACCTCGCTCTCTCCTTTTTGTAAACACCTTGACCTAAATTTCCCATCCACTGCTTGCTGGTCAGCACTCCATTGACAATTTCCAACTTCAGCTGTTCCTAAAGGAACATTTGGGGTCCAAGATAGCCCACTGGACCTATCTGCCTTAAACAGTAAAGTTCCTGTTCTCTCTTCTGGGGTGGTTGTCACAGGAACTCACGGGAACCAGATCTTCCCCAACAGAGCAGCTTCTCAGAGTGGTGGGTGGTTATCGGGGCCAGTCAGAGGCTATGTTGTTGTATATAGTGATACCTCTGGGGGATTCACAACGAAAGAACCATGAGTGGGTGCATGGGTGTGTGTAGCGAGAGAGAGCGAGAGAAAGAGAGAGAGAGAGAGAGAGAAGACAGAGAGAGAGAGAAGACAGAGAGAGTGCCAAAAGACTTTTGTCACGGTAGCCAGGAATGGGCTATTTTGGGTTATTCTGAGCTGGAATCTCACTCTGTCACCCAGGCTGGAGTGCAGTGGTGCCATCACAGCTTGCCGTAGCCTCGAATTCCTGGGCTCAAGCAATGCTCCCGCCCCAGCCTCCCAACTGGCTAGGACTATAGGCTCGCAGCACAGGCGTGGTGGCTGTGCACCTGTGGAGTTCAAGACCAGCCTGAGCATCATAGTGAAAACCCCTCTCTACAAAAAATACAAAAATTAGGTGTGGTGGCATGCACCTGTAGTCCCAGCTATTTGGGAGGTTGAGGCAGGCAGATAGCTTGAGCCCGGGAGGTGGAGGTTGCAGTGAACCAAGATGGCACTATTGGACTCCAGCCTAAGTGACAGAACTAGACCCTCTCATAAAAAAAAAAAAAAAAAAAAAAAAAAAAAAAAAAAAAAAAAAAAAAAAAAAAAAATTCCCAGCTCTTCCACTTACTGGCTGTGAGATCTTGCTGGTTTAAGATACTCAACTTCTTGGAGCCGAAGTTTCCCCATCTGTAAAATGGCGATGACAGTAATAATGCCTACCCGATAGGGTGGCTTTGATGATTACACATTGTAAAACTTATCAAGTGCCTGGCACATTGCAAAGCACTGTGTGTGTTAGCCATTGCTTTTATTACGCGACACCTGTCTCCTTGGTTTTACTCCTGACTTTAACACAAACAGATTTTCAAAAACTTATTTTGAAAGAATTTTAACCTTACAGAAAAGTTGCAAGAATAATACAATGAACTGCATACACTCTTTGGATTCACTGATGGTTAATATTTTGCCACATTTGCTTTATCTCCCTCTCTTTTTCTTTCTCTTACTCTATATATACCATCATTATAATTATTATTTTTGCTAACCTATTTAAGGGTGAAGTTGTGGGTATTTTGACCCTTTACCTCTAAGAACAAGGAAGTTCTCTCACATAACCACAGTAAAATGATCATATTCATGAAATGTACCGCTAATACAACACTACCATTAACTATACAATCCATACTCAAATGTTCCCAGTTGACTCCATTATAGTGCCTTTTAAAGAATTGTTCTTCCCTGTTCTGGGATCCAACCCAGAATCACATGTTGCTTGCAGTTGCCAGGTCACAAGGGTCTCCTTTAATCTGGAAGAGCTCCTCAGCCTTGCTTTGTCCTTTGCGTTGAGCCATTTTTGAAGAATGCAGAGCATGTAGATGCTGCTCATCTGGGCATGTCTGATTTACTCCTCGTGATTCCGTTCAGATTATGCACTTCTACAGAAGGCTACACAAGTCCTGTCTTCCTCAGCGCATCATGCTGATAGTCACATGATGTTCATTTTAATCTGTGGGGAGATACTTTGAGACTATAAACATCCTGTTCCTCACACGCCTGCACCCAGCAACTTCTAGACAGATCGGTCAGCTGTGCACTCCACAGCACCGGTGCCAGGCACCTGGAGTTTGGCCGCCCACGCCCTCAGCCCCGAACCCTCCCGCCCTTCCTGTCCTTCCTCCCATTTTGCTGCACTCCTCCCTGACTTTCAGGACAGGGCCTCCTTCTCGTGCCACTTCCCCACCAATCACAGGGGTTTACACACAGCAGGGACTCTGTAAATTGACATGTGAATGCCAGATTGAAATGAATAAAAAATGTGTGATCTAAGGTCTGCATATCTTTTCAAGGGTAAGTGCTTCAGCAGAAGTTTCTTTGACAAGGATTTCGTTTATAGTTCACTAGGGTGGGGCCTCAAATAGCACACATGTTCTTTCTATCTGCCTGAGGGCAATTCAGACTGAAAAAAATAAAAATAAATAAAAAGTAAAAAATAAATCCTGAAATGGTGTGGAGGAGGGAGGGAGAAAGGAGAATTAAATATGCGTATACCTCACAAGCCTGCCACTCTCCTCCATGTGGTGTCTATGGCAGCAGGCAGTAAAAGACAACCTCGTTAGCGAAAGCGATATGTAGAATATGGTGGACAGATACTCAGGCACTTATTCAATATTGATCAAGAACCTATCGTGGGCTGGTACTGCTCCTACTCTAAGAGCTGCGGTGATCTCAGTGAATAAAAGAAACTCCTTGTTCTCACAGAACATAGTGAGTGCTAACAGACAATGAACAAATATCATCCCCATATACCCCCCTACACACACAGACACCCATCAGGGAGTGGTAAGTGAAGGGGTATAGGAAGACAAGCAGGCGGGGAATACTTTGCACAGTCAGACGTAATAAACTAGGCTGGGCTCGGTGGCTCATGCCTTTAATCCCAGCAGTTTGGGAGGCCGAAGGGGAGGACCACTTGAGGCCAGGAATTTGAGACCGGCCCTGGGCAACATATCGAGACCTCATCTTTACAAAAAATAGAAAAACTAGCTGGGCATGGTGGTGCACACCTGCAGTCCCAGCTACTTGGTAGAGGCTAATGAGGAAGGGTTGTTGAGCCCAGGATGTCTAGGCTGCTGTGAGCCATGGTGGCACCACTGCACTCCAGCCTGGGTGACAGAGCGATACCCTATCTCAAAAAAAAAAAAAAAAAAAAAGAAGTCATAAACTAGATTTACAAACAGGATATGAATAGACTTTAAAAACATAGTCAATTCATCAATGATTAGCATTTATGATGGAAAGACAGAACAACTTTGTACAGAACTATATTCCTGGGTGCT
The DNA here is from genome assembly GCF_007565055.1 of Rhinopithecus roxellana. Classification (NCBI taxonomy): domain Eukaryota; kingdom Metazoa; phylum Chordata; class Mammalia; order Primates; family Cercopithecidae; genus Rhinopithecus; species Rhinopithecus roxellana. Next base: position 100,267,981 of record NC_044556.1, on the reverse strand, counting down.
GTTTCCACATGGGAATTTCCAGTTGTAGCAGAATATTAAACAAATAATAGAGAACCTTTTCACTTCACCTCTGGCTGAGCCACCCCACTTTGTTGAATGTATTAGAGCTGCCTTGATTTTATATATATATATGCCCATCTCCAACTAACATACTGCTTCCTGGAAATAAAGCTCTACTCCACACACACACACACACACACACACACACACACACACACACACACACACAAAAGAAGAAGATGGCTTCTGGGAAAAGATCTTTTCTCCAGGAAGCTAAAAATTGGAATGACCAAAGAAAGCACCTTTTCAGCCTAACAGAGACCATTAGTGAGGCTGGCAAGAATCCAAATTTGGAATCTACCTCCATTGAACCTAAGGTCTCCTGTCTTTCTCAGTGTCCTTCAAATGACTTTCAAAATAAAGTCTTATTTTGGCAAAGACAAAAAATACATAGTCAATTGAAAGAAGGGCAGAGAATAAAATTGATGGCATCATATTACTTATGGAACTTTAAAACATGCAAAATGCTGCTATACATCGTTCAGGTAAACACATGTCTAAGGACATGTATATAAACATGTTAGCATGTAAACCTAAAGGAAGTGAGAATGGAAGTTTGGAAGGGGAACAGGGGAAAAAATAATGGATAAAACAAGAGAGGAGCTTTGTCTGCATGGATGATAGGGGGCCAGGAATTGAAGTGTAGGATTATTTATGTGAAAGTAAAAAGAAAGGTCCTAGAAACAATGGGGAAGGAAGGAGATTTTGCTGCCAAGAATGAGGAAATGAATCTACTTTTCCTTCCCCCCTGCATTTGGGACTGGGTCTGCCAGTGAGCCTCCAAACTTTTCCCTCTGCCCTGTGAGGCTATCTCAGGGTGGCACGGCCTGCAAATCTGCCACTGCCAGGGGGCAGCAGGGACAAGCATGGTGGCAAGAGGCAGTGGGAAGGCTTGAGGCAGCCTCCACTAGCCTGTGGCCACCTTCTCGGGATCACACAGCTCTGCTTCCCAGTTCAGCTCCATTATCTACTACATATGTGACCTCTGGGCAAGTTGCTTTATTCTCTAAAGCTGTTTCCCCATCTGTGAAATGTGACTAATAATATCATAATAGCCCTTCACAGAGCGGTTGTGAGGATTCTGTGGGCCAGCACATGTAAAGCCTCCATTGCAAGGCTGGAACCAGAGCCCATTCTTGGAAATTCTTAGTTATTAACATTCTTCTCGTTTTTGCTTTCCTGAAATGACTGCCAAACTCAACTTAGTCCCAGCACACCATTCTGCCTGTTCAGAACATGCCCAGGCAAACTACAGGCAGGCTATTGGCAACCTTTGTCAAAGGATACCTGTGGTTTTCACTATTTTTTTTTTTTTTCTGTTTTTTGAGATGGAGTCTTGCTCTGTTGCCCAGGCTGGAGTGCAGTTGCTCTGTTGCCCAGGCTGGTGCAATCTCGGCTCAGTGCAATCTCCATCTCCCGGGTTCAAGCGATTCTCCTCCTTCAGCCTCCCAAATAGCTGGGATTACAGGCCCCCGCTATCACACCGGCTAATTTTTGAATTTTTAGTGGAGATGGGGGTTTCACCATGTTGACCAGGCTGGTTTCGAACTCCTGACCTCAAGTAACCCGCCCACCTCGGCCTCCCAAAGTGCTGGGGCTACAGGCATGAGCCACCGCACCTGGCCCGCTTTCACTTTTGAAACACACCACACCTGACTCTTCCTGATCTGCCCCCCAGGATCAGGGGTTACAGAATGCTCTGGCACAAACCTCACCTGAGCATGTTTCCGTGCAAGAACAAGAGGAAACCCAATGCTGTTCTATGGATCGCTTCTCTGCAAAGCCATTGAATTGCTGGTGTTTATTTTTCAATGTGCTGTGCTCAGGACAGCTTCTTTTTTCTACAAATTTGAGATAGAATCACATAAGGAACTGAGTTAAAATTCCAGGGAGAAAGGGTGTGTGCTCACTCATGTGCGTGTGTGATTGTGTGTGTGTTGCAAATGATCTTATTCTAGGTGGTTGCTGAGTTTCCATCTCCAGATTTCATGGTGCCTTTAGCTCAACTCAGCCCAGGCCGAGTAGGTTTGCCAGTGTCTGTGCCTGATGTTGGCAGGATGGCTTTGGCAGGAATTGTGAGCACAGTTTTGAAACCTGTACTTATCAGATGGCACCGGATTGCAGTGTGGCAATAATTGCAGGACAATTTGGAGTTTTGCCAGGACAAAGGGTGGAGCAACTCTTTGTGGTTGAGATTGCAGAGCAGCCAAAACTGCCCCACCCGCGGTGTGGTGGGGAACGAGTGGAGGACGGGGCCCCTGGGGAGAGCGGGGCGCACAGCTGCGAGTGTCTGCCCTCGAATGCCTACCTCAAAAGCACAAGCAAAAAAGGGTAACCCCTGGGGCTGTCCCCACAGAGATCTATACAGGATGCTAAATTGTGAACCCTTTGCAATTAGGGACCATGCCTGATTCATCTTGTTCTCCTAGAAACTGGTAGTAGGACCTGCCCAGAGTAGCTGTTCAATAAGTATTCATAAAATAAAATAAAAGCTTTCACATCTTTTTGCAGTGCAGCCAGCTAAAATGAACGCAAGATCTTAAGCACTCTTCACTGCCACCTTATTTGTTTTTTTTCGTTTTTTTTTTTTTTTTTTTTTTTTTTTTGACAGAGTCTTACTCTGCCGCCAGGCTGGAGTGCAGTGGCATGATCTCAGCTCACTGCAACCTCCACCTCCCGGGTTCAAGTCATTCTCCTGCCTCTGCCTCCCTAGTAGCTGGGACTACAGGCACCCACCACCATGCCCGGCTAATTTTTGTATTTTTAGTAGAGACAGAGTTTCACCGAGTTGGCCAGGTTGGTGTCAAACTCCTAACCTCAGGTGATCTACACGTCTTGACCTCCCAAAGTGCTGGGATTACAGGTGTGAGCCACCGCACCGGCCCCTTATTGACTTCTGATATCTTTTTTTTTCCCCTTTAGGATTGTAAACTGCAGGGTCCTCCCAGATGCTATTTACACACATTTTGCCATCTTAGCCCTGTGTTCCTATTTGCATTGGTGTAGCACTCACACACCTGCAAAATGCCTCTAACGACTCATTCTTCATCTAGTCTTCAAAGCAAGGTCGTTGGGGTATCTCTAGTCTCCCCTGCAGGCTGCAGGTGGGAGTTAGAGAGAGTGAGAAAGTTCAGTTGTCTGGGGAGAAGAGCGAAGGGACCCATCTCTCTCTTGCCACCTGGGGTTTGGTCTTTCTTCACCTGCTGAGTCAAACTCTGAAGCTTAACAAAACAAGAACGATTTGTTCTGCTCTCTTTTGCATCTGGTCTTCTAGATCATTTTGTTCTTCCAAGTAGCTGCTGACAAGCCGCAATTCATTTTAGGCAGATACAAGTTGCATGAACCCCAGGTCCTGAGCCTTGCATCCCTGGCAAACTTTTCAAACTGAGTTTGACGTTGACGCCTTTCTTTAGAATGAGCACTTGTGTTTGCCACCTGAATCAAACATTACTACAAACATGTATTGACACATAGATAATTAATCTTAAAAATTCCCCCAAATATTTTATCCAGTTTGGAGCCAAAGAAGTTCATTCTCTGTGTGTGTGTGTGTTTCTCTCTCTCTGAATAAACTGCATTTATCAGAGGAAGTTTGTCTTTTTAGTCGTTGTCTTGCAAAAAATAGTAACTGAGTGACTATTCATCTTATAAACTAAAAAAAAAAAAAAAAAAAAAATTCAAACACCACCTCCCCCCTACCCCCAACAAATGACTAAATGGACCCTCCTCTTGGTCAAGGGGATCCAAGCAAACCTGCAAAACTAGCTCAGGCCATGGTGGGAAGGGAGGGTTGGACGTGCCCCATTTACCCTCCTCCCTTTGGAGTTTAGGCACAGCTGACCAGTATTAACATGCCATTAACGCTCTTAAGACTGATAAAATAGACTCTTTGTAACAATAAGATATCAAATTCCAACCTGACTCTGGTATAATAACATCACATGACAGATAGCAGGCCTTGAAGGAAATTGGTTTACCCATATATAAATAAATATATAGATATATAATATATATATATTTTTAGCAACCTTGGGCAAATTACTTAGCCCATCTAGCCCTAATGACCTCTGTAGAATTGTTATGAGGACTGAATGACTCCATTTAAGTAAAGCTCACAGAATAATGCCAGGGACTATGGTAATCACTCAGAAAAAAAAAAAACAAAAAACAAAAAAACAAGCTGGTGGCAGGGTGTGGTGGCTCATGCCTGTAATCTCAGCTCTTGGGGAGGCCAAGGCAGGCGGATCACGAGGTCAAGAGATTGAGACCATCCTGGCCAACATGGTGAAACCCCATCTCTACTAAAAATACAAAAATTAGCTGGGCGTGGTGGCATGCACCTGTAGCGTAAGCTACTTGGGAGGCTGAGGCAGAGAATGGCTTGAACCTGGGAGGTGGAGGTTGCAGTGAGCCTAGATCACGCCATTGCACTCCAGCCTGGGTGACAGAGCGAGACTCTGTCTCAAAAAAAAGGCAAGCTAATATTACTTGAAAGATGAAGATGATAATGCCTACCTGATAGGAAAGTCATGAGGAAGATTAATATTTAAATATCCAGCACATACTAACTCAGTAATGCTTCCATCCTTCCACTCTTGTGACTTGGATATACCTGGAACATTGACTTATCAGAAGTATCTACAGAAGCGGATAATGTGGGTGAGGGTTAGAGCACATGAAAGGTGGTGTCACTCACAGGAGCTATGGTCCCAGGTGCTCTCAGCCTCTCATTCTCTCTGGCTTCTCCTGGCAGTTTGCCTCCTGGCCTTGCAGTGCAGTGGAGCAGGCTCGTCTGGGGTGTAGGACTATATTCTCTCTCTTTGATGAACCTCTCTCTGTAGGGTGGCTTTATCAAGAAGTCCTAGCCTGGACCCCAAGTTCCTGGGATAGTCCAACTTCATCTATAAGTACTATCCATCTTCCAGAGCAGAGGTCAGCAAAATTCTCCTTACAGGGCCACATATTAAATATCTTTGGCTTTGCAGGCCATATGGTCTCTGCTGCTATTACTCATCTCTGGCATTCTAGCTCTAAAGCAGCTGTAGACGATTCCTAAATGAACAGGCATGGTTGTATTCCAGCAAAAGTGTATGTAGTGGCACTGAAGTTTCAATTTCATTTCAGTTTTGTGTGTCATGATATAGTATGCTTCCCTTGATTTTTTTTCAAACAATTGAAAACATAAAAACCATTCTCAGCTTATAGGCCACACTAAAACAGGTGTGGAGCTAAATTTGGCCAATGGGCCACCATTTGCTAACCCCTTCAGATCCCTTCTTTCAGTGTAGAGGATTTCTTTTAAAAATGCGTTCATTGTTTATTTTTTATTCTCATTTGATATCAAATGAAGACTAGCTTTATAGGCTAACCATGTTGTATTCCCAGTGACAACTTCTCCTTGAGTAGACATGATTTTGACTGTGATATTTGTGTATCTGTGAACTATGGTACTGACTCACGTGATAATGGACTTTAGTAACTTTGAGCTTTTTATTCTCTTTTTAAGGAATCCTTCTTAATTCATTTTATGAACCAATATCACTCTGATACCAAAACCAGGGAAAGACATAAGAAAAAAAAAAAAAACAGAAAACTACAGACCAATATCACTGATAAATGTAGATGCAAAAATCTTCAACAATATACTAGCTAACCAAATCCAACAGCACATCAAAAAGATAATCCACTATCATCTAGTGGGTTTCATCCCATGGATGCAGGGATGGATTAACATATGCAAGTCAACAAATGTGATACATCACACAAACAGAATTGAAAACAAAAACCATATGATTATCTTAATAGATGCAGAAAAAGCATTTGATGAAATCAACATCCTTTATGATAAAAAATCCTCATCAAACTAGGCACAGAAGGGACTTACCTCAAAATAATAAAAACCACATATGACAAACCCACAGCCAACATCATACTGAATGGGGAAAAGTTGAAAGCATTTTCCTTGAGAACAGGAACAACATAAGGATGCCCACTTTCACCACTTCTATTCAATGTGGCACTGGAAGCCTTAGCCAGAGCAACCTGGCAAGAGGAGGAAATAAAGGACATCCAAATTGGAAAAGAGGAAGTCAAACTATCACTGTTCACTTATGATACCTTCATATACCTAGAGAACCTTAAAGACTCCTCCAAAAGACTCCTAGATTTGATAAACCAATTCAGTAAAGTCTCAGGTCACAAAAATCAATGTACACAAATCAGTAGCACTGCTATACACAAAAATCACCAAGCTGAGAATCAAATCAAGAACTTAATTCCATTTGCAACAGCTGCAAAAAAGAAAAAAAAACCCCTAGGAATATACTCAATCAAGGAGGTGAAAGATCTCTACAAGGAGAACAACACAACACTGCTGAAAGAAATCATAGGTGACATGAACAAATGGAAACACATCCCATGCTCATGGACTGGAATAATCAATGTCATACCAATGACCATATTACCCAAAGCAATCTATAGATTCAATGTAATTCCTGTCAAAATACCAACATTATTTCTCATAGAATTAGAAAAAACAATCCTAAAATTCATATAGAACCAAAAAAGAGCCTGAATAGCCAAAGCAACCCTAAGCAAAAAGAACAAATCTGGAGACATAAGATTACTGGACTTTAAATTATACTGCAAGGCCATAGTTACAAAAACAGCATAGTACTGATATAAAAGTCAACACATAGACCATAGAGAACCCAGAAATAAAGCCAAATACTTACAGCCAACTGATCTTTGACAAAGCAAACAAAAACACAAACTGGGGAAAGGACATCCTATTTAATAAACGGTGCTGGGAAAACTGGATAGCCATCTATAGAAGAATAAAACTGGATTCCTCTCACCTTATACAAAAATCAACTCAAGATGAATCAAAAACTTAATTCTAAGACCTGAAACCATAAACATTCTAGAAGATTACCTAGGAAAAATTCTTCTGAGAATTGACTTAGGCAAAGAGTTTATGAGTAAGACTCCAAAAGCAAACACAACAAAAACAAAAATAAATAAATGGCACCTAATTAAACTAAAAAGCTTCTGTACAGCAAAATAAATAATAATCAGGGTAAACAGACAGCCCACAGAATGGAAGAAAATATTTGCAAACTATGCATCCAACAAAAAACTAATATCCAGAATCTGCAAGGAACTCAAGGAAATCAGCAAGAAAAAAACAAATAATCCCATCAAAAAGTGGACAAATTATATGAATGGACATTTCTCAAAAGAAGATATGCAAATGCCCAACAAACATATGAAAAAATACTCTACTAATCATCAGGGAAATGCAAATTAAAACCAAAATGACACACCACCTCACTCCTGCAAGAATGGTCATTATTAAAAAGTCAAAAAACAATAGATGTTGGCGTGGATGTGGTGAAAAGGGAACACTTCTACACTGCTGGTAGGAATGTAAATTAGTATTGCCTATATGGAAAGCAGTATGAAGATTTCTTTTTTTTCTTCTTCCTTTTTTCTTTTTCTTTTCTTTTCTTTCTTTCTTTCTTTCTTTCTTTTTTTTTTTTTTTGGAGACGGAGTTTCGCTCTTGTTGCCCAGGCTGGAGTGCAATGGCACAATCTGGGCTCACCACAACCTCCGCCTCACAGGCTCAAGCGATTCTCCTGCCTCAGCCTGCTGAGTAGCTGGGATTACAGGTGCACACCACCATTCCCAGCTAATTTTGTATTTTTAGTAGACACTGAGGTTTCTCCATATTGGTCAGGCTGGTCTCCAACTCCCTACCTGAGGTGGTTCTCCCACCTCGGCCTCCCAAAATGCTAGGATTATAGGCATGAGCCATGGCGCCCAACCTGAGATTTTTAAAGAACTAAAAGTAGATCTACCATTCTATCCAGCAATCCCACTACTGGGTATCTACCTAAAGGAAAATAAGTCATTTTATGAAAAAGACACCTGCACATATATGTTTATTGCAGTACAATTCACAATTGCAAATATATGGAACCAACCCAAGTGCCTATCGACCAATGTGTGCATAAAGAAAATATGGTATATATACATCATGGAATACTACTCCATAATACAGCCATAAAAAGTAATAAAATAATGTCTTTTTCAGGAACTTGGACGGAACTGGAGGCCATTATTCTAAGTGAAGTAACTCAGGAATAGAAAACCAAACACCATATGTTCTCATGCATAAGTGACAGCTAAGCTATGGGTATGCAAAGGCAGACAGAGCAGTATAATGGACTTTGGAGAGTCAGAAAGGGGAGGATGGGAGGGAAGTGCAAGATTAAAAATTACATATTGGGTACAATGTACACTACTCAGGAGACAGGTGCACTAAAATCTCAGACTTCACCACTATACAATTCATCCAGGTAATCCAAAACCACTTGTACCCCAAAACTGTTGAAATAAAAAATATTTTTTAAAAACAAAATATTAAATGTCCTGAAATATTACTGATGCTGTATCTACAAAAATCATTAATATTTCAGTATATAAAATAACCCTTTGTTTAATACAAGGCAAAAACCTGACAGAGCCCTTTCATACTCCACAGTTGTCTCTTGTCTCAGTATCTGATTTATCTAACCTGGGCACTCACTGTCAGACAGACTCATGCAGAAACAGACTCTTTTTTTTTTTTTGGAGACAAGGTCTTACTCTATTGCCCAGGCTGGAGTATAGTGGCATGTTCTAGGCTCACTGCAGCCTCTGCCTCCCGAGTTCAAGTGGTTCTCGTGCCTCAGTCTCTCGAGTAGCTGGGATTACGGGCATGCACCACCATGCCTGGCTAAATTTTTTGTATTTTTAGTAGAGACAGGGTTTCACCATGTTGGCCAGGCTGGTCTCAAACTCCTAACCTCAGGTGATCCACCCTCCTCCACCTCCCAAAATGCTGCTGGGATTACAGGCATGAGCTACCTCGCCCAGCCCAGAAAACTTGAAAGACACCCTGATCCTGACTTTGAAGTCAAAATCCCACTAGATTGTAAATAAAATTTTGGGTTGTAGCTCCATTAATGCAGGGTTTCAAGACAGCTTGATGGAAAAACCTCCTTTTAGGTGGGTTTTCACCAATAGAAGCTTTCAACTACCGATTTAAACTCGTCAGGGAGGTGCTAAAAGGTCACACTCTTAGCATGCTTGATTGGTGGTCTCCCACCTAGCGTCCCAATTCCTCTCCCTGTGTGCATGAGGGAGAGATATGCTTTATGCATTTGATGACTTGGCAAATCTAGGCGAGAGGAGTGAACTGATTTAGGTGACTTAGACCTTTGGTCATGGGGCAGACATATGGGGATCAATTTCCTCATTTAAGTTATATTCTTCTCAGAAATCATTACAGCATGTCTTTAATGCACTACTTTTCTCCAAAACAAATATTTACTGACTGAAGTTGTCTTCATAGCCACGGCAACTCTCACCAGTGTTTTATACATATACATATATGTCTATATATGTATATATTGATACACACATACAGAGGCATACACATATATGTGTATATATATATATATATGCAGGTAGCTGAAAGACTGATACCTGTGGGCTGCTAACCTCAACATTTTGGATCATTTTTTTTTTTTATCTCTCCAGAAAGAAAAGGGATAGCAAATTGTTTAGATTCTTGAGTGTAATTGAGTAATATATCTCCCCCCGATCTGTTCCCAGGCAGAAGTGTTGCAACATCAAAGCCTGAATCCAATTCCCGGGTTGTCACTCTTCGAGTTTTCTCCTGTCCACATTGTTGTATGTCACAGAAAAAAAATAGACCCTTCCAGAAAGACAAGTGGCCTGTGAGCTTTGGTGCCAAGAATGTATTGGAAACCTTAGAAAAGTAATGAATGCTGTGAGCTGTACCCCTGTTCCCCACCTGCCCTGTTTGTGCTATTCGTGCTATTCGTTGCTACTGTACTTGCTGTCCTGTTTAAATTGCAGCAGAACAACAGTCTGTGACTAGGGCTGGCTGCAGAATTTGATGCAGAGGTCAAGGGCAGTCTCCGTAACTGGGTTGTTAGACATGAGCCTGGAGGGTCCTTTGCTCTGTCTTTTCGGTTGGCTTGGTCTGGACCATGTAATGCCATCTACAAAATCCCAGGGTGTTTTCAGCTGGTAAAATGAAAGAATCTTAGCATTGGATTGGCCGTAGTGGGCATTTCCAGGGCTGTTTTGCCCAATGGCCAGCAGCTTCTGCTTCAATACATACAGCAGGAGCTCACTGCCTTCCTTCCCCACTGGCCAGCGCAGAGGGCTGGCCTCCTGGGCAAGCGACCTGTACAGTTGCACAGGACCTGCACTGAGAAGGCTCCCACACTTGGTTTAATGATCTGCTGTTGCTGTCTTGAAATTCTTAATAATTCTTGAGCAAGGCGGCCCTGCATATTCATTTTGCACTGCGCCCCACAAATTATGTAGCTGGTGCTGCCAGCACATTTAAAGCTACCTTCACCCATCAGCCACACACAGGATGTTTGTACAAACGTTCAGTCATTACCTACTTCTAGACCCCACCCTGCCCTCACTTCCTGCTCTGCTCCAGGTGCTGACTTCCAACCCTGGGCTTTTCCACCTGCTTCTAGCCTCATTTGACTTAACCTGCCTTGACCCTTGAGATTTGAAGTCTGAACCTGGCTTCTCTAATTTGACCCTAAAAGGTCAAACACCTCAGTGGTTGCAGGCTGTAGTCTTGGTTTTTCCCACTTGTCACCACTTAGAATAAATTCAAAGCCCAACTCAGCTCTGATCTCCAGACTCTTAACAGAGGTGGGCCTCAGCCCCAAGAGATTAGTCAGCTGATTACACATACAGAGAGTTATTTTGGGCTTTTGTTAAAAGTACACTGAGCTAAACATCTGCTTCCCTATAGTTCCTACATATTACCTGGCAAATGTGGTAGAATGCTAGTTATTGAGTCAGCAAGTAAACGGATGCAAAAAATAAACATACTGAAATTAAGAATGTTTGTTATAGATATTAAACCACCTCCCTCTCCAGTTAAAATATCCAAATGATTCTTCTGGTCATCCTTCACACATCCCTGCACAACCAGCTCAGCTTCAGACTCCCAGATCAACTACCTCCATCACATATCCCAACACCCAGACACCCTGTCCACCCACTTTCAGTCCAGCCCTGGCTTCCATTCAGACAGGTCTGCTCACGGCTCTTCGTCCCGTCCTCTTCTCTATCCCCATGACCCTTCCCAGATAGCCACCGGGCCTGCCATGTCATTTAGTGGTGACAAGTCTTCCTAAGCATCTTCTGTTGCGGGGTTCTGCTTTCATGCCTCTCCTGCCGTCAGCATCCCCCGTGCCCCATGCTCTGAATTTTCCTGGGCTCCTGCACAGTGAGGTTTATTTTGACTATTGCTGTGCCTGTACCACCTCAGTTACAGTCCCCCCGAGACAGAACTGCAGCCACCTCCAGCACTGTCCTTGTCTCCTGGGTTATCTCTTGTGATTTTCCTAGACCTGCTCATGCCAATTCTTAAGACTCCTTGGTAGCACAACCCTTTAAATGGACACCTTTGTGTGTATATGTGTGTGTGTGTGTGTGCTTTCGTATGTGTGTTCATGTATGTGTATTTGTGTGCATGGGAGAATGTGCGTATGTGAATTTGTGTGTGTGTGTGCAGATACGTGCATGTATGTACACAAGGGTCATTTCACTCTTACTGAGAGTGTTTATTTCATTATGAGGAACTAGCCTTGTACATCAACACATACCTGACATCTGTGCTCTGATGTCACTTTCAGCTCAGTACTATATGAGTTCAGTGACAGCATCTCCAAACTGCCTTGTCTCGTATTTGAACCCAAGCCCTTGGCCATTCTTGTTTTCCACAGCAGTGTGCATTAACCTAGTGGTTGCTAAACCCAGCAGCCCAATAGAATCAGGTGGGGAGCATTTTTCAATGTATTTCCTATGGTAGCAACTCAGACCTGCAGAATCTGAGTCTCTGCAAAAGGGGCCCTGAAATCCTCATATTTCCAAAGCTCCACAGGCTGGACCTAATTTGGAAAGGCTAACAGCCAGCCACCTCCACCCAGATATAAAACTAATACATGTACCTTAAATGGGCATCGGGTGCATTACCCTGCACTAGGTAGGTATTATTATCTCAATTTCATAGTTGAAATAACCGAGGCCCCAGGAGACCATGTGATCTGTCCAAGAGAGAATGCAGCCAGGACTCTGCAAGTTTGCCTCCATGAGGCCACTCTTCCCACCGTCCATGGGACTGCTCCTGCAGTGTGTGGAGTCAGATCTAGGGTCCTCCTTGTGTGCCACATCCTAAACCATAACCCCGGAAGTGGCTTGAGCACAAGGGCACATCCAGACAGCATCTGCTGGAACCCGCCTCTAAAATCCTCTAGCCCCCTTACCCTGCCTACTCTGTTTATTCTGCACAGACCCATCATGGAACTACTGGGGTGGGCATTTGCACATGTGTCCATCACCTGCTACCCTTGATGCTCCCTGAGATGGTTGGGGTGCTGTGGAAAGTGCACTGGTCTCCGATGGATGTGGAACAGATCTGGGTGTGACTCTCAGTTTGGCCAGTCTATGAGTTTGTTAGAGCTACCTTAACAGAGAACCACCGACTGGATGGCTTAACTTACAGAACCAAGTCTCACAGTTCTGGAGGCCAGAAGTCCCAGATCCAGGTGTGGGCGGGGTGGGCTCCTTCTGAGGGAGTGAAGGATTTGTTCTTCACTCTTCTCCTGGCCTCTGGTGGTTTGCTGGTCATCCTTGGCATTCCTTGATGACCTGGAGGGCATCACTCTGATTTCTGCCTTCATCTTCACGTGGAATTCTCCCTGTGCACGTGTCTGTGTCCAAATTTCCTCTTTTCATAAGGACACCAAACATATTGGAGGGAGGCCACCCTAATGACCACGTTTTAACTTCATTACCTCTGCAAAGACCCTATCTCTTGATAAGGGCACTTTCTGAGGTACTGGGGAACCTCAATTTACCTCTGGGGGCATACAATACAACTCTTAAGAGCAAGTAACTCATTTTGTGAATTGGAGCAAGTCACTGAACCTCATAGAATCAGTTTATTCATCCGTGAAACAGGGATTTAAAAATATCCACTGTGAAGGCTCCTTTCTTGATAACTGTTAGCAGATTAGATAAGGCACAAAAATGTCTTTTTAAAAGCAAGGTAGAGAACAGCGAGGTTAGTTATTGCAATCTAGGTTAAAAGAGGTGGGGCAACTCTCCATCCACTAACACCCACTCCTGCCCCACGAGTGTGCGTGTGCGTGTGTGTGTGTGTACCATACACTGTGATTGTCCGGATCATCAGAGCCTCAGGCAGATTCTAACAGAAACCACATACCAAACAAACACGATTATTCCCGAATGCTGACTTCAAATTTTCACTCACATGAAGGGTATATCAGCACTCAAATTAAGAATTAGGCACCTTTGTTGCTGTTAAATAGGCCTTATCTTTAGTTCAGCATGTTTCCTAAACTCATCACAGACACTTTAAAAGCACAGATCCCCTCCCCAGGGATTCAGGTTCCCTTGGTCTGGGTAGGGCCTGAGGGATCTGCATTTGAACAAGCTCCTGGCGTGAGTCTTATTGGACAAGCCTGGAACAGGGCTGTCCTGATTTCTCACCCGGTCTCCTCTGCTGCTGATGAGTCAGGTTCAAGTCACTGGACCTGGGGGGGGCCTCCATTTCCTCACCTTTAACCCTATGCTTGATTTTTGAGTCTTGAGCTCTCTAGGTCCTTTCCAGCCACAAAATGCCATCTCTTCGCTTGTGGATTTGGAATTCTCTGCATTATAATAAGCTCCTCGAACTACCTCTGACATCTTTTGCCATATACTTTCCCATCATCTGGAGGGTTGGAGCCTCTTTACTCAGCGGGTGTCCAGCCAAGCTGACCTGCCCACTGCGGTTGAGAGCATGTGTGGAGAACAGCAGCAGACTAGGGGAACCAGCCCAGGAGCAGAACACCTTCAGTGCAGTCTTTTCTCTCTACAGCAGGGAGGGACAGTCTTGTTCCTGGCCTCCAGGGTAAGTCTGCAGACCAACTGGGGGCCTGTTTGGCTTAGGCTTACCTTTTAACACGGCCGCTCTGTGAATCACTGCTGTGAAACAACTGGTCATTTAAATGCCTTGGCACACTCAGCAGTCTAGGATGAACACACTGTTTTGTTGATTTAGTTTTGTTAGAGAAAAGAGAGAGATAAAGAGAGAGAGAGAGACGCTAATACATTGCTGGTGGAAATGTAACGTGGTGCAGCTACTAGGGAAAGCAGTCTGGCAATTCCTCAAAATGTGAAACATCCAGACATATGGCCCAGCATTTCCACTCCTAGTTCTATCACTCAAGAGAAATGAAAGCACATATCTACACAGAAACTTGTGCACTCGTGTTTATAGCAGCATTATTCACAACGGTCAAAAGGAAGAAACGACCATCGACAGAGGAATGGATAAGCAAGTTGTGGTTTACCCACACCACGGAATATCATGTAGCCACACAAAGAAATGAAGTATTATACATGCTACAACTTGGATGAACCTGGAAAATGTGCTAAGAGAAAGAAACCGGACACAAAAAGAACACATGTTGCACCATTTCTTTTATATGAAATATCCAGAATACACAAATCTACAGAGGTAGAAAGCAGATTTGTGGTTGTCAGGGACTGGGGGAGGGGGAAATGGGAGTGACTGCTTAATGGGTACCAGATGTTATTCTGGGAGATGAAAAGGTTTTGAAACTAGAAAGAGGTGGCGATTGCATGATACTGTGAATGCACTAAATACCGCTGAATTGTGCACTTTATAATGGTTAATGGCATGTCAATTGTACATCAACAAAAATAGAGAGAAAACAGGGTAAGGGAGAGCCTGGGGGAGGGAAGAGAGGAAAAATGGGAAAGAGAAGAGAGGCAATATTATTAGGCCTAGCATGTGAATTTTTTATTTTTATTTTTAAAGGATAATGTGACCGTTGAGTCACTGAAATGGAACAGAGCACTCCTCTGATTACAGTGACCACTGACCTCCTCTGAGGGGCGGAAGCCCTATCGTTTCCTTTTCACCAGCAGCAATCTTTGATACCGCAAGTCACAAGATGTGGTACCAGCATTACATCTTTGGGTCGAATGGGGGAGGCCCCTCCAGCCGTCTCTCAATCAAGCATCTCCAGCTCAGAGGACTCTGCTCTGAGATTAAGCCACACAAGGTTCTTTCAGGCCTGGGGTCTGGGGAAGTGGTCTGGGCAACACTTAGGGGCTCAGTGGGCATGTGGGGCACACAGGGAAAAGTGAGCCCAGCCGGGCTGCAGGTTCACTAGGACACTTGGATGGACTCTTTTCGTTAGCTCTCAAATGTGCAAATCATGCTTTTCCTGGTGCTTGGCACGGCAAAGACTTGGATTTTTTTAAAAAAGACAATCTGATGGAGATTCTAGCTGGACAGCAAAGAAGACACATTAGTTGGCCGGTCTAGAGAATGCATTTGGAAGGGGTTTCAGCATAAGTCTTCTGCTGTTGAGGTTTGCAGCCCTTGCATCAGGTGCCTTTCAGATCATCTGGACAAAGGCCTCTGGTAGAGCTGACTACCTAACAAAACCACTTCAGAACGAGTATGGAGTTCTACAGAATTCACTGTCTCAAGTCAGACCCGCATGGACTCTGAATGACTGATCTTCGCTGCTTGCCTAGACATCTACCTCCACGACCACCCTGTTAGCAGTTTGGTGTCTACTTGTGGGTTCCAGCCACCAATCACAACATCATCCTTCACTGATAGCTGCTTCCCACATCTCTGCCTAAATCTATATCCCACTCCTGGGTACTCAGCACTGATGCTGATCATTCCTGAATGCAGATTCTAGAGCGACAGTCGCTGCAGAATCTCAGATAAGTTATTATTAATAGAAAAGAGTTCAATGTGACTCCTAGCATGCATAGGCTTTGCCATGGTCAGAGCAAAGGTCTTGCAGCACACCCCGGGCTTCCCAACATGCAGATGCTCTCTTGGAGCCCTGAGGAAGCTTCCAGGGCTGTGCAGTTTGCTTGCACCCGGGCAGATCCAGATGGCAGCTGATCACCGCAGGGCTCTGTGATCTCTGCGCCAGCTGGTCCACTCCCTCTGGCAGTTCGAACGGTGCTCTGTGTTTCAAGATGGACACCCAGGAGGTCACCTTCTTAGCTTTAGAGCCACCTGGTGGATCCCTGCTGGAGTTTCCTCCTCAATGTTGGGCATGGGGGCAGGTGGTGGTCCCTGAAGGACTCTGTCCATAGAGCCCACTTTAGAAGTCTCCACTGCACTGAGCTGTGCCAAAGCAAGACGCACAGTCCCTTTAGATTCCTGTTATGATTGCTGTTCTCTTCTTATTTAAGTATTTTCACAAAGGACTTCATTGTTCTCCAGGCTAAGACTTTCAGTAAAGCGTGAAAGTAAAGTAAAGTAATTTTAATTTAATAACTCAAATTAAGTGAACATTTTAATTTTCATTTAAAAATTTAAATTTTGTTTAAAATTAAATGAAAACCAAATAATATTTACTTTTAAACAAATCAGTGCAGCATGGTTATGAGCCTCAAGTCCTGACCTGCTTGCCCTGGTCTCCCCCTCCCAGAAATGGTAGTCCTGCCTGAATACTGTTTGCCCATCCAAGGGAATCTGTGCCAGATTATGCCTCCAGGGCTGGAGTTTACAGCTCCCCATCACACGGAGTGGCAACTCATGCTTCTTAATCAGAGCATCAAATGAATGAGTCAATGCAGTCTTGCTTTTATTTTCACAAAGTGTCTCCCGAGTGAGGCCTGTTCTGAGCTTCGGGGCCTTTCCTTGGCTCCACTCCAATAACTTGAGTAATTTCCTGTGCTGAGGGCCCTTGTGTGCTGAGACTTCTTATCACATGAGCCACCAGGTTAGAGCCTGAACCTATTTCCAGAGTGCTCATTACAGGCGCTTTGGAAGGAGGTCTGAGCTCTGGAATAGGAGACTGAAGTTCTGGCTTGAACTTTGGCTTTGCCCCTGAGTAGCTGTGTGACACTGCACAGGTTAGTTAACTTCTCCGAGTTTCCATTCCTACAACTGTAAAACAGGAATCACAAACAGGATGCCAACAGAGGGATGAGCTCAGGCCTCAGAGTCGGACAAAGCTGCATTCAGATGCCAGCTCTGCAGGCTGCTAGCTTCGGGACCCCACCAGAGCCTCTGTGGATGGGAGAGCTGATATCTGCCTTCTGGAGTTCTTGTAGAAATTAAAAGAGATGATGTATGTACCATGCCTGGCACATGGTTAGGCACTAAGTAAATGTTTTTGAAGACTACAAAATAAGGATAAAACACACGATGTATCAACCTCCATGGATATTTGTAAGGATCACATTAATATATGTGAAAATACACTGTAAACTATAAAATAATATGAAATGTCATTATTTGGATTCTTTTTCTCTCAGATCATTTTACTCTATTTACGCTTTCCAACTTCTTATTTAGAAAATGTCGGCTGGGTATGGTGGCTCATGCCTATAATTCCAGCACTTTGGGAGGCTGAAGCAGGCGGATCATGAGGTCAAGAGATCGAGACCATCCTGGCCAACATGGTGAAACCCCATCTCTACTAAAAACACAAAAATTAGCTGGGCGTGGTGGCGCGTGCCTGTAGTCCCAGCTACTCAGGAGGCTGAGGCAGGAGAATCGTTTGAACCCAGGAGATGGAGGTTGCAGTGAGCCGAGTTTGTGCACTCGAGCCTGGGCAACAGAGTGAGACCCCGTCTCAAAAAATAAATAAAATAAAATAAAATAAAATAAATAAAATAAAATAAAAATTTCATACCTAAAAAAAGTTGGAAAAATAGTAAACACCCAAATATCCTTTTCTTAGATTCACCAGTTATTGATAGCTGCTTCTTTGCTTGCTCTATCTCCATCTCTATTTCTATTTATCTACCTATCATCTATGTATAATTGGTCCAAGCATTTGAAAGCAAGTTGCAGATATCATGAGTCTACCCTAAGTACTTCAGCATGTGTCTCTTGAGAATAACAGCATTCTCCTATAGAACAAAGTACTATTATGACCATATTAGTAGGCTTGGACTGCTATACCAAAATGCCATAGACTGGATGACCTCAACAGCACACACTTCTTTCTCAAAATTTCAGAGGTCGAAGGTGTAAGATCAAGGTGTCAGCTGACTCAGATCCTGGTGAGGGCCCCCTTCCTGGCTTACAGATTGCAAATGGCTGTCCTCCTCCTGCTCCTCCTCTTCCCTCTTCCTCCTTCTTCTTCTCCTTCTCCTTCATTATTATACTTTAAGTTCTGGAGTACATGTGCAGAACATGCAGGTTTGTTACATAGGTATACACATGCCATGGCGGTTTGCTGCACCCATCAACTTGTCATCTACATTAGGTATTTCTCCTAATGCTACCCCTTCCCTAGCTCCCCACCTCCTGACACATCCCAGTGTGTGATGTTCCCCTCCCTGTGTCCATGTGTTCTCATTGTTCAACTCCCACTTATGAGTGAGAACATGAGGTGTTTGGTTTTCTGTTCTTGTGTTAGTTTGCTGAGAATAGATGGTTTCCAGCTTCATCCATGTTCCTGCAAAGGACATGAACTCATTCTTTTTTATGGCTGCATAGTATTCCACGGTGTATATGTGCCACATTTTCTTTATTCAGTCTATCATTGATGGGCATTTGGATTGGTTCCAAGTCTTTGCTATTGTGAACAGTGCCACAATAAACATACATGTGCATGTGTCTTTATAGTAGAACACTTTAAAAATATGGAATGCTTCAGAAATTTGTGTGTCATCCTTGCGCAAGGGTCGTGCTAATCTTCTCTGTATCCTTCCAATTTCAATATATGCTGAAGCGAGCATTTTTTTTTTTTTTTTTTTTTGAGATGGAGTCTTGCTCTGTCACCCAGGCTGGAGTGCAGTGGTGCAATTTTGGCTCACTACAGCTTCCACCTCCTGGGTTCAAGCGATTCTCCTGCCTCAGAATCCTGAGTAGCTGGGATTACAGATGTGCACCACCATACCCGGCTAATTTTTGTTTTTTTAGTACAGATGGGGTTTCACCATGTTGGCTAGGCTGGTCTCAAACTCACGACCCAAGTGATCCACCTGCCTTGGCCTCCCAAAGTGCTGGGATTACAGGCAAGAGCCAACGCACCCAGTCGGCTGTCTTCTCACTATGTCTTCACGTGGTGGAGACAGAGAGAGAGCTCTGACATCTCTTCCTCTGTTTATGGGGACACTAATCCCATCACGAGGGTCCTGCCCCTCGTGACCTCATCTAAATATGTTTCCTTCCCAAAGGCCTCAGCTCCAAATACCATTACATTGGGTGTTAGGGCTTCAACATATGCATTGTGGGAGAACACAAACATTCAGTTCATAATGATTACCAACAACTTTAACATCAATACAGTAATATTGTCTAATACACAGATATTCAAATTTTATATTCAGTATTCAAATTTTAAATATTCAAATTTTAAATTCAATATTCAATTTCAAATATTCTAAGTTCAAATTTTATTTCGATTGCATGTTGAAATGAGAATACATTGATTACGCTGGGTTAAAATGATTATTTACATGTTTTCTAATGTTTTGCAATTAAAAATATTGATTCTATGAACATCCTTGTACACTGTCCACCCGGTCATTTCCTGCCTTGAAATATACCCCTAGAAATGGCATTATTGAGTATGTTCAGTTAAATTTTTGACACATATAGTCAGATTGCCCTCCAGAAATATCACACAGTTCACACTTCCAGTGAATCAGCCAGGAGGCTTTCAGCTGCAAAGGAACAACAATCTCAACATAGATTGGCTTCCATAATAAAGACATTTGTTTTCTCACAGAAGCCAGAACTCTAAATGAAAGGTGCTACCATGCACTCCATTTTCTCCTCAATTTCATTTTTTAAGAAAAGCACTAGTTGTAACCCATTAAATGGACTTCATGACTCACCAGCGGATCATGACCTACAATTTGAAAAACACTGCTTTAAAATACTCGAATTGCTCTCTGGAACTGGAGATAGGTGGCTACCCGAACAATTTCTGACTTGTGTTAGGAGTGGAGGAATGGATGTTCATCACCTTATCTATGTATCTACATGGATGGCAGAAAACACCGTCCCCCAGGCCCTTCTCACCCTGCGTGTAATTTGGCTCCCCAATCTTTGCCAATCTAATAAGTGAATTCACTGTCTCTCTTTTTAAAATTTCATTTATGTAACCATGAGATTTCATGGATAAACAATACTGTATGGTGCCAGGCTCTGGTAAGAGGCCTGCCTGGATTCATAATCTGGAAAATTCACTTATTACCTATGTGACTCAGAGCAAGTTACTTAGCCTCTCTGTGCCTCTATTTTTCATCTCTAGAAGGAGGATAATAATATCTACCTCATAGATTTGTTATGATCATTAAAAGAGATAACTTGGGCTGGGACTCAGTGGCTCATGCCTGCAATCCCAGCACTTTGGGAGGCTGAGGCGGGTGGATCACCTGAGGTCAGGAGTTTGAGACCAGCCCGGCCAACATGGTGAAACCCCATCTCTACTAAAAATACAAAAAAATTAGCCAGACGTGGTGGCACACACCTGTAATCTCAGCTACTCGGGAGGCTGAGACAGGAGAATTGCTTGAACTGCAGAGGTTGCAGTAAGCTGAGATCACGCCATTGCACTCCAGCCTGGGCATCTCGGAAAAAAAAAAAAGAGAGAGAGAGATGATTTGTATAATGTGCTTAGCACCCTTTCTGAAAATGCGTTTTGGATAAACTGTTTTTACATTTACAGGTTTCTGTTGCTCTATTAGGATGATGTCTGAATTTGAACCCACCACAGGAGGGAAAAGAAGTCAACAGAGACTTGAGCTGTGCCGAGACAGCGGTGTCCTGATTTCACCAGGCCCTACACAGCTCAGGGTATACGGAATGCAAGGGAAGAACTGCTTGCAAGGCACAGGGTGGACAAAGCCCTGGAGCTCTGTGAGACCAGGAAGGCGCCGTGGATGACTCTGGCTTACAGAAGTTTAATAGAAGAAAAAAAAGGCAAACAAACATTAAAACAGAAAATGCACGCAGCACAGGCATGTTTTTATATACAGCACACACAGCTCCTGCAGTGTGGTCCCTGCAGCCACTTGGCCAAGTGCGGTATCTGTCTTCCTTCAGGTCCTCTAGTGGTGTGCACTCCTTGAGCCTAGGGCCATGTCTTTCCATCTTTAGACAAGTGCCAGTGCCTTTTCTGACACATTGTGAGTGCTGAATAGATAGTCAATGGCTGACTGAACAAATGCAATCTGCAACCACACAGTGGAAGATGTGGAAGTAATTGGGGTGTAGCTTTTTTTTTTCTTGGATTATCCATTTTCTCTCTGGGATGCATGGTGGTTTATATACAAAATCTCACAGTCAGTGTCTCCTTAGTTGGGGAGCCCAAGTATTTAGGAAAAATAGGAAGTGGCTAAAGCATTAAGAAAAAGAAAAACAAGTGTTACGTGTTCTTATGCAAACACAGACACTGTAGAGAGGAAGTCTGCAGGACCATAATGAGCTAACTGCAAAGGGGCTATAAATTCTACATAGAGTCTATCTGCAAGCCAGGGCCACCTCAAGGTCTAAGACCCTTGATGTTGCTGTCATGTGTATGTGTGAAGATAGATTTCAATTGAGATTGATTAGAAAAGGTATCTTGCCCCTAATTGAATACTGGACAAATGATAAAAGCAGGCAAATCACAGGAGACGCACATTCCCCCAGAAGCTGTAAAACGCTAGGTTGACACCAGTCACCCAGACAGTGTTGTAACTGTCATCATCAGTTTTGTGACAAGTGAACAAGATTATTTGAAATCGTGGTTGGAATTACAATGAGAGCTAACATTTATAGTGTTGTCTGTCCCTGTCAACCTCTTTCCCCAGTGTGACTTTATCCCAATACAACAGCAGAAATCCATAAATGAAAAAAAAATTGTTTCCTGAAATGCATTTACTGTGTTAAGCACCTCATATGAATGACCTCTTTTAATATTCATCTATAAGGTAGATATTATTATTCCCATTTTAGAAATGATGACCCAGATTCACAGAGAGGTTGAAGTAACTTGCTCAAAGATGCATAGCTAAGTAATGGTTGCAGAGTAGGAACTCAGGAAGATCTCTCCCAAGAGCCTACACTATACAATAACGCTTGCCAATGAACTCTCACAGGCAGATGAAATACAAAGGCAGGTATTTTCTGAAAAGCAAGCCCATTTTATAGTATTAACTCAAAGTCTCGAGTTATTCCCCAGATTGGTGATACCAGTTTTAGGGTAGTGGTGATGATGCTGACATTTCCAGGGACCTTAAAAAACACTTGGGAGTTGGGGGAGCCATTTTTTCAACCTCTATTGTGGGAAATAATCAAGTCTTAGTCATCTCTAGTGTGTGACTAATACCCACTGCCAGGGCTGTTCCATTCTGCTGCAGAAGCCACTGTAATGACTAAGCCATCAAGATGGATTTTTTTTTCCTAATGACATATGCTGCACAGGACTCAATTCTATTAAGCCAGCCTTTTCGAGTCTGGATCTGGAGGAGTCATTGTATCACTGTCTTTGAAAATTAGGCTAAAGGCGGTGGTATCTATTAATATACCGAGGCTCTAGTTTCCCTCCTCCTAGGATGCCTGACCTCTCCAGCCTATTCCTATCTCTTTCTTAGTGAACCGGCTGTGGCTGTATTGTGGGAGCCAGCATGACCTCATCATCCTGAGCAGGGGAGTGTTGGGCTGGGCCAGGGCCCTCTCAGTGCCCTCCCAGGCAGAGCCTCCACCCTGGGTTTTACAGTTACTCAGGGGCCACAGAAGCTGGATGGTGCTAAATTAAGGCAACAAACCAGGGAGAAAAAAAAAAAAAAAAAAAAAAAAAAAAAAAAGCAAGGTCCCACCATTCAATACACCAATGCTTTTATTTTAAAGCAGACACTATCTGAGGCCGTTTCTGACTTTGACATCCTATAATTATGATCCTGAGAAACATCTATTTAGACAACAACACATGAATTAGTTGATGACTTCCCTTGTTAGTTATACCTCACAAGGGTCAGAGATACAGAGCCAAGAACAATTATCTTGTCACTAACTGAAATTCTTCTGAGTTCTAATTATTGGGGTATTTAGCCTCTTCCCAACTAAAATGCCAACCCTTCCCCCAGCTTCTGAGAATAAAGAAAATCTGACGCACTCCCTTGCTGAGAACTCGTGAGTCTCTTCACCTCCAGGGTGAAAGCCAATCCTTTTTTCATGGAACAGTCCTTCATTATCCATTCCCTGCCTACCTCTTTAACCTTACCTTTTAATACGATTTTTTAATTGACAGATAATATTGAACATATTTATCATGTACAGCATGATGTTTTTTGTTTTTGTTTTTGTTTTTCATTTTGTTTTTTTGAGACGGAGTCTTGGAGTCTCGCTCTGTCGCCCAGGCTGGAGTGCAGTGGCGTGATCTCAGCTCACTGCAAACTCCGCCTCCCGGGTTCCTGCCATTCTCCTGCCTCAGCCTGCGGAGTAGCTGGGACTACAGGCGCCCACCACCATACCCAGCTCATATTTTTGTATTTTTTTAGTAGAGACAGGGTTTCACCGTGTTAGCCAGGATGGTCTCAATCTCCTGACCTCGTGATCCGCCCGCCTCCGCCTCCCAGAGTGCTGGGATTACAGGCCAGCATGATGTTTTGAAATATATCTTTCAACATCACTCACCTCTGTCCCCAGGTAAGTCTTAGCCAAATGGCCCCAACCCACCAAGCTGTCTCTGTCTCTTGGTGGTCCTAGGCCATCCGCTTGGCCTTGAAACACCCTCTCCCGACCCTGACCTGTCCACCCTTACCTGGCTGACTCTTCTTACCTCTGTCCCAGGTAAGACATCATTTCCTCCTGGAAGCTTTCCCCGCTTTCTCCAAATGCCCACATATGTGGGTGCCACTCCTGCAAATTCCCACAGAAGAGTTCAGCAGCTGTCATGGTGTATTATAATGGCCCCTGGATTTGTCTGCCTTTCTCATCAACTGTAAATCTTTGAGAGCAAGGGCTGTGTTATCTTCACTGTCATAGTCCTAATACCCAGCCATTTTGTCTGGCACACAGCAGAAGCTTCATAAATATTTGTGGCTGAATGTTATTCATGTCCATATGATTTTTTACATTTTTTGCGATTTAGAATGTAGCTATCCATTCTCTTTTTAAACCCTCTGCCACTTACTGAAAACAACCAAGTGACTCATAGTTTCTCCCACTCCAAGCTGATGCCTACTCATGCCATCCAGAGGGCAGTCCCCACCCGCTCAGCCCTTCAACACACACTCTGAGCCAAGCCTCCATCATACCATGCTGGAACTTGAATGCCGCATTGAGGGGTTGGATTTTATTCAACAAGAAGGGTGAGTCAGTGGAAGTTTGTTTAGGACCAGGGAGTGTGCAATTACAGCCAAGATGAATGTTTCTGTGAGGTGCAGAATAGATTGTGAGAGGAAGGGAGACTGGTTAGGGAACTGTGACCGTGAGCAACGTAAATTAGGCTACTAGGGAAAGAATGGAGAGGAGGGACCAGATTTGAACTGAGAGGCAGGACTTGGCAATTGACTACATGTGGGGGCAAAAGAAAGAGGCTCAATGTTGATTTCAAACTCTTAGGTCTGGAAAACAAGAAGGTAGGTGACACCACTAACAGAAGTAGAGATCACTGGATGGATTGTGTGAAGTGCTTGGTTTTGCTTATTTGGAGAGAAGAGGAATGTATTGATGTGCTAGCAAAGTTTTCAAGTTCTAAAGATCAATTATTAAAATACAATTAGAGATATCATTTATGATCAGGCATAGTGGCTCATGCCTGTAATCCTAACATTTTGGAAGGCCAAGGCGGGCGGATCACTGAGGTCAGGAGTTTGTGACCAGCTTGGCCAATATGGTGAAACCCATCTCTACTAAAAACACAAAAATTAGCCAGGTGTGGTGGTGTGTGCCTGTAATCCCAGCTGCCTGGGAGGCTGAGGCAGGAGAATTCCTGGAACCCGGGAGGCAGAGGCGGCAGTGAGCAGAAACTGTGCCACTGTACTCCAGCCTGGGTGACAGAGCAAGACTCCATCTCAAAAAAAAAAAAAAAAAAAAGAGAGAGAGAGAGGGATCATTTATGAAATGAATACTCCGAACCAATCATTTCACAAAATTAACATCTAAATGCTTACTACAACACTAAGAGGTGGATTGTATGATTTTCCCTATTCTATGGATAAGGAAACAGAGGTTGAAGTCAGGTGATCACATTCATACAGCTGTTCTGAGTGGCAGAGATGGGATTCAGCCCAGGCTGTGTGACCCAGTGTCTTCAGTATGTGGGACTGAGGCTTGAGAGACAGCTTAGAGCTCTCTATAGACTTCAGTGTGGTCCGCATTAGGAAGTTAAAGCACTGAGATGGGACGAGGCTGTCAAGGGAGATAATGTGCAGAGGAAAGTTAAAAACCATGTATAGAAATGGAAGACTAAGAGTGAGCAGGCAAAGGGAGGAAGAGGAGCCAGAGGCAGAAAGTAAGCAGGGGCAGTCTGGAAGAGGAAGTGGGTAAAGCATCCTAGAATAGGATGGAAACAGGTTTTAGGAGAAAGTGATGAGTGTCACCTGCTGCAGAGAGATGTCAAGAAGGAAAAGTCCTTTAAGGCCATGGGTGTGTTTATTATTTATTTTTTGTTGATTGATCAGGCTAGTAATCAGTATGTTTGCCTCCTTAATATTCTAGGGCATCTACAGTGCAGAAAACAGAGAAATGTCGAGGACCCAACTTGGGTAACATTAGCAGAATAGGTAGGATTATACCTCGAACCAGCACAGAGAGACAGAGGGAAATTTGTGCTGTGGTTTCCATGCTTCAAATATGCCAGGCTGTGACATGGCAAGTATAAACATTAACGCTGTTTGAAACCCACAGGGATCACTCCCACTTAGCTCAAGCCTCAGTATTGCTTTTGGCTTGAACTCACAACGTGAAACAGTCTTGAATCTAGTATACTGTGGCCCCTGAGATCATTTGCCAATGGTCCAGATCTTATTTCAAGCTCCTCTTTCAAGCACCAGATGACCTGGAGTATGGCCATTTCCAGAACTAGCTGGAACTATTTTTCATCTAGGACCATTCAAATAAGACTTTAATGCCATATCAGAATTTACAAACTCAGATCATTCTCTTCAACTTTGCCAGTTGCTAAGTGATCTTTCAGCTTATCTGGAGAGATTCTAAAACTCAGAGACTTTAAGATGATCTCTGCTGACACTGGAAAAGGAGAGGTCTCTTTCCTTGTCCTTGGCTAAATAATAGATGAACTGGCATCTAAGTTGCTAAGATTGAACTCCCATTAGAGGCTCAAATGGCCTCAAAGTGTGTGTCCTGGAGAGAAGAGGCAGGACATACCGGTAGTCTTGAGGAATTGTAGAAAGTTGAAACTAAAAGAATATCAAAAACTATCTAGCTTAAGCCCTCATTTTGCAGATGAGCAAAACAGAGGCTTAGAAATGTTAAGGGCTTTGCTCTAGTCTCAGAGCTAGTTAATACCAGTACTAGGACTAGAACTAAGTCTCTTAACATTTAATCCAGTTCCTTTTCCACAATACTATTCAGAAAACAAACATTCATTGATCTGCAGATGTTCGTCCTCTTGTGTTCCAGCATTTTTGCCTCTAATGCCACTTACTGTCTCCGTGAGCATATATTTGTGCCTCAGGCAAGAGAGAAGGGAGACTGATAGACAAGTTCTTCAAATTATATTGAATGAACACCCAAAGGGTTTCCTAAGAGGCAACATGAGCTCTGAGGAAAGACCACTTGGGCTTTGGAATTATTCACTCTAGGTTTTAATCCTGGCTTCATCATTGTCTAGTTTGTGACACTGGGCAAGGTATATCTTAAACTCTGTATTAGGTTTCTATTGCTGCTGTATCAAATTACCACAAACCTAGTGGCTTAAAACATCACAAATTTATTATCTTACAATTGTGGAAGAGGTCCAAAATGTGTCTTGCAGCCTACACCAAGGTGTCAGCAGGGCAGGCTCCTTCAGGTATCTCTAAGGATAAATTGTCTTCCTGCCTTTTCCAGCTTCTGAAGGTCACCTGCATTCCTGGGCTCATGGCCCCTTCCTCACATCACTCTAACCTCTTGCTTCTGTTGTCACATCTCCCACTACTGACTTTGACCTTCTTGATTCCCTCTTCATTTATTTACTTAAAACACACACACACACACACACACACACACAACTTCTTTTAGAAACACAGTCTCACTCTGTTACCCACGCTGGAGTGCAGTGGTGCAGTCATAGCTCACTGCAGCCTGAGCTCAAGTGATCCTCCTGCCTTGGCCTCCCACAGTGCTGAGATTACAGGCATGAGCCACTACACCTGACCTTGACTTCTTCTTTTTTTTTTTTTTTTTTTTTTTGAGACGGAGTCTTGCTCTGTCACCCAGGCTGGAGTGCAGTGGCCCAATCTCGACTCACTGCAAGCTCCACTTCCTGGGTTCAAGCAATTCTCTTGCCTCAGCCTCCCATGTAGCTGGGACTACAGGCATGCGCCACCACACCTGGCTAACTTTTGTATTTTTAGTGGAGACAGGTTTTCGCCATGTTGGTCAGGATGACCTCAAACTCCTGACCTCAGGCGACCCTAGGATTACAGGGGTGAGCCACCACACCCGGCCTTGACTCCTTTTATAAGGGATTACATGTGATTACAGTGGACCCACCCAGCTAACTCAATATAAATAAGCTCCCCATCTCAAGATGTTTAGCTTAATCACATTGACAAAGCTTTTTTTTTTTTTTTTTTTTTTTTTTTTTGCCATGTATGTTCACAGGTCCTGGTGATAAGGATATGGACATCTTTGGGGGTCATTATTCTATCTTCCACAAACTCTGTGAGGCTCAGAGATAAGTCTGGAGCTGACAATTCCCATCTAGGGCTGAGTGCAGTGGCTCACGCCTGTAATCCCAATACTTTGGGATGTTGAGGCAAGAGGATCGCTTGAGTTCAGGAGTTCGAAACCAGCCTGGGCAACATAGTGAGACTCTATCTCTGCAAAAAAAAAAAAAAAGAAAAAAAAAAATTAAAAAGTAGCCGGGTGTGACGTGCACACCTGTGGTCCCAGTTACTTGGGAGGCTGAGGCAGGAGGATCCCTTGAGCTCAGGAGGTCGAGGGTGC
Source organism: Rhinopithecus roxellana (assembly GCF_007565055.1). Lineage (NCBI taxonomy): Eukaryota > Metazoa > Chordata > Mammalia > Primates > Cercopithecidae > Rhinopithecus > Rhinopithecus roxellana. Next base: position 100,239,674 of record NC_044556.1, on the reverse strand, counting down.
AGTGAGCTATAATTGCGCCGCTGCCCTCCAGCCTAGACGGCTGAGCAAGAGCCTGTCTCTAAAAAGAATTCCTCCCTGTCTAATAGTGCTTGGACATCACTTCTTTTAAGAAGACTTTCTTGGGACCCCAAAATCAGATTAGGGTCTCCTCCTATGTGTTCCCATCACCTTCCGTGGTCACCTCTTACTAGAGTCCTTATAAAACTGTGTTACAGTTACTTGATTATGATTACATCTTCCACACTAGTCTATATAACTCCAGAGAGTAGGGACTGTGCCTTATTTATTTTTGTGTCTCCTGCCCCCAACATGGTGTCTGGCACTTGGTAGTTGCTTAATAAATATCTGTTGTCATGAGGATTTAAAAAGACCAAGTAAAATGCCCAATGGGGGCAGGCACGGTTGCTCATGCCTATAATCCCAGCACTTTGGGAGGCTGAGGCGGGCAGATCACCTGAGGTCAGGAGTTCGAGACCAGTCTGGCTAACCTGATGAAATCTCATCTCTACTAAAAATACAAAAATTAACCAGGTGTGCTGGCAGGTGCCTGTAATCCCAGCTACTCGGGAGGCTGAGGCAGGAGAATCGTTTGAACCTAGAAGGTGGAGGTTGCAGTGAGCTGACATTACCCCATTGCATTCCAGCCTGGGCAATTAGAGCAAACTACGTCTCAAAAAAACAAAACAAAACAAAATGCCCAGTGGTACCTGGCTCAAATAGGTATTCAATAGATGGTGAATCATTTTGCTAACACCCATTATTGCCAAAAAAGTAGGAGAATTTTTTTCTTCTTTTTATTTTACTTTAAGTTCTGGGATACATGTGCAGACTGTGCAGGTTTGTTACATAGGTATAAGTGTGCCATGGTGGTTTGCTGCACTTATCAACCCATCATCTAGGTTTTAACCCCTGCATGCATTAGGTATTTGTCCTAACGCTCTCCCTCCCCTTGCCCTCCATCCCGACAGGCCCTGGTGTGTGATACTCCTCTCCCTGTGCCCATTTGTTTTCATTGTTCAACTCTCACTTATGAGTGAGAACATGCGGTGTTTGGTTTTCTGTTTCTGTGTTAGTCTGCTAAGAAAGATGGCTTCCAGCTTCATCCATGTCCTGCAAAGGACATGAACTCATCCTTTTTTATGGTTGCATAGTATTCCATGGTGTATATGTGCCACATTTTCTTTATCCAGTCTATCATTGATGGGCATTTGGGTTGGTTCCAAGTCTTTGCTATTGTAAATAGTCCTGCCATAAACATACATGTGCATGTGTCTTTATAACAGAATGATTTATAATCCTTTGGGTATATACGCAGCAATAGGATTGCTGGGTCAAATGGTATTTCTGGTTCTAGATCCTTAAGGAATCGGCACACTGTCTTCCACAAAGGTTGGACTAATTTACACTCCCGAAAGTAGGAGAATTTCTATGGATGACAAGTAAAATGCCTCCATCCCCATAGGGAAAGTACAAGAAAGCATGTCTTCCAGCTTAGAGACAAAAACCCTTTAAGGCAGTCAGAGCCAATGGCATAGTTTACCTTTTTTGCTTTTATTATAACATTGTTTGGCCCAGAACCCACCACCCATTTGCTGAGGAAAGTGTGCTGGCTGACTTTCAGAGGCAAGTGGGGCAGGAACAGGTGAAAAGGAAGAAATCCACTATCAGTATTTCATCATCAACTGGGCAGAACAGAGCCTCAACCTGGATCTGCCTTTACCTCTTCCAGTGCTGTGAACTCTTGGCTTGTGCCACATTTTCTCTCAATGGGCCACACTTCCTTTCTTTACTGACATTTATGCCTAGTGCACTGGAGGGACAAGAGGATAGGCAGCAGGCCAAGTCGTTCTGGGTGGCTGGACTCACCAGATTCTTGGACTTGCCATCTGACCATACGCAAGCCACTCCTCTTTCAGTTTCTGCGCCTATAAAATGCATGACTCACCTCACAGAGACCGAGAAATTCGAAGTGTTCCTGTCTTTCAAGGGAAAGAGTTATAAAAAAAGAAAAAAAAGCTACTGTAGGTGTACCTATCAGGCTATTACTAGACCAAAGCTAAAGCCAAGGCCAAAGCCAGCTTTGATTTCATTTCAAAGCCTGAAGCAAGGAACCTAGTGTTGGAACTTTAAAGAAGCATGCTGTTGAAAGTAAGCCTTTCCAGCCTGCAATTTAGATTCAGATTCACACACATCCCACAGTGGGGACCTTTGTTCCCCTACAGGTACACACAGTAGGACTTGAACCAGCAACTTTGCCTTTTTAGCTAAGCAGTAATGTATTGACTGCACTTACAGCCAGAGCCCGATTGGCATACCGGCCATATTTGCTGACAAAATTAAGTCACATAGTCTGCAAACGAATGTTTTAATTATTTGTGAATTTATTTCTATGAGAAGTTTACAAAGGAACACATATTAAACCAAATGTGTAGTTATGTATTTTACAAGTCACTCTATTTAGGAACAAATTGTATACTCAGGCCATCATAAGCTCCTTAAAGACCACTGTGTTTTATTTATTTTTAAATCTCCATCTTTAAAATACCCTTAAAATAGTTTGTGATCAATAAATGTTGACTGACTGACTAGTTATTCCATCAAACACGATTTCTATAGTCTGTTGTAGGGATAAGAGGGAAATAGAAGATGTAGTCTTTGCCACCAATTGGAGGTGATGGAGCAAACGGATTAAAGAGACATACAGCGAAAGGACATTGCACAGTGAAAACCAATTTGCATTTATATGGAACTTGCCTGGTTTGGCAATATTGATCATTCATTCATTTAATCTTTCATTTTTATCATTCAATACATATTTTGTAAGCACGTTTGATGAGATAACAAAGAAGAAGGCCATGTTAACTCTGAATTATGCTCAGTTCTTGAGTCTTCTTTGACTAAATAGGCAACACATGGGCAATTCCATGGACAGTGTCCAGAATCGCTACTTTAGAGAAGCAAAAAGATACTACAAGAGCTCAAGGGAGAAAATGGATCCAATCTAGGGGTGACGGGTGGGTCCATCTCAACCACCAAAGAGCACCTGCTTTCAGGGACATCATTTCAAACACGGAGAGTAAAGAAGGGAAGGACAACATGGAATTTAGGAAAAAAGAACTCCTTCCAAACTCAGGAACCTTAATAGTCTGTAAGCAGGGATTTTGACAAATGCTTTTGACTCAGAGATTGAGAATTGTGGTTTAATAAAACTAATAAACTAAAAACTAATAAAAATGACACAAATGACCTTGTACTGTGGATAAAGGCAATCCCACTGTCGTTCATTTCACTACCAGCTCTGTCCAGAGGAATAAAGTTCACCTTCAGCCCCCTCTTTACATCTGTGGATTCCTGAAACTGTGGCCAACCAAATCCCAACTGCCCAATTTCTCCTGTGTCTCCGGTGGGGTTCCCAAGAAGCAGGAGGATTCTTGAGCAAGTGATTCATTGGGGCAGTGGTCTCAGGAGGAGGGGAGTGAGGAGGCAAGAGAGCACAGGGTGGGTTTGGGGAAAGACAAGCAAGGATGTGGTCTCAGCTGGAGACCAGCTTCAGGTTGATCCCTCCAGGGAGCTCGGGAAGCCCAAAGTGCACCGCAAAGGTAATGCCCCCTTGATGCTGGGGGCCGAGCTTTTGTATGTTTGGGCCAGACTGCCTTTTGGGAGCCATGACTCCCAGGAGAAGAAGGGGCTGTGAGTTGTCATCAGCCAGCCCTCACAGCAGCTGGGGGTAAAAGGGACCTGGATGGGGTACCCCTATCACCTACCATGGTGAAATATACTAACCGCTGAATACAGGTGAGCTCAGTGAAGGGAGATGCTAATCCGCAAACCATACATCTTGCCATTATATTACAAAAATAAGTAACTCAAAATCAAAGCTGTTTGTACGTCCCCCAAGCACCTCAGATTCAACATATCCCAAACCTAAGTGTCACCTCATGTCCCTCATCTTACCAAACTTCTTTGCTGGTATTCTGTTTGTCGATGGGATTCCATCATAATGAGGTCATTCAAGCTACTGCTTTCTCTCTCTCTCTCTCTCTTTTTCTCTCTCTCTCTAATCTGTTCCACATTTAATCAATAATGAAGTCCTACCAGTTTTACTTCTTAAAGGTTCTTAAACTTATGCCTGACTCTCCCTCTTCATTACCACTGACCCAGGGCAGATCCTGGTCATATCTCACCAGATCTCCCTGCCTCTAAACGCGTCCTCCCCAAATCCAACACCTCCCACTCCATTCCTGGCTAAAATGTTCAGTGACCTCTTTCTATAGAAATGTCCAAACTGGGCCGGGCGCGGTGGCTCAAGCCTGTAATCCCAGCACTTTGGGAGGCCGAGATGGGTGGATCGCGAGGTCAGGAGATCGAGACCATCCTGGCTAACACGGCGAAACCCCGTCTCTACTAAAAAATACAAAAAACTAGCCGGGCGAGTTGGCGGGTGCCTGTAGTCCCAGCTACTTGGGAGGCTGAGGCAGGAGAATGGCGTAAACCCGGGAGGCGGAGCTTGCAGTGAGCTGAGATCCGGCCACTGCACTCCAGCCTGGGCGACAGAGCGAGACTCCGTCTCAAAAAAAAAAAAAAAAAAAAAAAAAAAAAAAAAAAGAAATGTCCAAACTGCCGACCTTAACTGCCAGCAGCTTCCCTGAACAGGCACCAGCCCATCTCGCTGACTTATTTTTCAGCACTTTCTGACTTGCACTTTATTTTCTAACCACACTAAACTGCTGACTGTTGCCTTGCCCACAGAGTGCTGCTCTCCATCAGGCCTGGGCTGATACTGTTCCCTCTTCTGGTAATGCCTTTGTCCTCTTTATCTGGCTCACTTGGATCAGATGGCACCTCTCCAGGAAGCCTGCTCTTCCCTCAGACTGGGTTCAGTATCCTTCCCCTGTGTGGTTTTTTGTCTTTTTTTTTGTTTGTTTTTTGAGACAGAGTCACTTCGTCACCCAGGCTGGAGTACAGTGGTGCGATCTTGGCTTACTGCAACCTCTGCCTCCTGGGTTCAAGCGATTCTCTTGCCTCAGACTCCTGAGTAGCTGGTACTACAGGCATGCACCACCACGCCTGGCTAATTTTTGTATTTTTAGTAGAGATGGGGTTTCTACTAAACCCCTGGGTTGTTGGCCAGACTGGTCTCGAACTGATGGACTCAAGTGATCTGTCCACCTTGGCCTCCCAAAGTCTTGGGATTACAGGCATGAGCCACGGCGCCTGGCCCCCTTTGTCTTTTACATAGCAAGCCACTGCAATTGCTACATAATATTACAATTATGTGCCCCCTTCCCTAGACTGTGCGCTCCCTGAAGTTCGGAAATGCTGTACCTTATTCGTATTTGTATCCTAGGTGTTTAATATAATAACTGGTACTTTGTAGGTGCTTAATAAATGAATGCGGAATGGACGAATATTTTATTGAGCTCTCCCACCCTCTTGGGACAGTTTGCCATTTGAAGAAACTAGATTAGTGTAAACTAATATATGGTTCCCTAAGGTGGCAGGAGGCACTTCCAACACTAAAAGAACAGTACAAGACAGTATATATTTCATTTCAGAGCTGCAGAAGGTGATACAGTCAACAACTTGGGGATGTGGGATAAGAGAGATCAGAAATGGTCTGGGGAGATTTCAGATCAGGAAGAGAGCAGCTCAGAAGGACGGGTTACAAAGAATTGGCGGCTATCTCACCCTGTTACGGGGTGTGGGTTTACCCACCACCAAACTGGAGGAAAAGTGAAATAGTTATTGATTCATTTGTCAACCTTAAGTAACATGATTTAGAACATATGATTATGTATAGAGTTCATTGGAGCTCAAAGCCAGGAATAGCCACCAGGAAGCATGGACTTCAGAGAAATGGAGCCAGTGATCTAAAGTAAAAAAGTTAAAGTCAGCTGGGTGCGGTGGCTTATGCCTGTAATACTAGCACTTTGGGAGGGTGAGGCGGGCGGATCACGAGGTCAGAAGATCGAGACCATCCTGGTTAACAAGGTGAAACCCCGTCTCTACTAAAAATACAAAAAATTAGCTGGACGTGGTGGCGGGCACCTGTAGTCCCAGCTACTCAAGAGGCTGAGGCAGGAGAATGGCGTGAACCCAGGAGGTGGAGCTTGCAGTGAGCCGAGATCGCACCACTGCACTCCAGCCTGGGCGACAGAGCAAGACTCCGTCTCAAAAAAAAAAAAAAAAAAAAATTAAAGTCTTGCTTATATAGGCAGAAAGCAAAGAAATGTAGTAGGATTAGAACATTCCATCTTAGACAATGAGATGATTGTAAAGTCTGTGTCAGAAAGTTAAGAAGGAAGTGAATCTATAATGAAGATCAATAGTGAAGGTGGAAGGGATCTTCCCTGGCCCCCTTCAGTCATTTACAACATTTTACAAAACAATGTGGTAAGAAAGAAGGCTAATCTATAATCAGAGAGACAAAGGTTACAGCTGCCTGTTTATGTAACTTGAGTCCCATAATCACACTCCTTCAAGGTTCATAATATTTTAAAGTTCCAACAGCCTTTATTTTGAAATACTTATTTTCACACATTCAACAAATACTTGTTGAACATGTACAATGAGGCACAGGCCTAGGTGCTGGAGGATATAGCAGCAAACTCAGAAGGCCTTATCTCTGCTCTCATTGAGCTTACCAGGTGGTGGGGAGAGAAAACACAAAAGTAAGCAAAGAAACATGTCATTACACATAGTAATAAGAACGTGAAGGGACTAAACAGGATGGTGGGAGAGAAAATAGCAGGAGGACTGGGAAGGTCTCCCTGAGGATGTGGTTTTAAACTGAAGTTGGCAAGGACAGGAAAGAGAGGGAGGAGGAGCATCCCAAGACACAGGCCTGAGGGACTGCCCATTCAAGAAACCCAGAGGCCAGTGCAGCCTCAAAAATGTGGGCTGACAGGGCACAGTGGCTCACAATGTAATCCCAGCACTCTGGGAGGCTGAGGCAGGAGAATTGCTTGAGGTCAGGAGTTCGAGACCAGACTGGCCAACATAGTGAGACTGTCTCTACAAAAAGTAAAAAATAAAAATTAGTGGCCGGGCGTGGTGGCTTACACCTGTAATCCCAGCACTTTGGGAGGCCAAGGTGGGCAGACCACCTGAGGTGGGGAGTTCAAGACCAGCCTGAGCGACACGGAGAAACCCCATCTCTACTAAAAGTACAAAATTAGCTGGGTGTGGTGGCACCTGCCTGTAATCCCAGCTACTTGGGAGGCTGAGGTAGGAGAATCACTTGAACCTGGGAGGTGGAGGTTGCAGTGAGCCAAGATCGTGCCATTGCACGCCAGCCTGGGCAACAAGGGCAAAACTCTGTCTCAAAAAAAAATTAATTGGGCTACTTGGGAGGCTGAGGCAGGAGGATTGCTTGAGCCCTGGAGTTTGAGGCTATAGTGAGCTATGATCACACCACTGCACTCCAGCCTGGGCAACAGAGCAAGATCTCATCTCTAAAAAGATAAAAATTTTAAAATAAAAAAAAAATTTGAAAAGTAAATCACAATAATAATTTTTTAAAGGTGGGCAAAGGACATCAAGGCCTGACCGTATCTACAGTGGGGCAGGCAAAGGGAGAGCAGGTGGACCCAAGTCAGCCAGGATAAGTTTAGATTTTGTTCTAAGTACTACAGCTGTTTGGGGAAGAGTTTTAAGACAGAGATGATGTGGTGTGATGTATTAATCAGTGCAGTTCTTGCACTGCTATAAAGAAATACCTGAGACTGGCTAATTTATAAAGAAAAGAGGTTTAATTGGCTCACAGTTCTGCAGGCTGTACAGGAAGCATGGAAGCATCAGTTTCTGGGGAAGCCTCAGGAAACTTACAATCATGGTGGAAGGCAAAGGGGAGTAATGAATCTCACAAGGCCAGAGCAGAAGGAGAAGAGAGAGAGGGGAGGTGCCGGACACTGTTAGACAACCAGATCTCATGAGAACTTACTCCTTATACAGTACCAAGGAAAGATTGTGCTAAACCATTCATAAGAACTCTGCCTCCATGATCCAGTCACCCCCCATCAGTCCCTACCTCTAATACTGAGGTTACAATTTGACATGAGATTTGGATGGGGACACAGATACAAACCATGTCATGTAATTTACATTCATATGGGGATACTCAGGTTGCTGGGAGGAGACAAGATTGAAAAGGAGTTTGGGAAGAAGGGAGAGCCATTGGGGGTGGGTAGGACTAGGATTAAGCTATTGAGCTTTTCTCTTTGGGAAAGATTATTATTTACCCCATTTTACAGCTGAAGAAACTGTCTTTTATTTATTCATTCAGAGTTGGGATGGAGCCCCAATTCTGTTCTATCCCTGAACTGATTCTTAAAACCCAGCTGTCCCTTTTTTTTTTCGGACAGTGTCTCACTCTGTTGCTCAGGCTGGAGTGCAGTGCAGAGATGCAATCACAGCTCACTGCAGCCTCAACCTCCTGGGCTCCAGTGATCCTCCTACTTCAGCCTCCCAGGTAGCTGGGACCACAGGTGTGTGTCACCATGTCTGGCTAATTTGTGTGTGTGTGTGTTTTGGTAGAGACAGGGTTTCATCATGTTGCCCAGGCTGGTTTCAAACTCCTGGCCTCAAGTGATCTGCCTGCTTCAGTCTCCCAAAGTGTTGGGATTACGGGCATGAGCCACCACTCCTGACCTCTTCTGTAATTCTTGTGTTCGGTTGCACATAACTTCCAGACTGGCAAAGATGAAAAGAAATGATAACATCCATTTTTGGAAAGGATGTGAGGGAAAGGGGACTTCTCACCCACTGCAGGTGGGAATGTGAATTTGTTCTGTCTTTCCAGGGGAAACCCGATGACTGGAAGAGGTGCATCCTCCTAGAGCCACCACATCCAGTTTTAGGAACCCTAAAAATAAATAAATAAATAATAAATAAATAAACTGTCTACCTAGCCAAGATGTTAGAAAAACTCTTGTGTGTCAGTATTTGTAAGAGTGAAATAGGATCCAGTGAGAAAATTGGGTTACCCAAGGGTGCACGGTATGATCCCATTTTGTAAAATGTATGTTTATACCTATAGAAAAAATTCTGGAAGAATCTATGCCAAAATATTAAGAGGAGTTATTTCCAGATATTGGCATATCTGGAGATATTGTTGTTGCTGTTTTTTCAAATTAAATTAAATTAAATTAATTTATTTATTTATTTTTGAGATAGAGTCTCGCTCTGTCGCCCAGGCTGGAGTGCAGTGGCGTGATCTCGGCTCACTGCAAGCTCCACCTCCCGGGTTCACACCATTCTCCTGCCTCAGCTTGCCAAGTAGCTGGGACTACAGGCGCCTGCCATCACGCCCAGCTAATTTTTTTTTTTTGTATTTTTAGTAGAGACGGGGTTTCACCTTGTTAGCCAGGATGGTCTTGATCTCCTGACTTCGTGATCTGCCCATCTTGGCCTCCCAAAGTGCTGAGATTATAGGTGTGAGCCACCATGCCTGGCCTGTTGCTGTTTTTTAAAAAATCTGTCATGTCTAATGTTTCTAAATCAAAAGATGTTAACATTTTTAAATTAATAAATAATAATTGTACATATCCATGAGGTATATAGTGATGTTTTGATATTTATAATATATAATGATCAGATTACAGTATCAGTATATCCATCATTTCAAACACAAAAAATGTTAACTTTTCACTGACGTATAACATATGTACATAGAAAACAAGACACATCTTATGTTCACAATCTGATGAATGATCACAAACTGAACACACTCATGAACAAGACATTGATCAAGAAATAGAACATGACCAGACTCCTAGAAGCTCTCTTCATAAAATCAGATTACATCTACTTTGCTGTGTCTGGCTTCTTTCATTCCAGATTATGTTTATGTACATTGAGTGCACATGGACACAAAGAAGGGAGCAATAAACACGGGGCCTACTTGCGTGTGGAGGATGGGATAGGTATGAGGATCAAAAAACTACCTATTTAGTACATTGTTTATTACCTGAGTGATGAAATAATCTGTACACCAAACCTCCACGGCTTGCAATTTACCTATATAGCAAATCCGCACCTGAACCTCTGAACCTAGGATAAAAGTTAAAATATAGGCTGGCACGGTGGCTCACACTGTAGTCCCAGTACTTTGGGAGGCTGAGGTGGGCAGATCACCTGAGGTCAGGAGTTCGAGACCAGCCTGACCAACATGGTGAAACCCCGTCTCCACTAAAAATACAAAAATGAGCTGGGTGTGGTAGTGCATGCCTGTAGTCCCAGCTATTCTGGAGGCTGAGGTGGGAGAATCGCTAGAACCTGGGAGGTGGAGGTTGCAGTGAGCCAAGATGGCACCATCGCACTCCAGCCTGGGCAATAAGAGGGAAACTCCACCTCAAAAAAAAAAAAAAAAAAATTATGTGTGTGTGTGTGTGTGTGTGTGTGTATCTACACGTATATGTATATATAAATATAACTTTTAAAAAAGATTATGTTAGCCAGGCACAGTGGCTCACACCTGTAATTCCAGCACTTTGGAAGGCCAAGGTGGGCGGATCACCTGAGGTCGGGAGTTCCAGACCAGACTGACCAACATGAAGAAATCCCATCTCTACTAAAAATACAAAATTAGGCGTGGTAGCACATGCCTGTAATCTCAGCTCGTAGGGAGGCTGACACAGGAGAATCACTTGAACCAGGGAGGTGGAGGTTGCATGAGCTGAGATCGCACCATTGCACTCCAGCCTAGGCAACAAGAGCAAAGCTCCGTCTCAAAAAAAAAAAAAAAAAATATGTTTATGTGATTGATTCTTTTATTTAGCTGCATTTAATTGTAGTAAGTTAATCGATTGATTAAAATCTTAGAATAGTCACACCTTGTCTTTTATAAATATGACACTGCAGAATCTGTGATATCATAAGCATTTTGTCACCTGATGAAGCACTTTCCATCTAGACTAGCTCTAGGCATTATCATTATCCTCATTTAATAGAAAAGGGGCCTGGGATTAAAGGGTGATTTGCCTTGCACAGGTGGCCAAGCCAGGACTGGCTCTTATCTAAATCCATGCCCTTTCTGCCCCACCCCATTGGATTAAGAGCAAAGGTAGCAGTGGCTGAAATGAAAGGAATGTTTTGCTCACCATTAGACCCTTTAGACATTGAGACAAAGTTACCAGGGAAAGTTGTCTAAACTTCTTTCCTGAAAATCGTTGTGAAAAATTGGGAAGGCAAATGTCCCATAAATATTCATCCAGCTTCAGTATTAATTATCTCCAGAGAGAATTTCTTCTGCTAATACTATGATATCAACATTTCTCATTTAATACTATTAATCATAATGCCTTCATGAATACATTGCATATGTAGTATATGTTTACGTATCATGTGGATTTTACATTTGCATATGCCCACTTTCCTCTCCAGCTTAATGAATATCAATGATTGCAGCCTCTTAGCAATAAAGGAGTGCCACTTCTCATTCACAGATGAGGAAATTGAGGCCCACTATCAAATAGATGGTTACAGCAGAACTGGAGCAAAATTCAGGTCTTCAGGCTCCCAGTCCACAACTCTTTGGAGCACACACGACTACATAAAATGAGAAACTTTGTTTCTACTTGGAAACATAAACAATGATAATCCTAATTGTTATTAAAACTGTGAAAGTTTTTTTTTTTTCCAAGACAGTAGGGCTGCGTGACTTAGTTTTATGTTATCATAAAATCATGATATTGTACCCTAAGATAATGATCCTTCTTTGAAACATGATTCAGGTGTCCCTATGAAGAAACTAATTTCACAATCCAGTACACTTCATAGGAATTTCGGAAGAAATTAAGCAAATTAGCAGAGAAAACATGGACTTATCACCTCAAATATTGACTTAAGCGCTAACAGAAGTAACCTTACCTTATATAGCCGTGGGACTTCAAAAGCAGAAGTGAGGCCACAGAAGAGCTTAGTCTAAACTCATCCCCGCCTTCCCCATTCCTACTTCCACTTCTGCGGATATTCCTCTTTTTTCGGTAATTTTAGAAAAAAAAACAAACATGAAATAGTTCACATCCGGAGTCTTCCTACCTCTGAATGCAGAATTCACTGCGCTGAGAGCTTTTCCCCAGGATGTTGGGCTTTGCTCTCACCTGGTCACCTTTCAGGAATCCCAAAAATGGAAGGTCTGTTTTACCCTGCAAAAGAACAGTATGTGTCAAAGGACAACAGATAAGCCTATTTATTTTCCCAGAGACCTTGGCCAGGCTCTACTGTCTTCTCTTCCCTTGTCGTCAGGTTGCGGGTCAGCCTCAGGTCATGGGTCAGGTCGGGCTTGCACAGCCTTGATCAGGTCCCAGGGCTTCCCTCCCCACCCTCCCTGGTGGGCTTTCTAGGCTTCTTCTTTGACAGCCTCTGTGAACCTCTGTCCTCCCAGTTACCTTTATAAATAGACAATAGGGAAAAACAAATATTTCAATAAATAGTTGAATAAGGTCTCAGAGCTGTTGCCCTTCTAATGACTGTTAGACACCGGGAAATACCTCAAATTTCAGAGCTCTGGGCCATCCCCTGTCCTAGATCTGGGCCTCCTAGGGTAGCGCTGTGGTCGGGTACACACCTTGAATGCTGAGTAAATACACAACTTTCTGGGCTTCCGGTGGGAACTCTTAGAACACGCTATATGGCATGAATATTTTCTCTCCTAGAGAAGACGGCTGAGCCCTGGGACTCTTGTCTGCTGACCTAGACTGTAACAGAGCCTTACAGAGGTCTTTTTTTGTCCTCAAGCCCAGAGAACTTCCGAGCCAGCTGCCTTCATGTGGGTGAGTGGGTGGTGCACAGCTTAGGCAAGGCTGAGCGACAGGAGCTGCAGGGAAGGTGTGGCCTCCTTTGTGGGGTCAACAGTGGGCCCAAGTCTGGGCTGGGTAGCTGGTGAGAGTGAAACTGGGTTGATTGGGAGAGGGACTCCTGGCAGTGCCCCTGTCTGAAAGGGGGGCAAAGTCTCTCAGAAGATCCATGATCCTGATCCCTCACTGAAACCCAAGTGCCTTGAGAAATCCTCTGCATTGCTCATGACTAACATTTAATATAGTAATAGTTGTGTTAGGCCCTTTGAATGATAAACACCACGTTCTGGATGAGGATGATCTCTAGGAAGAGGCCATGGGAGAAATATATCAATGAAGTTTCATATCCATAACGTTGTCATTTTTAATACAAGTCTTATTTTGGGATAATTTATAGAAAAATTACAAATGTAGTCCAAAGAGTTCCCATATACCCCTCAGTCCAGTTTCCCCCAGTGTTGACATCTTACATAACCATGGTACAGAAATGAACATAACTCAGAAATTAACACTGGTACAGCTAAATATTAGATTTTATTCTGATTTCACCAATTTTTTTTATAAATGCCCTTTTTCCTTTTCAGGATCCAGTCCAGGACCCGACATTACACTTAGCACAGCCATATTGTTTTATGTTTGAAAAGTTTTAAAAAAAGATGGCAAAATATTAAGATATGATGAAACTTTCTGGCAAGAACATAAACTTCATTATATTGCTTTCTGGCCATTATTGGAGAGAACTTATAGTGCTTATGAAGGAGGCTCTGGAGATAAGACAAGCAATCCAGCTTCAACTTCTGGCCCAAACACTCTAGCTGTGTGCTTAATCTCTCTGAGCCTAAATTTCCTCAACTCAAAAATAGGGAAGATAACAGTATGTACCACTTAGGCTTACTCTCTGAGGTTTACATGGATTAAGTCACACAAGGCAACTAGAATAGTGCTCAAGAAATGTTAGCTATTATTATTAATTGCATATGTAATTCACAATACAATTTTCCTGAAAATAGCTCCTTTGAGAGTCTCTGGAGTTCATTTTAATAAGAAACCACAACCTTCATTGTATATTTATTCCCCATGATAAAACTTGTTACATTGTATTGTAACTATGTGTTTCTGTATCTGTTTTTAATAATATTGTAACTATTTGTTTCTATATCTAACAATATTGTAAATATTTGTTTCTGTATCTGTCTTTAACAGTATTGTAACTATTTGTTTCTATATCTGTCTTTAACAATGAACTCCACTTTGCGCAGCCAGTCATATACAGGAGGAAAGTGTGTTTAGTATGAAGGAAGAAAGAAAACATGGAAAGTGGGTAGGTATCTCCTCCAGATGCTCTAATGGGGGACTCAGGGCCAGAGTGGGGCACAGCATTTGTTCAGATCAAGGGAGCTGCATGTTTCAGGGCAAAGATTTAGCAGGGATGAGAAGATGAAATAACAGTGTAGAGAGAGCTACAAGCACTGAGCAGAGGGGCAGGGGGTACGTGGGTCTAGATGCAAATAAAATGCTTTCTGTCCTTAAGAGCATGCACAGTACAGGAGCCTGGAAGAACTTTTCGTCCCCAGGGCTGAACTGAACATTCCACTGAACTCAACTGGGACAATGGCTGCAGTCAGCTTTCATCCTTGATGCTGAGTACCGAGCAACCCCTCCCACACTTCACTTTTTATTTATTTATTTATTTATTGCTTGATTAAGATGGAGTCTCATTCTGTCGCTCAGGCTGGAGTGCAGTGTCCTGATCTCGGCTCACTGCAACCTCCACCTCCTGGGTTCAAGTGATTCTCCTGCCTCAGCCTCCCGAGTAGCTGGGATCACAGGCATACACCACCACACCTGGCTAATTTTTGTATTTTTAGTAGAGGCAGGGTTTCATCATGCTGGCCAGGCTGGTCTCAAACTCCCGACCTCAGGTGATTCTCCCGCCTTGGCCTCCCAAAGTGTTGGGATCACAGGCCTGAGCCACCACTTCCAATCTTTTATTTATTTTTTTGAAACAAGGTCTCACTCTGTTGCCCAGGATGGAGTGCAGTGGTGTGCCATCACGGCTCACTGTAGCTTCGACCTCCCCAGGCTCAGGTGATCCTCCCACCTCAGCCTCCCAAGTAGCTGGAACTGCAGGCATGGGCTACCATGCCAGGCTAATTTTTGTATTTTTTTTGTAAAGACAGGTTTCACCAAGTTGCTCAGGCTGGTGTTGAACTCCTGGGCTCAAGCATTCTGCCTGCCTCGGCCTTTCAAAGTACTGGTATTACAGGTGTGAGCCACTGGAGGGGAACCACCCCATCTTTTTTTTAAACAATGTAACCTTTCTTGTTTGTTTTTTGCTGTTTTTGTTTTTGTTTTGTTGTTGTTTGTTTGTTTTCTGTTCTGAGCTAGAGTTTTGCCCTTTCACTCAGGCTGGAGAGCAATGGCGCAGTTTTGGCTCACTGCAACCTCTGCCTCCTGGGATCAAGTGATTCTCCCATCTCAGCCTCCCAAGTAACTGGGATTACAGGTGCCCACCACCATGCCCAGCTAATGGTTGTATTTTTAGTAGAGATGGGGTTTCACAATGTTGGCCAGGCTGGTCTCGAACTCCTGACCTCAGGTGATCCACCTGCCTCAGCCTCCCAAAGTGTTGGGATTACAGGTGTGAGCCACTGCTCCCAGCCTTTTGTTGTTGTTGTTTTGTGAGATGGAGTCTCACTCTGTTGCCCAGGCTGGAGTGCAATGGTGCAATCTCAGCTCACTGCAACCTCTGCCTCCTGGGTAAAAACAATTCTTCTGTCTTAGCCTTCCAAGCAGCTGGGATTACAGGCACACACCACCATGCCCCGCTAATTTTTGTATTTTTAATAGAGACGAGGTTTTACCATGTTGGTCAGGCTGGTCTCGAACTCCTGACCTCAGGTGATTCACCTGCCTTGGCCTCCCAAAGTGCTGGGATTACAGGCGTGAGCCACCAAGTCTGGCCACAATGTAACCATTTTTAAGTGTACAGTTCAGTGTCATTAAGTACATTCACATTCTTATGGCAACCTCACCACTATCCATCTCCAGACTTTTCATCTTCCCAAACGGAAACTTTGTACCCACTAAACAACTCCCCATCCCCCTCTCCCAGCAGCCCCTGTCAACCAGCATTCTACTTTCTGTCTCTATTAATTTGACTACTCCAGGTACCTCATATAAGTATAATCATACAATATTCATCCTTTTGTGACAGGCATGTTTTATCATAACGTCCTAAGTGTTTATTCATGTTGCAGCATGTCTCAGAATCTCTTCCCTTTTTAAGGTTGGATAATATTCTATGATATGGATACATCACATTTTGTTGTCAATTAATCCATTGAGGGACACTGGGGTTTCTTCTACCTTTTGATTACTGTGAATAATGCTGCTTTAGACATTACTGTACAAGTATCTATTTGAGATTCTACTTTCAATTCTTTTGAGTACATACCCAGAAGTAGAATTACTGGATCATATGATAATTCTATGTTTAACTTTCTAAGGAATGGCCTTTTTATAGCAATAAAGGGTTCTGGGGTGTGGGGGGTGGTGAGGAGGAGGGATGGTAGTTCTGAGAATCGAGATTACTTCAACATTCGTAAGAACCTCAAGGATGGTAGGTTGGAGGGATCTGAAAGTTAATGTAGCACAGCTGCCTTCTAACACTTACAGACTCGCTTCTATGCGGCGTTCCTTCTAGGGCTGAAATGCTCTGAGGTCTCCCTCTGCTGCCTTTACCTCTCATGGCCACAGAGATAACGTGAATCTGTCTGCTTTGTGACAGCCCTCAGGCCTCCGAAGACAGCTTTCTTGTCTCCCTGTCTTTTGTCTTCTAGAGAAAGCTTTGTGCTTAATTTTTTTTTTATGTTTATTTTTGGTAGAGATGAGGTCTTGCTATGTTGCTCAGGCTGGTCTCAAACTCAAGGCCTCAAGTGATTCTCCTGCTTCAGCTTCCCAAAGTGCTGAGATTACTGGCATGAGCCACCATGGCCAGCCTGCTGGTTTTTAACTGTTCCTTCTATGACTCAGTTTTATCCTTATCCTAGGTACTCTCTGAATGAGTTAATTTCTGTACAATACTTATAAGAGTGGTATTCTCAGCGGAATGGAATACCCCTGGCAAAGTCCAAGCAGCATGGCCTAGAGAGAGTTGATCACTTCCTTTATTCTAAATCCGGGCACCAAACGACTGCTTGGGCAGGGCAGGGAACAGACAGGTACAAGTCAGGCCTCTGTGAGACAGCTGGGATTGGTAAAACCCAGGGTTAAATGGGAAGCATGCTGGCTTGCAAAGGTATTTACCTGGACAACAGCAGCGCCCCAACCAAAGAGAGGATGTATGCCAAGGACAAACCCTCCAGCCTGTTGTCTCCTTTATTTTTTGACAGGTAGGCAAAAGACGGATGAAGGACTGCAACCATCACAATGTGGCCTCATATGGAGCTTGCTTTCAACTAAAACCCTGAACACCTTTTCCCACAAGTGCTGCAAAATACCTCCCACCTATTTTTTACTCAAACCATTGATGTTTTTGATTCAACGGCAGAGCCCGACATGGCACTGACCTCTACTAAATGCCATGTTAGAATGAGCTCATCTCTTTAACCCTTCAAGATGTGTCTAGTCTTATTCTGCCGTCCTGTGTATTTAGTCCATCTCCCAACTTTATGTCTTAGCTTGTCAATGATGAAGGAATGCTTAGCAATGATGAAGGAATTTTAGGAGCTTAACTGACTTTTTCAGTCCTCTCCATAAAGTAGTGCGGTATGTACCACCTCAGCTGGACAGTTGCTCTTATATCTTTCATATTCAGCTGATCTCTGAACTCTCCCAAACAGCCTGGCATAGAATGAAGCCTTGTGAAGGATCACAACTTGAAGTCTAACACTTCACAACTTCCCGTAACTTCTGATATATTTTTAATATGCCATTCTCTCTTCTCTAATAAGAATGGCAGACAACCTGTAAGTAGGCTATAATATTTAATGAGTTACTAGGTTTTTCTGTGGATATTTTTAAAGGAATACAGTAACTCTTTAGGAGACAAATGCTTTTTTCCTCCTTGCATTGAATGCCAAGTAAAATTTGGGTAAATTTATAAATATTTCTTTCTTTTTTTTTTTTTTTTTTGAGATGGAGTTTCACTCTTGTTGCCCGGGCTGGGGTGCAATGGCATGATCTCTGCTCACCGCAACCTCTGCCTCCCAGGTTCAAGCAATTCTCCTGCCTCAGCCTCCAGAGTAGCTGGAATTACAGGCATGCGCCACCGCGCCCGGCTAATTTTGTATTGTTAGTAAAGACGGGGGGGGGGGGGGGGTTCTCCATGTTGGTCAGGCTGGTCTCGAACTCAACCTCAGGTGATCTGCCTGCCTCGACCTCCCAAATGCTGGGATTACAGGCGTGAGCCACCGTGCCTGGCCTATAAATGTTTCTTTATCAAATAAACCTGGTGGGGGCGGTCAGCCCTATATTATCCATCTTTTCTTTTTACCTTGATTACCAGTAATCTAGGCCAAATTCAGAGCTCAGATAATCAGCTCATCTCAGGCAATTGGTTATATTCACCCCATTTACAGAGCCCCTACTGTATTTTTAATCTTAAATTACCCTAGTTTTGGAATCGGTATCAACTTTCTCAAGCCAATTAGTATCACTCTGCACATCAGAAGAATGTTTAAGTAAACAGTAGCCACCCAGAAAGGATTTGTCTTCCAAATTAATCATTTGCATCCTGTTCATTAACAAGGGACTCTAAGTTCATAATAAGGCCAAGATGTATTTTTTTTCAAAAGATCTTCAAGAGGAAAACATTAATTCAGTACATCAAGTTATGATAGGTGACCTAACATTAGTAGAATTAAACGAGGCAGGAAGTGCTATGAGAAATGCAAGTAACACTTAGAGAGGTAAAGCCTTCACAGCTCTTCAAAATGCTTCAGGGACTTTTTAATAATATGTATTACAGCATGAAACAGAGCTAACCGACATTTCAAAGGAAAGAAGGCCTTTTTCTCCTAAAGGTATACATTCACAGTGACTTTATTATCCACAGCATTCAGCCAGTTTTCATGTTGAATACATAAAGAACTTTCTCTCAGTACCTTTGACCCTTAACATCTCTGCTGGGTGTGAGTTAAACTCAGCTGATATGAGAACAGTAAATACAGTCAAACCCACACTCATTACACCTAGTGCAGCTGGGGGAATACATCAACATGGCCTAAACAGTGATAAAAAGGGACTGCAATAATGATATATTGAAGAAATGTTTATCAAGAACCTAATACCTACATGGTACATAATATACTAGAATACATTTATAAATATTTGTTGAGGAACTAATTATAAAGACTATGCCATGTGCTTTAGGGTTCAGCCATAACCTATTATAAGTAATACCTTATAATAAGTGGGTACTTGTAAGAGGTATTACCATATTACCTAAGCACTCGCTTTAATACTCATTGTTCTAGGCTCCACCTGATGTTATGATATGAATCTTTTCAGCTATACTCTGCGTCCAGAAGATCACATGATTAGCATCAATTTCTAAGGACAGTAATGAACTTGATAGTTCTGAGCGAATACATACACTATAGAATAGTCATTCAACAAATATTTATTGTCTGCCCACTATGTAGTCTATATATACATATACATAACACACGTGCAAAGAGCAGTCTAGTCAGTAGTTTAGGAGGATGGAATTGGATGTTAAAGAGGCCTGGGTTCAAGCACCAGTGCCACCATTTAAAAGCAGTGAGACATTGAACAAGTCTTAGATTTCTTAGCAGTAAAATGGGAATAAAAGTACCTATCTGGAAGAATTGTTGTGAGGATTAAACACAATAACACTGATGAAATACTAGCCCAGGACCTGGCATAATTGCTAATTTGAAAAGAGCAACTTGGCAAAGTGCTAGTTGGGAGGCCAAGGTGGGAGGATTGCTTGAGCCTGGGCGTTCAAGACCGGCCTGGGCAAAATTGCAAGACCCTGCCTCTAAAAAATAAAAATAATTAGCTAGGCATGGTGGTGTTTGCCTGTAGTCCCACCTACTTGGGAGGCTGAGGCAGGAGGATCACTTGAGCCCAGGTGTTTGAGGCTGCAGTGAGCTAAGGTCACACAACTGTGCTCTGGCCTGGGCTTCAGAGCAAGATCCTGTCTCAAACGAAAAAAAAAATGGTGACATTGTTTATACACATATGTACAAAAGTTTCTAAATAAAAATATTAATTCAGAAATCCATAACAGGCATGGTATTAAAAAGATGACAGTAGGCCAGGCGCGGTGGCTCATGCCTCTAATCCCAGCACTTTGGGAGGCCGAGGTGGGTGGATCGCGAGGTCAGGAGATCGAGACCATCCTGGCTAACACAGTGAAACCCCGTCTCTACTAAAAATACAAACAATTTAGCCGGGCTTGGTGGCAGGTGCCTGTAGTCCACTCAGGAGGCTGAGGCAGGAGAATGGTGTGGACTTGGGAGGCGGAGCTTGCAGTGAGCCGAGATCGCACCACTGCACTCCAGCCTGGGTGACAGAGCGAGACTCCATCTCAAAAATAAAATTAAATAAAATAAAATAAATAAAATAAAATAAAATAAAATAATAAAAATATGACAGTAGTTTTTAATTACAATATTTTAAAGGTAACAACAGCAGGAGAAAAAAAAAAAAAAAAGAAAGGTATATTTTAGCACAAAGCAAGGGCAAAAAAAAGACACTAGGAGTTTGGTGAAAGTTTGCCACCAGAAGGCTAGTGGCAATATCTAAGCTTCAAACTCATATTCCGGGCCAGGTACAGTGATTCATGTCTGTAAACCATGGCTTTGGGAGACTGAGGCAAGAGGATGCCTGAGGCCAGGAGTTCAAGACCAGCCTGGGCAATGTTAAAAAATAAGCCAGGCATGTTGGCTCATGCCTGTAGTCCCAACTACTCAGGAGGCTAATGCAGGAGGATCTCTTGAGCCCAGGGGGTCTAGGCTGCAGTGAGCCATGATTGTGCCACTGCACTCTGGCCTGGATGACAGAGCAAAACCTTGTCTCTGAAAAAAGAACTCAGATTTTGGGGTTTAGTTCTATGTCCTCCAAGGACTGCAGCCTTCTCAAACCAAGAGTAATGATGGTCCTCCCAAGGACAAACTTAGGTCCGCCCCCTCTGCAGAAGAATCAGGGAATTATGACTCATAGGAGCCACCACAAAATCACTAACTGGAAATCCTTGCTGCAGCTACACTGCAAAAGAATCGGACTTGATTTGCCAAATTCCCCATGTGATACAAGCATGGCCACCTGCCAAAGAGCCAGAGGGAGAGAGGGCCACTCGCCTTCCTGGTGACACAGAGATTTCCTAGCCCCGTTACCAAACGAAAAAGCAACGCAAGGGCTTCTAAGAAGCCATCCCAATGACCTTTTGGCTTTGAGAAGAGCAGTCTTCATAGCAGAGGGTTTGGGCTTTTGGCCTCTTTCAGCAGTTTATTCACTCTTACATGGGGAAGTTGTATTCTGAGGTTTCTGTGGTGCATGAAGCTTTTGCCTTCACCATCTGTTCCTGTGTCTTCCTTGGGTGACATCAGAGTACAGCAGAAATTTCCCTTGCCATCTAACGGGGTTTTGGGCTGTTTGACTCAACCGTGCATGTTCCTCAATGCCAGGAGAATAATCCTACCCTAAGTCAGCTGAACAGAAGCCAGGATCTAACTGCAAACAAGAGACCCAGCTTACCTAACAGCATGGAAGAGACCAGTTTCATTGCAGCTACCTGGGAAGATGGTTGCTAATTAGCCTGCAACAAAGAGTTCCTTGCTCATCTAAAGAAGGTAATCACTGTTCAGGTAGGTTAAAGTATTTCTGAGACTTTTCAGTGCCAGCCGAGAGCATGGGCAGCTTGGGAGGGCAGGCTGGGTGCAGACTGAGAGCTTTAAGTACCACAGAAAAAGATGACTGGTGGATGAATTCCTGGCAGTCCTGTTGCCTCCAGGAGCTGGCCCCTGCAGACTACTTGCTCAGAGAGTGGCCAGGACTGCAGAGAAACCATAGGGGAGAGTATTTGAGGAGGGAGAATATGGATACTTTTCTGGAGTGGGGTGAGCCAAAGACATTCATTGGAGAGATTCCAATCTGAGTCTTGGGTGCCAGTAAAATTGAGATTATTTGTCTGGGTCATGGCATAGTTATAAGGACTCACTCAATACACGTGTGCAGATGGACTCATGTGGGATGTTTTTAGACAAGGCACATGAAACTGAACATATCCAACATGGACTTACTCTTTCTCTCCTTCTCACTTCTCACTGCTAGCCCTCCCTAACCCTTCAGCCTCTGTTATATTTCTGATCTATGCTAAAGCTATCTCACACCCTTAGGTTTCACTTACCACCTCTCGTAGGTTCCTACACCCTCTTAACACCTCTCTCCGTTTCCACATACCCTCAGCTGGGGCCCTCCTCATCTTTCTCTTAGGCTATTCCAAGAGTCTCCTCACCATTGTTTCTGCCTCTAGTCGCTTTCACCTCCAATCCTCTCTTCATGCAACTGCCCACATTCTCTTTCTGAAATGCAAGCTTGGTCATATCTCCAGCTTAATGGACTCCAGTAGCTTCCCAGTACCTATGCAATGAAGTCCAAAGCTTCTGCATGGCACACAGGAGCTTTCAAGATTGGCTCCCTCTGCCATCGCAGCTTTATCTCCAGCAAGAGTCCAGGACTGTCATCATCTGGATTACCTGCTGTTCTCCTAATATGACCTTGGAATTGCCTCCTTACTTCCTATGCTATTCCCTCAGCCTGGAATATCTTTCTCTTGTCCTGCCTGCCAAACTCCTCCTCTTTTTTCAAGACAAAGCCACCTCCTTTGTGAAGCCTTCCCCATCCTCCTTCCTCCAGATCTGGGTTAAGTATTCTGCCTCCTATTCGTGTGTGTGTGTGTGTGTGCACATGTGTGTGAGTGAGAGACAGTGTGTGTGTGAGTGTGTGTTTAAATATACATAACATAAAATGTATCATTTTAACAATTTTTAAATGTACAGTTTAGTGACATTAAGTACATTCACATTCTTGTGTAACCACCACTACTATCCATTTCCAGGACATTTTAAACTTCCCCAGCTGAAATTTTATACCCATTAAACACTAACTCCTCATTTCCTTCTATCCCCCAGCTTCTGGCAACCACCATTCTATTTTCTGTCTATGTGAATTTGACTACTCTATATATGTTACATGTAGGGTTTGTCCTTTTGTGATAGGTTTTTCTCACTTAGCATCATGCCTTCAAGATTCATCCATGTTGCAGCATGTGTCAGAATTTCTTTTCTTTTTAACGTTGAATAATATTCCATTGCATATATGTATATATATGTAAATATATATATACACACAGTGATATATATGTGTGTGTGTATATATATATATAAAAAACATGTATCACATTTTCTTTATTCATCTACCAATGGACACTTGCATTGCTTCCCCTTTGGCTTTTGTGAATAATGCTGCTACGAACATGGGTGTACCAATATCTCTTTGAGATCCTGCTTTCACTCTTTGATACGTACCAGAAGTGTAATTGTTGGATGGTATGGTAATTCAAACCCCTATTATTTTTCCTCAAAGCTGATTGTGCATGTTAAATATGCATCTTCAATGTGGTCATGTAGATATATACAAATTCCCAAGGAATAATTTTAGATAATTAAAGCACAACAAAGACTCTGCAAAGAACGTCTGACTCTTCCCTGCAGTAAAAGTATGTTTTCCACACAGTAGAACTTGCAAACCTGTTGAAACGTGACAGTGTGAATAACACTTGCAATCTAAAATTAAACTCTGGCAAAATACTTCTAAGGAGAAAATCCTTTTAAGAAAACCAGTGGGTAAGTTTTGTAGTTATCACTTTGTTATGACCTGCTTGGGAATTTGGAGTTAGGAACCCCAGTTCCAGCCCTGCCCTGCACATCACGTTTAGCAAGTCACTTAATTTCCTAGGCTGATTTTACCCTCAGTAAAGTAACAAGCACCCCTTTACATTCATGATAATAAGGCAACCCAAGTGAAAGCATTCTGGTAACCTCAAAAAAGTGGCATCATCTGAATTATCACAATGACCAGCACCCCATGTAATACTAGGGATCCTTTCCTTTCATTGCAGACTCAAATGACAGTAAATTGGACTCATGGTCCTCTCTCAAAGGAAGCTAAATTTAATTCTTTTTTTTTTTTTTTTTTGAGACAGGCTCTGTCACCCAGGCTGGAGTGCAGTGGTACGATCTCAGCTCACTGCAATCTCCACCTCCTGGGTTTAAGTGATTCTCCTGCCTCAGCCTCCCAAGTAGCTGGAATTACAGGTGCCTGCCATCATGCCCAGCTAATTTTTGTATTTTTAGTAGAGATGGGATTTCACCATGTTGGTAAGGCTGTTCTTGAACTCCTGACCTCTGGTGATCCACCCACCCTAGCCTCCCAAAGTGCTGGGATTACAGGTGTGAGCCACTGTGCCCAGCCACTAAATGGAATTCTTTAAAGGACAAAATGCAGCAATACTTGATCTTCCCATTTGCATAAGAAAAATCTTTGAAGATGAAGTAGAATCGTAGGGACATTTAGGGTGATAAGATAAGTGCTGGTGGGATTTTAAAACATCGCAATTGAGGAGACAGTTTTCCATGAAAAAAAAAACAGGCACAGAGAAGGAAAGCCCTGAGGCAAGAATAGAAAAAATACTCTTGGTAAAAACAGACAGTAAGTCCTACATGGTATGTGTACATTCCATCTAGGCAGTATTGGTTATAGCATTAGAATAAATACCCTAACCCACTTCCCATGATTCTTTCTGGTTTGCTGTACGTATCAGGTGTGGCAAAGATGTGTGTATAGTCACTGTTATGATGGTGTCAAATGATGACACTTTTACTGAGTAATAAATCAACATGGGATCCTTGACTTAGAATAACTGACTAATCAACTTACTTGTACATCTTACCACCTCCATTCTTACCGTCCATGTTTTCAGAATGTCTATGTTATTGATTCTCCACAAGGGAAAGCAGTATAAGGCAAGTCTGCTGAGTTTTTTTTCACATATATTGCTAAACTAATATTGAGTGAGATATAGTCTTCCTTCTTCTCTGAAATTGAGGCAGTGGTCAATACAAAAAAAAAACAAAAAACAAAACAAAACAAAAACAAAAACAAAGCAAAACAAAAAAACCATGTTTGAGATAATTGGAGAATTCAGACAGCCTAACCAATGACTTGTAAATACAAAACATAAAAGGTATAGTGCTGTGCATGTAATTGCTGATAACTCGAAGAAAAAATGAGACAAGAGTTTGCTCTTCTGAGAAACTTAGATCCGTTCTCAGTCTGGGCATGGTGGCTCACACCTGTAATCCCAGCACTTTGGGAGGCTGAGGTGGGCAGATCTCCTGAGGTCAGGAGTTCGAGATCACCCCGGCTAACATGGTGAAACCCCGTCTCTACCAAAAATACAGGAATTAGCCGGGCATGGTGGCGCGTGCCCGTAATCCCAGCTACTTGGGAGGCTGAGGCAGGAGAATGACTTGAACCCAGGAGGCGGAGCTGGCAGTGAGCCAAAATCGTGCCACTGAACTCCAGCCTGGGTGACAGAGCGAGACTCTGTCTCAAAAGAAAAAAAAAAGAAAAGAAAAAAGCTAGATCCATTCTCAGAACTTTCAGTTTATGGTTCCATATTTCTCTGTTTTAGAATGCTCAGAAACAGCCTGGAAAACTGAAGGGCAGTTAATATGTAATAAAAGTGGCATTTCTGATTAGAGGGGAAAAGATGAGTATAATGAATGGTGTTAAAGGAACAGACTATGTAACTGGAGGAAAATATTTTTCCCTGTTCTCTTTCCCTTCAAACAGTGTCCTCCACACATGTTGTTAGGTGTCTGGTTAGGGAGCCAGTCAACACAGGTAGCACCTGGAGTGCCACGCAGCAGTTCTTGAGGTGAATATTGTTGGCAGGCAACCATTCCTGCCATATGCTCCCTCCTTTTGCAAAACCAGTCCCCAGTGGCCAAAGATTTGTCTTGCCTTCAGACATCTATTATATGCCCGCCTTGGTCAGAATTCACCCCCATACCTGCAAATGTATTCTCCCCAGTGATAAATGCTCTAATATCATTTCCGTGTGTTAAGAGTCAGCCACAAGTGGGTAGGGATACTCACCTCATAGTTGTCTTCAATGTGTGAAGAATGGCTGATAGTGATGGTTTACACCTGTAATCCCAGTGCTTTGGGAGGCTGAGGTGGGAGGACTGCTTGAGCCCAGGGGTTTGAGGTTACAGTGAGCTATGATTGCACCCAAAACTCCAGACAGGGCTATAGAACAAGACCCTGTCTCTTAAAAAAATGTGTTACCTATTGGGTACAATGTTCACTACTCAGGTGATGGATACACTAACAGCCCAGACCTCACCACTACTCAATATATCCATGTAATACAATTGCACTTGCACCCCTAAATCTATAAAAAAAATTTTTTAAAATATTAATGTGCGAAGAACTGTGTTCATTGGATTGCCTAAGCCCAGCATGGTGGGCGGCAAGCACGGGTTAAAAGCCAAGTTTCCAACAATTAGCAAAAGCACAGCTGCCAGTAAATATGGTATCATCTGTATCCCATCAGGAAACCCTTGGACCTAATTATCAGTCAGCAGCTGAGTTCCAAAAATGGTGCTATGGGTTTGGCAGGAAACAAGTCAGGAGAGGTTATCCTGTTGGGTGATAGGTCCTGTGACGGTGTTTTACAATACATTTCCTGGTCAGCTATTACTGTGATTTGGTGACCTCAAAATCTTGGCTGGTGCTTTTGTGTCTGGAGGAGGAACTTGGGCAGTAGGAGCCACAATGGTGGAAGCAGGGCGGCCATCATTATTTTTACTTCAGGTTGCTAGTATCTGACTATTAGGGAACATGTGTCCAAGGAGGTGGAATCAGGGAGAGTGGGCTAGAAGGGAGAGTATCTTCTTGAAATCACACAGAATTCAGGAGAAGCTGAGTTCGATGGCAGCTTGCACACTGGCCACAGAGTCCACTTGCGGAGCTAGAGTTGCTCTGCCACAAGCCACTCCCTCATTGCTCAGGGTGGGAATGCAATTTGCCAAAACTGCCTCCTGGCCTGAAGTCCCCCCTGCAGCTGAAGGAGGAGCTCACCTGCCCCTGGGGATGTGGCCTTGGGGCTTTGCTGATTACGCTACCCTACCTTGCCAACATGTGCGAAGTGACAGGATGATTTTTAAAACTATAAAGATCCAGAAGATTACATTATTAAGTGGGCCCAGACATGTTTAAATGCCTTGCATATTTGAGGCCCTTCCCAATTCACAAAGGTGATTTGGTACATCTTATCTGAGTCAACGGCCTTCCTCAGATTTCTAGAATCTAGTAACACCCTGTTGCCCTGTCTTCTTGATATTATATTTCAGTGATTGGTTTTCCAACCTAATGTCTGCATTTGCTCCAATATCAATGTGGGTTTTAGATTTATTATTATTTTTTTTTGTGGCAGACATTGTCAGATACTTCAGAATAGATCACACATTTTATTTTCCATAAGATGACCCACCTGGACTACATCTACACTGTTAAGCGATATAATTGTCTCAGAACTGTACTCACGGAATAGAAACGTTAAAAAAAAAAAAAGTTCACCAGCCAGGCGTGGTGGCTCACGCCTGTAATCCCAGCACTTTGCGAGGCCAAGGTGGGCGGATTACCCAAGGTTGGGAGTTTGAGATCAGCCTGACCAACATGGAGAAACCCCATGTCTAACTAAAAATACAAAATCAGCCAGATGTGGTGGTGCATGCCTGTAATCCCAGCTACTCAGGAGGCTGAGGCAGGAGAATTGCTTGAACCTGGGAGGCGGAGGTTATGGTGAGCGGAGATTGTGCCATTGCACTCCAGCCTGGGCAAGAAGAGTGAAACCCCATTTCCAAAAACAACAACAACAACAACAACAACAAAAAGTTGACCGTAAGTGAACTGTTCACAAACTGAATTCTGTGTTCCCATGATTCCTATATTTCTTCCTCTGATGTCAGCACAATCTGGGGAGGGAGAAGGATTTTTCTTCCATTAGAGGCTCCAGCAAACACCTGATAGACTGAGTGACCTCTCTCTCTCATGGCTGGTGTGTGGTGCTGGCCCCTCTGGATAGCAGGACAGGGCCATTCTCTTTTCTCTGGTATAACCACCCGGTTATATGGATAGCATATCAGTGCTGACTTTGACCAGGGATCCCACAGACATTTTAGGGAAAATAAGCCTTTCTGTTTTAAATCTCAGATGCTTTTGTCCAGGACTGGACATAGAAATATCTAGGGAACAGGTAAGGAGCAAATCTGGATGCCAGACCCTCTGTCGTGCTTACAATCACCTGCTCCATTCTGCAACCCAACTTTTATTATCAGATAAGCTTTTGTACCTGGGAAGGTCTGAATGAGAGTTCTTCAGTCACTCATCTGAACCAATGCCTGGGGTTGCCCCACCAGGACCCCCATAACTCGGACCATCTAAATTCTAGTGGTAAACATAGGTTAGGCTTAAAGTGGACCATGCTACACTAATATTCAGTTTCAATTCCAAATATGACAGGCCTGTGCCTCTCAAATTAGCTTACGTAGTGAGCTGCGCAAATGATTGTGTCATTTTTACTAGTTTAGTTTCTCTTTGCAGAAAACAGCACTTTACTAACAAACAGGATGTCGCACCATAGTGCACACAGAAGTCAAATACTCCAACCTGCCAGGAACAAAAAATCAGAATTTAAATAAAATCTCCTCAAGTATGAGAATCAGCTCTAGCAACTGTTGGCCATGTGGCTACAGATCATAGAGAATTCATTCAACTATTTGTATTCTTCTGTGTCATCAGCTTCCTCGTTTAGCTAAAAAATTAATTGAGCAACTACTATCTTGGGCACTTGGGAACACAAAAAGTCAAAATGCAGTTCCCACAACTTAATAAACTCAAAGTGTATTTGAGAAGACAAACCATTTTTTTTTTTAAAGAAAATAACTATAGAAATACTGTGGGAAGCAAGAGAGGGAGGGAAAACAATATTGGATTGTGTTTTGGTTTTATGGCCACGTGGGATGTTCTTTGCCTTTTAGCAGATAAAAAAGAAAATGCATTTTCTTTTTATCTGGAGACAGTCTCACTCTGTCACGCAGGCTGGAGTGCAGTGACGTGATCTCGGCTCACTGCAACCTCTGCCTCCCAGGTTCAAGTGATCCTCTCACCTCAGCCTCCTAAGTAGCTGGGACTACAGGTGCTGCCACCATGCCTGGCTAATGTTTGTATTTTTAGTAGAGATGGGATTTCGCCATGTTGGCCAGGCTGGTCTCAAACTACTGGACTCTAGTGAACCACACACCTCAGCCTCCCAAAGTGCTGGGATTACAAGCATGAGCCACCATGCCCAGCCTAGAAAAAGCGTATTTTAATTTAAATCCTAACTCATAAATAGGGAAAGATCATGCCTTTAGTACATTCAATGCAGTTTGTTTGTTTTTGTTTGTTTGTGTGTTTGAAACAAAGTCTTACTCTGTCGCCCAGATTTGAAAATCATACCTCACTACAAGCCTCAAACTCCTGGGCTCAAGCCATCCTCCTGCCTCAGCCTCCCATGTAGCTGGGACCACAGGTGTGTGCCACCATGCCTGGCTAATTTTTTACTTTTGTAGAGATAGGGTCTCACCATGTTGCCCAGGCTGCAGCACAGTTCTTATGCAGGTATAGGATGAAAACTAATTTAGACAACCAAGCAATTGTGTGGGGCAGGACTCCTTCCATCAGCATGACGTAGCTGCCCCCTGGCTTAGGGTAAATTTTTATCCTTTGGTGTCTGGTCCTTATTAAAACAGACTCTCCACCAGCCACTCTGGAGAGTCAGAATAACTTGTTATTACAGTTATGAAATGCTTAATCAGCATCCCACTGATCGCTACACAATAGGCCCAAGATATTTGTCCCAGGATATTTAACCTGTGCTTTGAGGTTTTTCAATAAGTGATTGGACATTGTAAGCGACATGGAACATGCCTTAGTTAAAAATGACCGTAGGAAATAGGGAACAGTGATCTATGCAGCTACAGTGGGAGCAGAGGGAAAACATAAATCATCTTCCTCCACCCTCCTGCCTGCCTTCCCAGCATCACTCTCAACCTCCCTGAATTGTGGCCTTGACTCTTTCACTTTGGAAAAGATCTTCAAACCACCGTGATCTTTCCCACCAGGCTTTCCCCTGCTGTTCCCTCTATTCTAGGAATAGAGGGAACAAAATGCACTTTAACGTGCATATAAATCACCCAGGGATCATGTTAAAATGCCAAGCCTGACTCAGTAAGTCTGGGGCATGGCCTGAGATTCTGTGTTTCTCTCAAGCTCCCAGGTAATGCTGATGCTACTGGTTGGAGGAGGAGCCTGGGCTTGGAACAACACCCTTGCTGTCCATCCTAGCTCAGCTGTCAGTTGTTTCTGGACACATGGATTTTACGCACACACGTCTATGCACACACACGCACATACAAACAACAACCATATCAACACCACCAACAAAACAACAAATTCTTTCAGGGACCAATCAAATGTCCAACTCTTAATTGTCAACTGATTGGTCCAGAAAGGCTATTTGAGATATCCAAACTATTATTTCTGTATCATAAAAGGAAGATTATTTAAATTCTCCAAAAGTAGGAAGGTCTTAGTTTCAGAATAAAGGACAGTCCTTTGGATAAAATTAGCTTTATGAAAAACCCACTGCATTACTCTTATTTTAAAAAATTTATCCTAGACTGGAGGTGCTTAAACATTAGGAAAAACTGGCCTGCTCAAAGCCCGCTGAGTGTTTGCATCTCAAGTTTAGAGGTTGCCTTTCCAAGAAGCTTTTTATGATCCCGGGATGGGGGCTGGATGTTCCTCGCTGCTGCTCCAGAGAATCCTACGCACAATGTTGCCACAACCTTCATCTCCCTCTACTCTAATTGCTTGTTTACTTGTCTGGAGTCCAAGCAGACCCAGAATGTCTTTCATTCCAAAGCCTTGAACATTGCAAGTATACAGAAAATAAATGAAGGTCTGAAATAACAGATCAATCTTGCAATCTTACTACTGTAGTGGATTCTGCATGTGGGACTAGGTAGAGTTGGAGACATTTTTTGAAATGGTGCAAAATTGTGGTGTTTATAGAATGGTGAAGTGTACATATTCAGAATCTTTTTATGTAGTACCATTTTTCGAGGAGGCAGTGAAACACACATATGTATCTTTACCTGTTCCTTACCTTGACTCTGACTCACCCTTTTCAACTGCTGTTTTGAAGTGGTCAAGTGATATTCTGTTCTATGCATCTGCTGAGAACTTATGCTATCTGTGTTTTTCCATTTCCTTCTGAATGAGTGACCAAGAGTTTTAGCGAGTCCTTGTAATTTTTAATCTGCTCAGATAACCTGGGCTCTTGGCTTTATAAACAGGAATGAATAGGAAACCTGTATTTCAAATGATAATGTTTCTTAATTTCCTTGCACTTCTTAGCCTGTCTATGGTGTAGGACAAATTTAGTTTGCTCTTCCAAAATAAACAGCTAGTGTGGTTTCAGGTGAAAGTTACTCAGAAATGTGTAGACTGCAGGAATATATTGGGAATTAAGATAGATAAATATTGGCTGTTACAGTAAGTAATGCCAAATAAACCACTTGGCTAAGAATTATGCTCAATAATGGACCCAAATCCCTCTTTTTTCAATGATAGTGGTGGTGATAGTAATAATAGCACAATAATAACCACAACTCTGTGTTTGTGTGTGTGTCTACTAAAACACCTGTGGGCATGTCCGTCAATTACCAATGCTTGTCTCCAGGGTGAGATCATGGAATACCTCCATTTCCTACATTGTATATTATATATTTCTCTAGTGTTTGAGTTTATTACTATAGCATATATTTTCTGTTGTAAGCAGAAAAACAGGTCAGAAATTTTAAACGGAAAAAACAAAATGTGTATGAGAATTAACGACACTGTTGCCCACAAGTACAGTCTTTCCTATATATAAAAGTAGAACACTAAGACACATTCGGCCTGAGGTTTCCACAGGAGAGGGGAAGTTTCAGTTGTGTTAACACTTTTGGTTGGTTGGAAAGGTCACCTCAAGGAAATAGTTTTTGATGTTTATGTCAGGACTCAACACAACACCCCAAAGTTTGGTGCCTTGGCATGCTGAGTACTTTGAAAGAACTGCAGGAAACCAAGAGAGCCTCAGAAGCAAGATCTGTTTCACCTTCTCTCCCCCTCCTTTCTCCTGCTTCTCTTTCTCATTCAAGATAGGCCGTGGAAACTCTAAGGCAAGCCATAGAAAGTAGAACTCCTCCACCACAAAGCAAGCCATAAACCTGGAAATATTATTCTTTTTCTTCCCAACTTTCTTTTTTTTTGAGATGGAGTCTCGCTCTGTCACCCAGGCTGGAGTGCAGTGGTGGGATCTCGGCTCACTGTAACCTCCGCTTCCCAGGTTCAAGGGATTCTCCTGCTTCAGCCTCCTAAGTAGCTGGGACTACAGGCGTGCACCACCACACCTGGCTAATTTTTTATATTTTCAGTAGAGATAGGGTTTCACCGTGTTGGCCAGGCTGCTCTCGAACCCCTGAACTCAAGTGATCTGCCCTCCTCCCGAAGAGCCGGGATTATAGGTGTGAGCCACTCTTTCTTCCCAACTTTCTGTATAAAAGCTGGCCATAAAAAAATTCTCTGACCTCCCCTGTTGGATGATTCTAGGTCATAAGACCTTCATTCCAGAGGCATCCTGCCCTGTATCCGGGAAGAAGGAATGCTGCATAGAGATGCCAAGAAGAATCGGAACAGACAGGCATTGCTGGATTCCCCCTCAGTCTATTACCATCAGATCAAACTCCTCTGTCCAATCACATTTCTACAGTGCTGTCAATTCTTCATTGATTCTAAGCAGAAAAACGGGCAGTTATCCCTGGGTCTTCTGGTCTTCATTTCTGAAGTCTTTCATGTTACATAAAACTTTTTTTTTTTTTTTTTGAGACAGAATCTCATTCTGTCGCCCAGGTTGGAGTGCAGTGGTGTGATCTTGGCTCACTGCAATCTCTGCCTCCCAGTTCAAGCGATTTTCCTGCTTCAGCCTCCTGAGTAGCTGAGACTACACACACGTGCAACTATGCCTGCCTAATTTTTGCATTTTTAGTAGAGACTGGGTTTCGCCACATTGGCCAGGCTGGTCACAAACTCCTGACTTCAGGTGATTCACCCACCTCGGCCTCCCAAAGGGCTGGAATTACAGGCGTGAGCCACTGTGCTTGGCCCCATGTTATATAAAACTTTGATTAAATACATTTATAAATATTTTTCCTGTTAATCTGTCTGTTTTATTTCAGATTCAGCCAGGAACCCTAGGAGGGTTGAGGAAACTTTTCCTCCCCCACATGTATAAATCTCTTAATGCAAGGACATGAGAGTTTTTGAGTAAAGTATAGATGCTGTCACCGGAGAATGAGTCTTGTCCCAGACCTCAAGAGCAGGTTCTTGGATCTTGCACAGGAAAGAATTCAGAGTGAGCTGCAGAGTATAGTGAAGTTAAGATAGTTTATTAGAGACTACTCAATTACAGAGTAGGTGTCCTCAGAAAGCAAAAGGAGGAACTCACTACCTTAAACGTAGTGCTTGCTTATATAGGTTGTTAAGAATAGTGTGCTTTATTACAAAGGCTTGTGATCAGCTTGTGACATGCTATTAGTATTGTTATTTTCCTATGTTACTATTGATTTCAGCAAGAATTAATTATATTATAATCTTTATATAATAATCTTTAATTTATATAATTATATTAATTATAATATATTATAATCTTTATATAATTATATTATATTACAATTTTTTAATATTACAATCTTTAAAGCAAAACCTAGTCTTAAACTAAGAATGCTTTTTGTTCTTAAAGTACTAGGACAGTTCCATAAATTCTGGGTCTTTAATTAGTTATTAGCATCTTAACTCATTCCCTCAACCGTAAACATCTTGTGACCAACAGTGCCCAAGCCCTTGGCAATGTAACACAGCAGGTTTGGCTTTATCTGGCCTTTATTTAAGATAGAGTCGCTCTAGTTAGGACGCCTCTGACAATACTTTCAGGTATTTCAAATGCTATCAGTGATTTAGTAGAGAAAATTACATGAAAGAATCATACTACAACCAAATCTGATAACTTTTGCAACATGAAGTGGATGTTGGTAACAACTTAATGAAGACATTAATTACGAATTGACCTCTTCAATAAAGTTTCAAGGTGGCTACCAAGATGCACCATTTTAAAAGATGCATATGCATCCTAATAAGGTAAAGCACTTCAAAATTAAATTAAAGTGACACTCAAAATTAAATTGATGCAGGTCTTTAGTCAAATGCATAATTTTATTCATCTGTATAATTCTGACCTTCTGAAATCGCAGTCTTGTATTCCTCTACTACTTCACAAATCCATTTCTGTTCCCATGCATTGTAGTAGACAGTAAGATTGTCCAGCTCCAAAATTATGGTCAACTTACTGTTTGGATATTTATTTGAATTTTCAACAAAATTTTCTTAATTTAACTATTTATCCAAATATTTACTGAGTGCCTACTAAGTGCCAGGCACTGTTCTGGTCCTTGGGATACAACAGAAATAGAACAAAGATTGTTGCCCTTGTAGAACCCATAGTCTAAACAGGGGTGACAATGAAAATAAGCATAAGAAATAGACACATTATGTAGTATGTCAGAAGTTGATGGGTGCTATGAAAGAGATGATGTTTAGAGTTACAGGTTACACTGTGATAAAAGAAACACTTCAACTGAATTAAATTTGAAGGAGTTCAACCAAACAACAAATGATTCGTGAATCAGGCAGCCTTTTGAGCCAAGGGAGGCTCCAGCGCAGCCACATGGTGGGAGATTTACGGACAGAAAAAGGAAAGTGATGTACAGAAAATGGAAGTGAGGTATAGAAACAACTGGATTGGTTGCAGCTCAACATTTGCCTTATTAGAACACAGTTCAAACATTTGATTGGCCAAAACTCAGGAATTGACACACTTGTGGGCTATGGCCTGTTTACATCTTCATTTGTTATAGCTCACGATGTACAGAAAAACCTTTAGGCTGAACTTAAAATATGCAAGGAGGCAGTTTTAGGCTAAACTTGATTTAACAACTGTGTCAACTCTCACCAATGCCACTGTTCCCTCCCCCAAGAAGTGACAATGTTTCAAAATACAACTATTTTAGGGAACATTGTGAGATGAGGTCCATTCATGTGTGGGGTCCAGGGCAGAGGCCCCTCTTAACTAGTTTAAGGGTAGTATTGAGGGTAGATCTCATTGAGAGGTGAAATTTGAGCAAAAACATGGAGAAGATAAAGGAGTTACAACTGCAGCCATGTGGAGAAAACGAATTTCAAGCAGAGGCGCCAGTCAGTGCAAAGTTCTTAAAGCAAGACTGTATCTGGCATGTTTGGTAAACAGTAAAGAAGCAGGTATGTAGGTAGTGATGGGAGAGTAGAAAGAGACAAAGTTATGAGGAGCCAGATGATATAGAGCTCTGTAGGCCATTGTAAGGACTTCGACTTTTATCTGAGAAGTGGAGAGCCAATACAGAGATGTGACATGATTTGATTTATATATCCATTTAGTCACAAATACTTTTAAAAGGTATTTTGGAGAATAATTAAATGTGAAATTATGCACATTTACATTGGCTGAGTTGTTTTAAGCTGGGATGTTACAATCTCATTTAAGATTATAATTCTGGAGTCAAATTAGCTGAAGACTTTCCGGCTTAAAAAGTTTTCCAGCATGTGATACATGCATAAGTAGAGCTTTCTTCTATATACTTATTACTTTACTTTTTTCTTCTTTTTCATGTTCTTCACTACACATTTTGTGTGTGTTCCCAGGAAATCTTTTAAACTAAGTTTTATTTGGTATGTATATTTAGTATCGATGTTCTAAAATACTATTGAATAAAATACACACTGCAGTAGCTTAGTTAAAATACTAGAACCGAAGCCAGGCATGGTGGCTCATGCCTGTAATCCCAGCACTTTGGGAGGCGGGGGGGGGAGGGGGGATCACCTGAGGTCAGGAGGTCGAGACCAGCCTGACCAACATGATGAAACTCTGCCTCTACTAAAAATACAAAATTAGCCAGGTGTGGTAGCACATTCCTGTAATCCCAGCTACCTGGGAGGCTGAGGAAGGAGAATCACTTGAACCCAGGAGGTAGAGGTTACAGTGAGCCCAGACTGTGCCACTGCACTCCAGTCAGGGAAAAAAGAACGAAGCTCCATCTCGAAAATAAAATAAAATAAAAAATACTGGTACCGAAAAAATAATAGTCACAAATGACATTACTTTGTGCCTTTTACGAACAACTAATACTTTGAGGGCCAATTGTATACCATTATCATCTAAAGTCTGTTTCATTTTCTTCACTTTAATGAAATCATGATAATCTATTATTTTCTACTCAAGGTTAACAGAAATTAGCTTGTTACTTAATATTTCTTTGACTTGTTTTGTCCATTAAAAAAGGGGGTGTTTTTAAGATTAGTGGGTGAAAGTTAATGTATAAATAAAAGTAGACACAACTTGAGGTAAAACTATGAAACAGGTTAAGTTTGGCTTCCTCTTTTTGTCTCAGTTCAGACACATGCACCTAGCACAATAGTTAGTGCATTGTAGGTGCTCATTATATACTGGTTAAATGAGTGATAAGTTCCCTGAGGCATTTGTTTCCTGCACTTGTTAGGGTTCAGTGAGCCGAGATCCCTCCACTGCCCTCCAGCCTGGGCGACAGAGCGAGAATGTGTCTCAAAAAAAAAAGATAAAAAATAAAAATAAAAGACTGCCTGCCAGAGGAAGTGGGCAATCTTCGCCTAAAGATATGAACTGCTAATGGTTAAACATCAGACCTCAGAGAAGACATATTTTAAAGCGGGGAGTTTTCTCCAAGAGCACCCTGTAAACCACATCAGTGGGCAACTTAACGCACTTTGCTTGTCATTGGGTCAGATGGGAGTTTGAGGAATTGAGAGTAACATTTGGTATATAGACTTGGGACATAATATCTTGAATTATTTCTATTTCATAATTCCTGTGCAAAAAATTATGGGAGTTGTTGATTCTACAGCAATTCCTGTCAATTTGTAGATTATCTGCTTAATAATAGTTTGCATTGTTTGGTAGAACTTGAAAACTACCGAAGGATTACAGTTCAGGCTTTTTCCCAGTACCTCTGGCGTTGCTGTCTCAGTGACTAGAAGGTGAGGCGGGTGGCCCTTGAAATGCCAAACCGCCTACCACAGCAGTCTGCCAGCCGCGTGCTGGGCGCAGAGCCAGGGATGCAGCCAAAACATCCTGGGTTTAACCTACAGCTCTCACTCTTTGGAGGGACTGGTCTATTAGGGCATATGACACTGACAGTGCGCACTGTATACAAACCGTGTTTGAACAGGAGTCGGTTGGAAAATACACCACTGCACTGAATTACTTCTGCAGTGGCTTTGCAAAGCACTTTTTGTTTCTTGAAAGAAGCCGACGGTAACCATTAAAATATAGCTTTTCCCAGGTCCCAGAGGAAGGCTAGGGGTGCCTTGTGGGTAACCCTTTCTCCCTCTCTTGACTCCTTCGCGTTATTTCTTTTATCCTCATCCTCTAGACCTACACAATGCGACAGGTTGACAGTCTGTGTTGAATGGAAGAGGCGGATGCTGCGCTTGTGTTTGGTGCTTCTCAAACGGTGCTCGCTCTCCCCAGGGTCTGACACTGCCCATTACGCAGAGCCCTGGGTGGTAGTGCGGACACAGGGTATAACCCCCCACCGCTGAGAAACCCAGACCCGTCCCCGGTCGCAGACTTAAGGGTCGGCCCGCCCCCCTGCCTTCCCTATTGGCTCGTTGGTTCCACGCGTCACGCCTGCGACGCCGGCGCTGTCCTCCCAGAGGAGGCGGGGCTTACACGCGCGAGGCCGAGCCAAGAACGCACGCGCAGACGAGCGGGTCTGGGTCCGGGCGAGGGGAGGGAGGGGGTGGTATTCTCGGTTTCCTGGGTTACCTGAGCGGGCGGGGGTGGGGTGTGCGCGGCGGCGGCCAGCAGCGGCGTCGGCTCGGGGTTCTCCTGGAGAGGGGGAGTGCGCGGCGGCCGCAGCTGCCACAGAACAGGTAAAGGCGGCCGCCGGGCGCCGACGCTGCCGGCAGAGGGTTCCGGGTCCCGGCTCCTCTGCGTGGCTTGATGGGGGGCGGTTTGGGGCTGGTGGCAGTTAGCCTGGGCTGAGGGCTGGGGCCGCCGGGCTGAGGGCGCGAGGGCACTCGGCCTGACGCGCCAGCTCGGGGCGTCCTCTCTGGCTTCTGGGCTCTGGGACTTCTCGCGGCGCCGGGCCGCCTTTGACAGCCGCCGAGCCGGGGGCGGGAGCTCAGCTGGGCCCCTCTGGGCCATTGCAGCGGCTACTGGGCACTAACTTTATTTCGCAGCGCGCGGGGGGCGAGGTCGAGCAGGCTGACGGCGCTGTGTTGCTACCTTTATTTTATTTTTTGATCCTGTGCCGCTGCTCTACTCAGCCCAGCTGGGCCCCGGCTGTCAGGTTGACGATGGGAGTTGACGGTTTCCGCGCCACCACCCAGCCGGTCATTCCCCGCGCTCCTGCCCTGGGGTGCTCGCCCACCTGTCACCTCTACCGTGCGCCTCGGTCCGCTCTTTCCTCCTGTCCGTGACACCCTTTGACTGGGCGAGAGCCTCTCTTTCCAGGGGATCCCCTGAGACATCTGCTGTCTGTCTCCGGCATCACCGGAGCCTGACTGAGATGCCCCTTCGCTTCTGATGGGTTAAATAAACTGGGAAATTATCCAAGAAGACTCCGGTGTAAAGCCCAGCGAAGGGGTTGCTTAATGGTCCAGGGGACACAGAGGCGTTAAGAAACATTTCCTTAACGCTACTTTTTATCTGGTTAAGCAAAACATAACAAAACATCCCCGATACGCTCAGTAGACCATACACACCCAGCGACAGCCCTTGATAGTTAATGGGGTTTGTTTTAAGCAGATAGAAAATTTTAAGGGAGTCGAATTCTGTGTTGAATGCGTTCCTGTTGAATTTGGGCCAGTGTTTCCTTGAAGATCAAATGCAGGTTGCATTTTCCTTTTGTTTGTTTAACAGACGGATAGGACAAACTGAATTAGACTTTTCTTCCTGATGATTCTTGGCTCTTCTGCGCTATTACTTTAAAATTCCATGCCTGGATACCCTATGCTAATAAAGATGTTGACTTTAAGCTTTCAATTTATAGATGTAGTTGATTAATATGGGGTATCTGTTTTAAAGAGCTTTATTAAATAGCCAACAACTCTTTTTCTGATAGCTCTTTGCTGTCACCCATATTGTTACTACAAAGATTGGAGAATTTGGAGAAGGGAGGGCATAAGGAAAAATGAATTGCTGTAATTTAATTTACATGAACATACTTCATAAACTATATAATAATATATATGTTTTTAGTAAACATTTATTGAGCACCTACTGCGTGTTACTTTTCTAAGAAAATATAAATATCCTCTCCTTCATGGAGCTTATATTCTAATGGGGACCTCAGATAATAAACAAATAAAATATGTGCTGTGTCAGATGGTGTTAAGTACTACAGAGAAAAAGCAGGGAAGAGGGAGGGCAGGGAACCGGGAGAGGTTGGAATTTTAACTAGAGGCAGTCAGGGAAGGCTTCCTAGAGAAGATGACATTTGAGCCAAGACCAGAAGTAAGTGAGAGGTAATCCGTGCGCCTCTCTGAGGGAAGGATGTGCTAGCAGAGAGGAAGGCATAAGGGCTTGCAGAAGCCCTGTGTGCTGGGCATGTTTGAGGACAGCAGAGAGGCTGATATGGCTGTGGTGGAGAAAGCAAAGAGGAGTAGAAATAAAGTCAAAGAGGTTAGTGTGGTGGGAGATTAGACTGTGTAAGGCCTTGAAGGCCCTTTTAAGGACTTGAGTTTCTACTCTCAGTGAAAAGGGAGTCCACCCTTTGAGTAAAGAACCTTACCTTTTATTTATTTATTTATTTTGATGTGTTTCTTTATTTTTTATACTTTATGTTCTAGGGTACATGTGTACAATGTGCAGGTTTATTACATATGTATACATGTGCCATGTTGGTATGCTGCACCCATTAACTCGTCATTTACATTAGGTATATCTCCTAATGCTATCCCTCCCCCCCACCCCACAACAGGCCCCAGTGTGTGATGTTCCCCTTCCTGTGTACAAGTGTTCTCATTATTCAATTCCCACCTGTGAGTGAGAACATGCGGTGTTTGGTTTTCTGTTCTTGCAATAGTTTGCTGAGAATGATGGTTTCCAGCTGCATCCATGTCCCTACAAAGGGCATGAACTCATCCTTTTTTATGGCTGCATAGTATTCCATGGTGTATATGTGCCACATTTTCTTAATCCAGTCTGTCATTGATGGACATTTGGGTTGGTTCCAAGTCTTTGCTATTGTGAATAGTGCCGCAATAAACATATGTGTGCATGTGTCTTTACAGCAGCGTGATTTATAATCCTTTGGGTATATACCCAGTAATGGGATGGCTGGGTCAAATGGTATTTCTAGTTCTGTATCCTTGAGGAATTGCCACCCTGTCTTCCACAATGGTTGAACTAGTTTACAGTCCCACCAACAGTGTAAAAGTTCCTGTTTCTCCACATTCTCTCCAGCACCTATTATTTCCTGACTTTTTAATGATCACCATTCTAACTGGTGTGAGATGGAATCCCAATTTGGTTTTGATTTGCATTTCTCTGATGGCTAGTGATGATGAGCATTTTTTCATGTGTCTGTTGGCTGCATAAATGTCTTTTGAGAAGTGTCTGTTCATGTCCTTTGCCCACTTTTTGATGGGGTTGTTTTTTTCTTGTACATTTGAGTTCTTTGTAGGTTCTGGATATTAGCCCTTTGTCAGATGAATATATTGCAAAAATTTTCTCCCATTCTGTAGATTGTCTGTTCACTACTGCCCAAGGTAATTTATAGATTCAACGCCATCCCCATTAAGCTACCAATGACTTTCTTCACAGAATTGGAAAAAACTACTTTAAAGTTCATGTGGAACCAAAAAGGAGCCCGCATTGCTGAGACAATCCTAAGCCAAAAGAACAAAGCTGGAGGCATCATGCTACCTGACTTCAAACTATACTACAAGGCTACAGTAGCCAAAACAGCATGGTACTGGTACCAAAACAGAGATGTAGACCAATGAAACAGAACAGAGCCCTCAGAAATAATACCACACATCTACAACCATCTGATCTTTGACAAACCTGACAAAAACAAGAAATGGGGAAAGGATTCCCTATTTAATAAATGGTGTTGGGAAAACTGGCTAGCCATAAGTAGAAGGCTGAAGCTGGATCCCTACCTTACACCTTATACAAAAATTAATTCAAGATGGATTAGAGACTTAAATGTTAGACCTAAAACCATAAAAACCCTAGAAGAAAACCTAGTCAATACCATTCAGGACATAGGCGTGGGCAAGGACTTCATATCTAAAACACCAAAAGCAATGGCAACAAAAGCCAAAATTGACAAATGGGATCTAACTAAACTTACCTTTTATTTTATTTTATTTTTGAGACAGGATCTCACTTTGTTTCCCAGGCTGCAGTGCAGTGGCATGGTCACAGCCTACTGCAACCTTGACTTCCCAGGCTCAGGTGATCTCACCTCAGCCTCTGAAGTAACTGGGACTTCAGGCACATATCACCCACCGTGCCCGGCTAATTTTTTGTAAAGATGGGGTTTCGCCATGTTGCCCAGGCTGGTCTCAAACTCCCGAGCTCAAGTGATCCATCCACCTTGGTGTGTCAACATTCTGGGATTATAGGCATGAGCCACTGCACTCGGCCCCAGACTTGCCTTTTAAAAATGATCATTCTGGTGGCCAGATGGAGAATAGACTTTGTTGTAGGGAAAGGGTTGAGCAGGAGCAGAAGCTGGGATACCAGTCCAGAACTGTTGCGGTAATCCAGGCAACAGAGGTAATGTAGAGATAATGTAGCTTGGACCAGAGTGGAATTGGTGGAGGTGGTGAGAGGTCATTGATTTCAGGGTAAATTGAGGGTAGAGGATAAAAGACTCCAAAATGTAGTTCCGAGCAAGTAGAAAGATGGGGTACTTGTGTACTGAGATTAGGTTTATAAGAGGAGTGGGTTTGATGGGGAGAAGGTTGGGAGTTGGTTAGAAGACAATAAAATTAGACATCCTAGTTTTTAAAGAAAAAAATTATTCAGTGATACTTGTTTAAGAATGGTGAGTAAGACTTTATTCAGGACCTTGCAGAGTGGGGCCCTGCAGTAGGGGAGAGAGACTGGGCTCAACTCCGAATACAGCATGGGAAAATGGGAATTGATAGCCAAAGAGCAGTGTGGGGATCCGTGGATGGAAAATTGCTGAAAGGAAACATCAGGGATAAGGGGGATTCTGGCTAAGCCGACCTAACGGGATTCTTGCTGAAGACAGGCCAGGGTGATCAGACATTACCTGGGGAATGGTGGAGGATGAGGAACCTGATCAGATATTTAGGATGATTAGATATCCAGGATGTTATGCTAAACAGGCTTAGCAGGGTTCTTTGCTAATACTGGATTTTACAAGGAAGTGCACAGATGGGCCTCACAGAAAATTCAAAAGCCTAAGTAAGTTCGGCCAAGCAAAGAATTTTTGTCAAAGCTGAGATTATTGGTAGTAAACGCAAGTGACTTTGTTTTGAAGAAACATTTTACATTACCTTGACTATACCAGGGGGTTAAAATTTTCACCCATAAACAGCCAACTTTGGTTTCATGATTATTTTCTTCTTAGTTCTTTTGGACCAACCTAGTCATTATTTTCCCAAGTGTAGTTTTATTTTGGTTTGATTGCACTCACATAATGTCTGTTAGTTTCAGTTGTAGAGAAAGCCATATAGTCCAGAATTTCAGAGTACCTTTTTGGTCTGTTGCTGTATTTAACTTGAACACCTTCATCTGATTAATCTTTTCCTGAATTATCTTTAGTTGCTGGCTTAAGTTCAAGATTTTTTTTTTTTTTTTGAGACAGAGTCATTCTTTGGTTTCTCTTCAAATCGTATAAATCTTTCACCTTTTACTAAAGATTTCTGTGGAGACAGAGTCCTGCTCTGTCACCTAGGCTGGAGTACAGAGGCGGGATCTTGGCTCACTGCAACCTCCACCTCCCAGGTTCAGCCAATTCTCCTGCCTCAGCTTCCAGAGTAGCTGAGACTACAGGCGTGTGCCACCATGCCTGGCTAATTTTTTGTATTTTTAGTAGAAGTGGGGTTTCATTGTGTTAGCCTGGATGGTCTCAATCTCCTGACCTTGTGATCTGCCCTCCTCGGCCCCCCCACTGTGCTGGGATTACAGGCATGAGCCACTGTGCTGGACCAAGTTCAAGATTTTTTTTAAGCCCTAAAATGTTATCAAGTGTGGCTTTACTTGGCCATTTGCAAAAGTACAATGGAAATGACTCATTTTTAATACTTTGTAATGTCAAAAGACAAAATTACAACAAATTTAGCTTAAAGATCTTACTTCACCTTTATTTGCCATTCTAGAATCAGGCAACACCTCATTCTATAAAATAGAACAAGTGTTCTGATGAGCCAAGCAAAAGTGATTGGTTTTATGGTAGTCTTACCTTATCTTGAAGGTATGTGTGTGTGTGTGTGTTGAGATGGAGTCTTGCTGTGTTGCCCAGGCCAGAGTGCGGTGGTGTGATCTCAGCTCACTGCAAACTCTGGCTCCCAGGTCAAGCGATTCTCCTGCCTTAGCCTCCCAAGTAGCTGGGACTACAGGTGCCTGCCACCATGCCTGGCTAATTTTTGTAATTTTAGTGGAGATGGGGTTTCACCATGTTGCCCAGGCTGGTCTCAAACTCCTGACCTCAACTGATCTGTCCACTTTGGCCTCCCAAAGTGCTGGGATTACAGGCATGAGCCACCGCACCCAGCCTTGGGGGGATATGTTCTAAGATCCCCAGTGGAAGCCTGAAATGGTGGATAGTACTGAATCCTATATACACTATAGAGCATGATGGTATGAGACTTCATCATGCTACTCAGAGCAGGGTGCAATTTGAAATTTTGAATTATTTCTGGAATTTTCCATTTAATATTTTCAGACTGCACTTGACCTCAGATAACTGAAACCTTGGAAAATGAATCTGTGGATAAAGGAGTACTACCATATAGACTGAAAAGGGGTGAGGAAAGCAGAAACAGAAAAGAAAAAGCAAATTGGTCATATGTCTTATTAAGGTTAAAGCAGATGGGACTTCCTTATGTCAGTCTTATCATATCATATCATATCATATCATATCATATCAACTGGCATGTTTGGAATT
This sequence comes from Rhinopithecus roxellana, assembly GCF_007565055.1. NCBI lineage: Eukaryota > Metazoa > Chordata > Mammalia > Primates > Cercopithecidae > Rhinopithecus > Rhinopithecus roxellana. Next base: position 100,195,411 of record NC_044556.1, on the reverse strand, counting down.
TGACTACTAACTCCATCTCTCCTGATTGCTTGGAAGGTCAGATAAATAATTTAGTTTTGGCTTGGTGAAGTGGAACTTCAGCATGAGTGACTCCATTTTTATTTGATCTGTTGGCCCTAGTGCAGGAGGAGCTCAGTCTAAACCAATAACCTCCTATAAATTTCATTTAACACTGATAAGTTAGTAATATGCAGGGATTAGCCTAATTCTTTTGTTTCAGTAAAGATGGCTTGAAATAAATGGGCCATCACATGTTAAATGGAGATCTTTTAAATCAAATTATATAGTATTTGTAGCAATAGAATTTGCCCTGTAAAACTTGGATTAAAAAGTCTATCAGTCTCCGAAGCCAGGTGCTGTGGCTTGTGCCTATAGTCCCAGTTACTTGGGACACTGAGGTGGGAGGATCGTTTGAGCCCAGTTCGAGTCCAGCCTGGGCAACACAGCAACACATCATCTCTTTTTTTTTTTTTGAGATGGAGTCTCGCTCTGTTGCCCAGGCTGGAGTGCAGTGGCCCAATCTCGGCTCACTGCAAGCTCTGCCTCCTGGGTTCACGCCATTCTCCTGTCTCAGCCTCCTGAGTAGCTGGGACTACAGGCGCCCGCCACCACGCCTGGCTAATTTTTTGTATTTTTAGTGGAGACGGGGTTTCACCGTGTTAGCCAGGATGGTCTCCATCTCCTGACCTTGTGATCCGCCCCTCTCAGCCTCCCGAAGTGCTGGGATTACAGGTGTAAGCCACCGTGCCCGGCCAACATGTCATCTCTAAACAGAACAAACAAACAAAACATATGTATGTATATATATCTCAGTCTCCTGGAATTTAAAGTCTGCACTTTAAGAACCAGGAAATAAGCTAATTTTTTAAAATGGATTTTCAACCTAAATATATCTTAAAAATGTGTAAAAATCTGTCAGATTAATAACTAATTATAAACTGATCTTGGAGTCTTTGAGGACACTGTATTGTCTTTGATATTGCTTTCTTTTGCTGCTGCATCTCACCAGTATTTGGCTTTGTGCTTCTTAATTCCCTGGCTTTATTTACAGTAATGAGAGAGGTCTGATATGTTTGGAAATGTTGAAGGCTTTCCAGGTGTAACTGCTGAAAAACAAAAGTCTTACCTAATAACATGAAAGATTAATGCTTAAAATTGATCATCTTAATCAAGAAAGGAATAAAATAATTTTCAAAAGGCTAGTCATTTGTTCCATTCAAATATGATTCTTTGAAATTAAAACACAAAATGGATGAGGACACAGGAAAGCTTTTCACTATTTTAACCGAATGGAAGAAATAAATGAACACTAGGGTAGAGTACTACACATATTAGAAATGTTTATAAAACTAATGCTACTCATCTTTTAAAAGCAGTGTTTATATAACAGATTACTACTTAGCAATAACAAAGAATGAACTTTAGATCACACAACAACATGGATAAATCTCTAAATAATTACACAGCATGAAAAAAGCCAGACCAAAAAGAAAAAAGTACATACTGCATTGTTCCATCTATAAAATTCTGGAAAATGCCTATTAATCTATAATGGCAGAAAGCAGATCAGTGCTGGCCTGGAGATCAGGTACAGAGGGAAGGGGCGGGAAAGAGGGAGAACAGGAGAACAGTAGAGTACTAGGAATCTTCAGGTGGTACTAGATATGTTTGCTATCTTGATTTGATGATGGTTTCATGGGTGTACACATATGTTGAAACGTATCAAATTATGCACTTTAAATATGTGGTTTGTTACATGTCAGTTATACCTTAGTAAAGTCGTGTTTAAAAGTGGCTTGACCATGAAAAGACATGGAGAAATCTTCAGTGCATATCACTAAGTGAAAAAAGGCAACCTGAAAAGTCTGTATACTTTATGATTACAAGTATATGGCATTCTGGGAAAGGCAAAACTATGGAGACAGTAGAAAGATTAGTGGTGAAGAGAAGGAGGGATGAATAGGCAGAGCACTGAAGATTTTTAGGGCAGTGAAACTATTCTATAGATATCACAGTAGTGGCTACATGTCATTGTACATTTGTTGAAACCCATAGAATATACAACATCAAGAGTGAATCCTAATGTAAACTGTGGACTTTGGGTGATAATGACCTGTCAGTGTAGGTTCATTGATTATAACAAATGTACCAGTTTAGGGGTGCTGTCCATAGTTGGGGAGGCTGTAAATGTGTGAGAGCAGGGTATACATGGAAACTCTGTACTTCCTACTCTATTTTGCTGTGAACCTAAAACTCTTCTAAAAAATAGTCTTTTTTAAAAAAGAGGATAGAAGATTTTTGCCAGAAACCTGAAGAATTGCATATTTTACATTTTAAAATGGGGGGAGAGGAAGGTAAAGTCAAGAAACTATATATTGAAAATCTTGACACTGATTGATTCCTAGAAAAGCTGTAGACCAGCTTGCCAAGTGCTTAGTGATTTGTAATTAGAAAAGAAAGCACTGATTACTAATACCCAGAATTTGTTTAAGAACAAGTCATATTAAGGTAACTTCATGCTTACTTATGCCAAAGATATAATAGTATTTGTATGATAATCTTTGTATAGTACTTTATAACTTACAGAATACATTCCCATTTATTATTTTATTTAACCCTCACAACATCCCTTTCAATTAGTGTAAGATGAGAAAGACTTCAACAGTAATAATCCCAGGAAGGCACAAAGGGGACAGATGTGAGAGATTTTAGAAAGGCCTCGTGTAGTTATGGATAAAGGAGAGGGAGGAATCAAAGCAGGCTTTAAGGATTCTAGATTGTCTGAGGGTGAATGATGATGCAGACAATTACTCATAATTTAAAAAATACGGGTGGAGGAATGGATTTGGAGATGTGAAATCCATCGGTTTTCTTCAGTTTGGTGGAATTAGCTGTTTTATTTCCTTTGTTGAAACTGAGTCAGATATAAATACATTAAGAACAAAAAGGCCTGGTGTTCAGGAGAGAAGCCTAAACCCAATAAAACAATTTTCATTTATTCAGTAAATGTATTCTTTCAAATCCTTTTGGTAATGTAGGGAGGTTAGTGGGTGGAGCTTGAGGAAGTAGATGTGATCATTGGGAAGGTTTGTTTGTTTTAAGGATGGAGAAGCCAAGGACACTTTAGTGGATTGAGGGAAAGGGTCCATTGAAGAGGAAGAAAATTGAAGTCACAAGAGATAGAAGATAATTGATCAAATGTAACCAGAGGAAATGGAAGAGTCAGGTCCAAGAGGACAAATGAAAGAGTTACCCTGAAGAAGAGGAATGATGTATCTTCTTGTTTAAAAACGAAAAGGAAATAGTGGGTAGATACAGATATAAGTTAGTATCCAGGATGGCATCTCTTTTCTCTGTGAAGTAAGATTTTCTGCTGAGATTGAGAAGGAAGAACATGGGTTGGAGTATGCTTGAGGGCAAAAGAAAAGTTACTGTTGAGATTGGAAAAGAGACTTAACTGGGGCATGTGACCTCCTTGCTGAATCATGAATACCCTTCCAAGGCTTGAAATCACAAATGTACAGAGGCCAACAGGATGGTTAAGCAGTGTTCTCCAGCAGCCTGCCTGCTCCCACTCCCCTTCCCTGCCCCCCATAACAATGCAGAAAACAAATAGACTGAACCTGGACCACTCCCTTTCCCCACCCCCCATAACAATGCAGAAAGCAAGTAGACCGAACCTGGTTTGAGATTGGAAGGGAAGATGTAATGGAAAACTTGAGTAGGGGGTAGTGGGAAGTCAAGGAATAGAGAGTGGTAATGAGGCTGCTAATTGAAGGGTTGAGCCATAGGAATCCTACTTATTAAAGAACAAAGCCAAGCCAAGACAAGGCTGGTAAACGTGGATAATGAAGAGGATGAAGAATCTAAATGAGTAAAGGGCAGGATTAATGGAAATAAAAGAGTACTAGAGATGGAAAAATTGGCACATATGATGTGAGAATTCTCAATTTAAGATTCTGGAGTTAGAACAGTTTCAGGTGATGATAAGGGCCAAAGAATGACCAGTGATGGGTGGATAGCCAAGATTAATAGTGCTAATTATAACAATATTAATAAAAGCTACTATTCATTGAACACTGTGTAGTAGTCACTGTACTAAATATTTTCCATAGGTTATTATGCTTATGTTTCACATATTAGTATCAACATTTTACAGATGAGGAAACTGGGGCTCAGTGAGATTAAATAACTTTTCCCAAGGCACACAGCTAGGAAGTACTTGTGTCTTTCTGAGTCCTTCTAGCTTTGAAGCACTTATGCCTGACTATTAAACCATGCTAGCCTTCTGCAAAGCAGGGGTCATTGAAGAAGAAAAAGGCAAAGAGCTTGAAGTCCTGTGTGTTGGGATTAATTGTTCTTATGGATAATGAAGTCTTCAGAATATATAGCTCCTGTGTGGAAAGGAAAATAGTAATGTGACAAAATTCCCAGTAAATGGAGATGGCTGACTCAAAGGTCAGTAGGTGACAACTGTAAATATAGCTATAATATAATCTTAAAAGTGGATAAAATCGAATAATAATGACTCACAAGTCATCTTGAGAAACTAAGAGAATACTGACTTGTCTTCCTGATCCCCAATGTGATACATATGAAAATATTAACCATTCATTTCTTAACCCTCTGTTCTCTCTTGACTTGTGAAATTGTATGTATATATATGTGTGTGTGTATAATTACATGTTTATTTGTGTATATATATTTACATATGTGTGTGTGTATATATATATACACCTGTGGGCACGTGCACGCGTGCGTGCACACACACATACACACACAACTCTTTTTTGGTTTTCCTCCTACCCCTCTAACCACTCCTTCTGAGTCTCCTTGGCTGGATTCTTCTTTGCCAGCTCCTTCATGTTGGTGAGCCTCTAGATTCTCTCCTCCTCACTTCTTTTTCTTTGTGCTTTCCTTCGATGATCTCATCTATTTCTAAGGTTTCATATACCATCTATATGTTAATGTCTTTTGAATGTTCATCTAGAGATGAATCTAGAACTTTCTTCAAATCCCAAGATCCTTATATAGGAAGATGTACCCAGAAGAAATAGCCCGTGATATTTCAGGGCAATATCATGTGACTAGAAAAAAACATCTTAGGCTAGTAGTCTCCACTCATGCCATCTAGTTCAGGGCTCAGTTCACTTATTCTGAACATCCACAACCCATTTCTAAGGTGATAGCTTCTCTGGTTACTTATCACTGGTATGACCAAACATCTTGATTTGCCTAAGATGGCTCTGGTTTATGCCTATTGTTTGAGACCAACCTGGCCAACTTGGTGAAACCCCATCTCTGCTAAAAATACAAAAAATTAGCTAGGTGTGGTGATGCACACCTGTAATCCCAGCTACTGAGGAGGCTGAGGGGCAAGAATCGCTTGAACCTAGGAGGTGGAGGCTGCAGTAAGCCGAGATTGCACCACTGCACTCCAGCCTGGGCAACAAGAATGAGATTACATCTCCAAAAAAAAAAAAAAAAAAAAAATCAGTGTATCCTGTGTAACTTGTAAGAGCTGCTTATATCCATTAGCTCACTCTTATCCTACTTTACATGTTTGAGTGTCTAGACTTCATGGCACCTTTACTGCATTATGACTTAGAGTTTGTTCAAGATTAAAATCTTTTGCCATTTCCTGAATTTCTGCTTAATGATGCTTCCAAAGACAGTAATACTGATAATTATTCTTGAAATATTTCTCTATTAGCCTTATTTAAACATTTTGGAGAATGTTTCTAAAGTCATTTGTTCCACATTACTGAAATATATTTATTTTCTCTTCACCTTATTTTTTAAAAAATAGAACCCAGTAAGGCAATTTTGATAAAACCTGATTATGCACAGCTTAAGGAAACATTCAAGATGTATAATTTTAATCTTAATCTTGATACTGACTACATTTTCTGAATGTTGTATTCTCATAAAAGTTCACAACCCAAAGAGGCATTTAGAGATCATCTACTTTTTGTTTTTTAAATCTCTGTAAGAATAATGGGCATCAGAAAGGTTAAGCACCTTGCCTGAGATTCTAAAGAGAACAAGGCAAAACAGAAAACTGAGAATCTCTTGACTTTTAGTCTACTATTCTTTCTGTTATACTACCAACCTTTTGAAAATTTTAATGTATTTTAAGAAAGTGATCTCATAACCGAAAGATGCCTGTGCATCATAGAAACCCAAAGTGTTTGGTTTTCAATATGTAATTTGCTTATTTTAACCCTTTAACTTTAACCTTTTTTCTTCACACAAGCCTACATTTAGACCACAGTGATAGAAACTACCCAGTATGATAGAAACTACCCAGTGTGGTGGGAAAAAAAATTATGTGGGTGGAATTTGAAATGCCTTTGCTCAGAAAATATTTATATGTATTCCTTTCTTGTTTGTGTTCTGTGCCCTGCTCCCCTAACTATCCATCTCCACACATGATTATAGAACAATACATTCTGCCACCGGATCTCAGTTTGAACTTGTGGTTATCTTTCTTGGTGTGAAATGTTTTACAACAGTAAACACATTTTTCTGTAATTGACTGCCTCAATTATTATTTTTTCTTTCTTTTGAAGGGAAGCTAATTTTTTGTGTGTCTTAAGAATTATGAAATAAGAGGGAACGTGCTATCTATACATGCAAGGTATATTTAAAACATAAATATCTGTGTTCAGTATGTCTAAAACTTATTTTGCAGAATCTTCTAAAACTTATTTTGCAGAATCTTTAACCTTATGCAAAATATATATGAAAAAAGTTTATTATTATAGTACAGCTACATAAATGATTTTCATTATTTTCATTTCACATTTAGGATAAGGCCCCAAGCTGTGGTTTTGGCAGTTCTCAGGAGGTGTGGAAAACCATCATGCTTATAATTGATTTTCAAGAACGTTTAAGCTGTGTGCTCTGAATTGTAATCTTTAACACAGTGTGAATAAGCATCCAAAATTTTATTGCTGAAGGTTTTTGGTTTTAATATGAAAAATGTTTGGTGAGGTTTTTCGGTGTTTCAGTAGTGCCTTAAATGCTTATTGTGGAATAGAGAAAGGCTTTTGTAAATGTGTCTATTAATTTCTCACAGCCTTAGCTGTGGGAAGATTTCCTAAAGGTATTTGAATACTAAAATGTTTTCTATCAAGGTTAGTATTAAATGAATTGGTGTTTATTTATTGAACTCTTATATCTGTGGTACTGCATTAGATGCTAATATTTTTCTGATCAAATAAGATCTGGTTTCCTTTCTTAAGAAAAGTATAATCTAGTTTTAAAAGAAACAATACAATACAGTGTGATGAGTGATAAGATAGAGGCATGTGGAAAAGTAATTAATTGGGAATTAATGGGAATTTCCATAGCAACATGATAAATTAATTGAGAAAGTGTATACCCTTTGAAGGAATTCCAGGGTGGTACAACGTGTTATGTGTTGGGAGTTTGGAAAGGTAAATTGTGGCAGGTATTGCATACTTTGATAATAAGCAGTTGGGATCTTCTTCCCTATGAATTGGAGTGACGTTTGTCATTCCAAGGGATATGACTGACATTTTTAGTGGTTGTATATTTAGATTAGACAAAAAGTAGACCAGACAAGGTGATCAAGTAGGAGGTTGTTAGTATTGCAAGTAAGAGAGGAGTTGAAGGTCTAAGGATGCTTAGGTGTAAGGTTAGAAGGGAAGGACCAGATTCAAGGCGATGATGATAATATCGAATAATTATTGATCTTCCTGCAATCTGCAGGCACTGTGCTATGCATTTTACATGAGTTATCTCATTTAATGTTGATATTCACAACAACTGCAGGTACTCTTATGAACTCAGTTGTATAGATGAGAAACTGAAGCTTAGAAAGAGGAAGTTGAGTATGCAAGGTCATAGAGCAGCAGATGCAGAGGTGAACCAGTAAGTGGTCAAGAGGGAGAATTGACTAGGTGCTAGATGAAGTGCTGTTCTGGTTTCTCACCTCAGTGACTGGGTAGAGACCATTAACTGAAAGAGGAATGAAGAAGGAAGAGCTGGCTTATTGGGGAGAGAAATCAGTGTTTGCTTTGGAGAACAGAAATTTGTGTATAGAATACAAAGGGATTGCATGAGCCTGAATCCTGGCTCTGACACTTAGTAACTCTGCGACTTTGAGCAATGACCTAACCTTACTGTGCTTCAGTTTCCAATATGTGTCACCCAGGGGTAATAATTACTTAGGAGATTGTTTGGAGGAGTAAACTAACTACTTAACTAGAATGCTTACAGTAGTACTTGATGTGTAGTAATCAATCACTGTAGGTGTTAGTCAGGTTATCATCGTCATGCTATAAAAATCCAAAGGTCTGTTTTGAGGAGGGATGAAGTAGTCATTGTAAAACATCTAGCACATTCCTTCTAACAGGTATAGAAAGCTGGGGAGATGATTTACCTGGATGAACCTTCATAGTTCCTTTAAATGCTGTCTCTCTCTCTCTGTAACTACAGTGTCTCAGAATTTCCACCCTTTTATGGTGCTCAGGGCCGAACACAGGTTCTTCCTGAGTTCTATACCTGGTTGCCGAATTTGTTTTTAGGAAAAATGAACTACCTGTTGAAAGGTTTAAGTTTGGTGCATTTTAGTGTGACTTCCTCTGAATTTCTATTAAAATTTTGCCTGGCTGCCTTGTGCCTGAGATTCCGTTATTTCCTGCCCAGCTTGTCCTGCAAGGAGCCAGAGTAACCTCTCCTCCCTAGGTCAGCCCCAGGTTTCAAGGCAGCTGGAATGGTGTGTTAACCAAGATTTCATGGGCTTGGGGAGAGGGGCAGGGAAATAGGGAAACAGGCAGTGTTGTTTCTTGACACCCTGAAATACGAAAAAATAATAGGTACACTTTTCTGGGCCATTGCTTTCTTAGATTTCCATTCTTCCCCCACAACTACTGCTCTACTGCTGCTATACATGTTTTTTTTTTTTTAGTTTTCTTTACACAGTTCTACATACATTGGAAATATTTCATTAAACACATTTTTCTACTTTAACTTAGCCTAAATGCATAATACAGAATAAATATAGGAACAGCACAACCATTTATTTCCATATTCACTAGTTAAGGATTATTATATTCCCACATTTTAAATACAGAACATCTAGTTCAGAGCCAACTCTTACCCCTCTGATGCTGAAATTTCTGATGCTGTTTAGAGCTGAAGGTGTTACTTTTTGTTAAAATGTAAATACTTCTTTTCAAGAGGAGCAACATTTTTTTTTCCAAGTCATTTACTTTTTGGTATAAATGTACAGTGTGTAGAAACATGGAAAAAGATAACAAAGCTGTAAAACACCTGGAGAAGTTTGGGGAGGGGCAAGAAGTTTGTGGTGCTTGGAGGCCTGCTTGGGAGTTGGCACTAAGTACAGCTGTAATTAGTCAGTTTTCTGTCCTGTCCATAGGGAAAACTGTCTAATTACAGTTGTAAGTTGTGCCAGACCTAATCACTAAAATGCTCTGAAAAGATAGAATTCTGAAAGGTATAGTTTGGTTGTGAGTAGTCTGTCCAAAATGGCATGCAATATTAGGAAAAACATTGGATAGGAATCTGCAGACCTAGCTGTTAAGTCCTCTGACTTTTGGGAAATCTCTGAACCTCTGTTTGCCTTAGTTTATCTGTAAAATGTTGAGGGAGGTGATATGGTCATTAACCCAGAGGTCATTTAACTCTCTGAATGTTGATTGTAGAATGGATTCTCATTTTAAAATAATTTATTAAATGCAAACTCTGGCAGTTTTCCTTTATTGTCAGTCAACTTGTCACTTACCTCAGTATTAGTTGAAAAAATTTGTTTTGAGTATGGCAGTTACATCTTACGTATGTCTGTGTTCCAGAGGCTCATTTCTAAGATGGTTGTTTAGAATGTTTAGAATGCATAAGATTTACCCTTACAGACAAAATAAACTACAGTATACTGGAGTATTGCATTGTGAGACTTCCCCGGGAAAAAGGTCTGGCAAAGTGCTGAGACTACCTCAACAAGTGTAACTGGCTTACTGTTTGCCTTAAGTGCTGCTATCCAACTTTTGGAGCCCTTTCCCCAGATCGTTGGAGCTACCACAAATGGCTTGGAGGTACAGGAATCTCTTCTCCCTCCCTGACAGGCAGGGTGCTGGGGGAGAATGGGGCAAAATATATCGCTAGCAATTCAAGTTGGAACTCTGAATTCATTTTCCAATTGAGGTATGAGTTGTTACTAAGATTCTGTAGGGTCTGTAAAGTCTTAACAGCATTTCCTTCCTGAAGCTGTCCCAATGTTAGTATCTACGGAACTGGAGACCACAATCCTAACTTCCTAAGAATACATGACATCTTGACTTCTAGTCAGATGCTCCTTAATGCACTATTCAGAGAAGCAAGTTCAGTAGTTGTCAAGAAGGGCCTGGGCTCTAAACAACTGCTATCATTTCTTTTAAAGTTAATAGATTCAGTGAAAGTTGAACATACCCCCAAGTATGGTGAATGAATAGTCAGTAAATATGGGATCATGATTTGTCTTACAGAAGATTTCAGTCTGTGAAACCATTCGTATTATTGTTAAAGTGGTTTTCATGAATTTTCTTATTCAGTTATTTAATTTAGAACTTTGTGTCATATCTTTCCCTGATCTGCATTTTAAATTCCAAGAGGAATTTGATCACACAAAGCCCATTACATATTTTAATTTCCCTTATTTAGTGAGTACCATGTTTTGCTTCAGTATTCTCGAGAGTGTATTTATTATACACTACAAAATAGATTATAAAGGTTTTTATATTAATAAAAGTAAATATATAAAAATAAATTCCTAATGAACTTTCTGTTTTGTCTTTAGTTAGGAATCATTCTTTTTTTCCCAATAAACATCATATTTTTTATTTTTATTATTTTTAGTTTTTCCGTAAGTTATTGGGGTACAGGTGGTATTTGGTTACATGAATAAGTTATTTAGTGGTGATTTGTGAGATTTGGGTGTACCTATTAGCCAAGCAGTATACACTGTACCATATTTGTAGTCTTTTAATCCCTTGCTCCCCTCCCATTCTGCCCCCCAAGTCCTCAGAGTCCATTGTGTCATTCTATGCCTTGCATCCTCATAGCTTAGCTCCCACATATCAGTGAGAACATACGATGTTTGGTTTTCTATTCCCAAGTTACTTCACTTAGAATAATGGTCTCCAGTCTCATTCAAGTCACTGCAAATGCTGTTAATTCATTCCTTTTTATGGCTGCGTAGTATTCCATCATACATATATGTACATACATACATATACACACATACACATATACATACACACACATATACATACCTACCACAGTTTCTTTATCCACTTGTTGATTGATGGGCATTTGGGTTGGTTCCATGATTTTGCAATTGTGACTTGTGCTGCTGTAAATGTGTAAGTATCTTTTTTGAATAATGACTTCTTTTCCTCTGAGTAGATACCCAGTAGTAGGATTGCTGGATCCAATGGTAGTTCTACTTTTAGTTCTTTAAGGAATCTCCATATTGTTTTCCATAGAGGCTATACTAGTTTACATTCCCACCAGCAGTGCAAAACTGTTCCCTGTTCACCACATCCACGCCAACATCTACTGTTTTTTGATTTTTTCATTATGGCCATTCTTGCAGGAGTGAGATGATATCACATTGTGGTTTTGATTTGTATTTCCCTGATCATTAGTGATGTTGAGCATTTTTTCTTGTGTTTGTTGGCCATTTATATATCTTCTTTCGAGAGCTATCTATTCATGTCCTTAGCCCACTTTTCGATGGGATTGTTTTTTTCTTTTTCTTTTTTTTTTTTTTTTTTTTTGAGACGGAGTCTCGCTCTGTCACCCAAGCTGGAGTGCACTGGCCAGATCTCAGCTCACTGCAAGCTCCGCCTCCCGGGTTCACGCCATTCTCCTGCCTCAGCCTCCCGAGTAGCTGGGACTACAGGCGCCCGCCACCTCGCCCGGCTAGTTTTTTGTATTTTTTAGTAGAGACGGGGTTTCACTGTGTTAGCCAGGATGGTCTCGATCTCCTGACCTTGTGATCCGCCCGCCTCGGCCTCCCAAAGTGCTGGGATTACAGGCTTGAGCCACCGCGCCCGGCCGGGATTGTTTTTTTCTTACTGATTTGTTTGAGTTTGTTGTAGATTCTGGATATTAGTCCTTTGTCAGATGTATAGATTTTGAAGATTTTCTCCCAATTCTGTGGTTTGTTTACTCTGCTGACTGTTCCTTTTGCCATGCAAAAGCTTTTTAGTTTAATTAGGTCCCAGCTATTTATCTTTGTTGTTATTGCATTTACTTTTGGCTTCTTGGTTATGAAATCCTTGCCTAAGCCAATGTCTAGAAGAGTTTTTCCAATGTTATCTTCTAGAATTTTTATACTTTCAGGTCTTAGGTTTAAGTCCTTAGTACATGTGTAGTTGATTTTTGTGTAAGATGAGAGATGAGGATCCAGTTTCATTCTCCTACAGGTGGCTAGCCAATTATTCCAGCACCATTTGTTGAAAAGAATGTCCTTTCCCCACTTTATGTTTTTGTTTGCTTTGTCGAAGATCAGTTAGCTGTAAGTATTTGGCTTTATTTCTGGGTTCTCTATTGTGTTCCATTGGTCTATGTGCCTATTTTTATACCATTACCATGCTATTTTGGTGACTATGGCCTTCTAGTATAGTTTGAAATCAGGTAATGTGATGCCTCCAGATTTGTTCTTTTTGCTTAGTCTTGCTTTGGCTATGTGGGCTCTTTTTTGGTTCCATATGAATTTTAGAAATTTTTTTCTAATTCTGTGAAGAATGATAGTGGTATTTTGATGGGGATTGTATTGAATTTGTCGATTGCTTTTGGCAATAGTATAGTCATTTTCACAATATTGATTCTACCTTTCCATGAGCATGGGATGTGTTTCCATTTGTTTGTGTCATTTGTGATTTCTTTGAGTAGTGTTTTGTAGTTTTCCTTGTAGAGGTCTTTCAATTCCTTTGTTAGGTGTATTCCTAAGTATTTTTTTTTTTTTTTTTGGAGCTATTGTGAAAGGGGTTGAGTTCTTTATTTGATTCTCCACTTGTTTGCTGTTGGTGTATAGAAGAGCTACTGATTTGTGTACATTAATCTTGTATCCAGAAACTTTGTTGAAATCTTGTATCCAGAAACTTTGTTGAATTCTTTTATCGGTTGCATGAGCTTTCTAGAAGAGTCCTTAAGGTTTTCAAGGTAAACAATCATATTGTCAGCAAACAGTGAAAGTTTGACTGCCTCTTTACTGATTTTGATGCTCTTTATTTCTCTTGTCCTGCTGGTCTGGCTAGGACTTCCAGTACTGTGTTAAGGAGGAATGGTGAAAGTGGGCATCCTTGTGTTGTTTTAATTCTCAGAGGGAATGCTTTCAACTTTTCCCCATACAGTATTATGTTGGCTATGGGTTTGTCATAAATGGCTTTTATTACATTAGGGTATGACCCTTGTATTCCAGTTTTGCTGAGAATTTTCATAAAGGATGCTGGATTTTGTTGAATGTTTTTTCTGCATCTCTTGAGATGATCATGTGATTTTTGTTTTTAATTCTGTTTATGTGGTGTATCACATTTATTGACTTACTTATATTAAACCATCCCTGCACTCCTGGTGTGAAACCCACTTGATCATGGTGGATTATCTTTTTGATATGTTGTTGGATTCTGTTAGCTAGTATTTTGTTAAGGATTTTAGCATCTGTGTTCATCAAGGATATTGGTCTGTAGTTTTCTTTTTTGGTTATGTCCTTTCCTGGTTTTGGTATTAGGGTGATGCTGGCTTCATAGAATGAATTAGGGAGGATTCCCTCTTTCTCTGTCTTGTGGAATAGTGTCAAAAGGATTGGTACCAATTCTTCTTTAAATGTCTGGTTGAATTCTGCCTTGAATCTTTCTGGTCCTGGACTTTTTTTTAGTGGTAATTATTAAATTACCATTTCAATCTAGCTGGGTCTGTTCAGAGTATCTGATTCTTCCTGATTTAAGCTAGGAGGGTTGTAGTTTCCCAGGAATGTATCCATCTCTTCTAGACTTTCTAGTTTATGTCTGTAAATGTATTCACAGTAGCCTTGAATGATCTTTTGTATTTCAGTGGTAACAGTTATAATATCTCCCGTTTCATTTCTTAATGAGGTTATTTGGATTTTCTCTCTTCTTTTCTTGGTTAATCTTGCTAATGGTCTATCAATTTTATTTATCTTTTCAAAGAACCAGCTTTTTGTTTCATTTATCTTTTGCATTTTTTGTTTGTTTCAATTTGATTTAGTTCTGCTCTGATCTCGGTTATTTCCTTTCTTCTGCTGGGTTTGGGTTTGCTTTGTTCTAGTTTCTCTAGTTCCTTGAGGTGTGACCTTAGATTGTGCTCTTTCAGACTTTTTGATGTAGGCATTTAGGACTGTGAACTTTCCTCTTAGCACTACTTTTGCTCTATCACAGAGGTTTTGATAGGTTTTGTCATTATTGTTATTCAGTTTGAAGAATTTTTAAATTTCCATCTTGATTTCGTTTTTGACCCAATGCTCATTCAGGAGCAGGTTATTTAATTTCCATGTATTTGCATGGTTTTGAAGCTTCCTTTTGGAGTTGATTTCCAGTTTTATGCCGCTGTGGTCTGAGAGAGTGCTTGATATAATTTCAATTTTCTTAAATTTATTGAGACTCGCTGTGTTGCCTGTCATATGATCTATCTTTGAGAAAGTTCCATGTACTGTTGAATAGAATGTATATTCTGCAGTTATTGTATGAAATATCTGTATATCTCTGTCAAGTCCATTTGTTCCAAGGTATAGTTTAAATTCATTGTTTCTTTGTTGACTTTCTGTGTTGATGACCTGTCTGGTGCTGTCAGTGGAGTATTGAAGTCCCCCACTATTATTGTGTTGCTGTCTATCTCATTTCTTAGGTCTATTAGTAATTGTTTTATAAATTTGGGAGCTCCAGTGTTAGGTGCATAAATGTTTAGGATTGTGATATCTTCCTGTTGGACAAGGCCTTTTACCATTATATAATGTCCCTGTTTGTCTCTTTTAACTGCTGTTGCTTTAAAGTTTGTTTTGTCTAATATAAGAATATCCTGCTGGCTTTTGGTGTCTATTTGCATGAAATGCCTTTTCCCACCCCTTTACCTTATTTGAGTCCTTATGTGTTAGGTGAGTCTCCTGAAGGCAATAGATGGTTGGTGAGTTCTTATCCATTCTGTGGTTCTGTATCTTTTAAGTGGAGCATTTAGGCCATTTACATTCAATGTTAGCGTTGAAATGTGAGGTATGTTTGCATTCATCATGCGCCTCGCTGCCTGTGTACTTTTTGTTGTTGTTTTGTTTTTGCTTTTTAACTTGCATTTTTGTTTTATAGGTCCTGTGTGATTTATACTTTAAAGAGGTTCTGTTTTGATGTGTTTCCAGGATTTGTTTCAAGACTTGGAGCTCCTTTTAGCAGTTCTAGTGGTGGCTTGGTGATGGCGAATTCTCTCAGCATTTGTTTGTCTGAAAACGACTGTATCTTTCCTTCATATATGATGCTTAATTTTGCTGGATACAAAATTCTTAGCTGATAATTGTTTTGTTTGAAGAGGCTGGAGATAGGGCCCCAATCCCTTCTAGCTTATAGGGTTTCTGCTGAGAAATCTGCTGTTAATCTCATAGGTTTTCCTTTATAGGCTACCTCCTGGTGCTTCTGTTTCACAGCTCTTAAAATTCTTTCCTTCATCTTTTTTTTTTTTTTTTTGAGACGGAGTCTCGCTCTGTTCCAGCCCAGGCTGGAGTGAAGTGGCCGGATCTCAGCTCACTGCAAGCTCCGCCCCCCGGGTTTATGCCGTTCTCCTGCCTCAGCCTCCCGCATAGCTGGGACTACAGGCGCCCGCCACCACGCCTGGCTAGTTTTATTTATTTATTTATTTATTTATTTATTTTATTTTTTAGTAGAGACTGGGTTTCACTGTGTTAGCTAGGATGGTCTCGATCTCCTGACCTTGTGATCTGCCCGTCTCGGCCTCCCAAAGTGCTGGGATTACAGGCTTCAGCCACCGCGCCCGGCCTCTTTCCTTCATCTTAACTTTGGATAACCTGATGACAATGTGCCTATGCGAAGACGTTTTTGCGATGAATTTCCCAGGTGATCTTTACGCTTCTGTATTTGGATGTCCATGTCTCTAGCAAGGCCAGGGAAGTTTTCCTCAATTATTCCCCCAAATATGTTTTTGAAGCTTTTAGAATTCTCTTCTTCCTCAGGAACACTGATTATTCTTGGGTGTGGTCATTTAACGGAATCCCAGATTTCTTGGAGGCTTTGTTCATGTTTTCTTATTCTTTTTTCTTTGTCTTCGTTGTATTGGGTTAATTCAAAGACCTTATCTTCGAGCTCTGAATTTCTTTCTTCTACTTGTTTAGTTCTATTGCTGAGACTTTCCAGAGCATTTTGCATTTCTAAAAGTGTGTCCGAAGTTTCCTGAATTTTTTCTTTCTTTCTTTTTTTTTTTTTTTTTTTTTGAGATGGAGTCTCGCTCTGTCGCCCAGGCTGGAGTGCAGTGGCCGGATCTCAGCTCACTGCAAGCTCCGCCTCCCGGGTTCACGCCATTCTCCTGCCTCAGCCTCCCGAGCAGCTGGGACTACAGGCGCCCGCCAGGTCGCCCGGCTAGTTTTTTGTATTTTTAGTAGAGACGGGGTTTCACCATGTTAGCCAGGATGGTCTTGATCTCCTGACCTCGTGATCCGCCCGTCTCGGCCTCCCAAAGTGCTGGGATTACAGGCTTGAGCCACCGCGCCCGGCCTTTTTTTTGTTTTCTTTATGCTATCTATTCCCTTGAATATTTCTCCCTTCACTTCTTGTATCATTTTTTGGATTTCCTTGCATTGGACTTTGTCTTTCTCTGGTCCTTCCCTGATTAGCTTAATATCTACCCCCCTGAATTCTTTTTCAGGTAAATCAGGGATTTCTTCTTGGTTTGGATCTATTGCTAGTGAGCTAGAGAAATTTTTGGGGGGTGTTGAAGAGCCTTGTTTTGTCATATTACCAGGGTTGGTTTTCTGGTTCCTTCTCATTTGGGTAGGCTCTGTCAGAGGGAAGGTCTAGGGCTGAAGACTGTTGTTCAGATTCTTTTGTCCCACAGGGTGTTCCCTTGATGTAGTATGCTCCTCCTTTTCCTATGGATGTGGCTTCCTTTGAGCCGAACTGCAGTGATTGTTGTCTCTCTTCTGGGTCTAGCCACCTAGCAAGTCTACCTGGCTCCAGGCTGGTATTGGGGGTTGTCTGCACAGAGTCCTGTGATGTGAACCATCTATGGGTCTCTCAGCCATGGATACCAGGGCCTGTTCTGGTGCAGGTGGTGGAGGGTGCAATGGACTCTGTGAGGGTCCTTAGCTTTGGTGGTTTAATGCTCCATTTTTGTGCTGGTTGGCCATGGTTTAATGCTCTGTTTTTGTGCTGGTTGGCCTCCTGCCAGGAGGTGGCACTTTCTAGAAAGCATCAGCTGTAGTAGTACAGAGAAAGATCTGCGGTGGGCAGGGCCCTAGAACTCCCTAGAGGGCTAGATGGGCTTGAAAACTTCCCCGAGGCTATCCGCCTCTCAGCTGGGAAAGAAAAGGGCTTTAGTTCTTCCCTCCACCTGTGAAGTCCGCTAGCTGGATTTGCACCCTCCCCCGAGTTCTGGCCAGCAGGCTTCTCACCCAGTTCAAATTATTATAAAGTTAGGCTAGAGAATTTCTTCTCCTTGTGGAGTTTTACCCCCGCTCCTCTGGCCACCCTCCCTATGGATCCTTGTGGTGCCAGGCAGGAATGGGCTACTTAGGGACCCAGGGAGCTCCTAGGGCCTTTCTGCTGCATTCTCTACCCTTGTATTTTGCTCAGCTTGGCTCTCTAACTTGACTCAGCTCCAGGTGAGGTCAGAAACTTCTCCAGCAAACAGACCTTCCGCTTCTCCAGTGGGAGTGTGTGTTCGGGAGAGGAGGGTCTCCCTTTCCCACTTGCACAGTTGGGGCACTCACAGTATTTAGTTTCCCGGGGCCTGCAGGAGCAATCTGCTTCCTTCAGAGGGTCTGTAGGTCCTCTTGGGATTGCTGGTTGGGTCTTGCAGTCGATCTGGAGCTAAAATTCACAATGCGAGCCCCCGCATGCTGCTCTGTCCAGAGCTGCAGTCTAGTCCTGCCTCCCATCCGCCGTTATCCCAGGAGCTCCTCTCTTTAGTTATGAATCATTCTGATGGTTGTTGCTTAGCACATCTAGTATTGACTAAAAAGTTACACAGTAAAGCTTAGATTAACAGATATTTTCTTGCTTAAATATTGTACAGTTCAACGGATATGCTTTAACTGGCTTATTCTTTAAAGAGAATTATATTAATCTGAACAAATGCAGTTTCCCCGCCCGCTTTGGTCCCCTTCCGCCCACGAGCATCCTGCATTTCAGACATATAGTTCTATGTTGTAGTTTAAAAAGTTTGTAGAGAGAGGTTTAAAAATCTTATTTCCAGGTGTATGTATTACAATCCAGTGGACTTGAGTAAAGGCTCTGGGTACCATTTAGAGGTAGTATTTAGTGTTAGGGAAACACCTTTGCCTGTTGTCTAATTACTAATTGACCTGATAGAAGAGGAAAGGCTATGTATATTCTAAACTTGCTTGTTTCAGTTCTAGTTAATTAGCTCCAAAAACATATGTAACTCCAAGACAACTGGGATGGGGGAGTCCAGTGACTAATCATTTCTGTGACCGTGGACCTGTAGGCCTCAGTTTTTGTCAACTGTAGAATGTGGGGTTAGAGAATATGATATCTAAAATTTCTGACATTATGACAACATATGATTCTAAGTTATTCATGTTTATTCCTTTATTCATGTCATTTATGAAATGGCATAGTGTTTTCTTTTTTCTCCTAATGTGTTGTAAAGACTATATGAGATCTTTGAGAAAGTTGCTAATCAATCTGTCATCAATTTATATTAAACTCTGGAGAGATGGGATTTAGAATAGTTAAATCCATATAAACTAACCTTTTATTTTCAAGAAGGCTGCTTCAAATCATGGCAGATTTTGATTTAACAGAATTTATTGGGCATTTATTATTCTGTACATTATTTTGCCTAATTATTACCATAACTGATTTATCGCAGTCTCCTCTTTGGCACATAACATTTTTGAAAAAAAGTATTTCCAATGGCAATTTCTCTAATACTACTGAATTAAGAAAATTAGGCAAGCACATAGTGTTATTTTAAAAGGGAATTTTCCAGGATTTTTGGCATTTGGTGAAAGACTAACAATCAAGTCTTTTGGGTGTTACTGTTTAATGAGGAAAAAGTGTGCTTTCTAATCAAGCTATAAGAATAAATATCATTATTATAACCTTTTTTGCTGTTTTTTCCTTTGACTTCTTCTTTTTTTTTCTTGTGGAAGCCGCAAGACAGGGAAAAAGCAGAAAATACAGGGACTCCCTATTTTTTTTTTTCAGTGCTTCCTTGGAAACCGCGTGATGAAGCAGAACATCATTTTCCTCACACTCATCTGAGGAAAGCTTGCAGTGATCTTTTTCTTCCTTCAGATGGCACTGTCTGTCATAAGGTGTGCAGCTAGTACTGAGCATTTACATAGAGCCGTAAAATTTGTCAACAATGTTTACTGAGGTTATGTAATTTCTTGGGCTCCCACATAGCAACTCTGTGGGGTAGTTTATGGAAGAAGAAGCCAAACTTCACACAGCTCTGTGTGACTAGCTAGATATTGCTAGATTCCTGATGTGCTGCTTCTGGGTCCTATTTCACTACTGTTATGATGCCTACTGTATGTATATCCCACTATTCAGAACAGATTCATAAATAGTGAAAATAAAATGAGCTGGAGCATATTAATAAATATTAAAATATTTAAGAAATAAATATTGGAATTAATGAATTTGTGAAAAAGGGAACTGTAGCACAATGGACCCCTTTCCCTTCTTATCACTGGGGCCACTGGCTATTTGATATTTATTGAAAAGGAAACTCAGCCACCTAGGGACCATTTCTTGCCCTGTTGTTGAGCTTGAGATTGTATTTTCAGTGGTACATGTAATGTCCTTGGTAGCACTGCCTAGAACACAAACATGACAAGGCATCTAAAAATGCCATTATATGAGGAGCAGCCCTAAAAGTGAAGAATATATGTGATCATGACTTGGTGTGAGGGGCAGGTGTAGTAGTTCTCTATGTCAAGAAGATAAATGCGTGAAAATCCACAAGACTGAGGGTGATAGCTTAATTCTGTAATCTTTTATGTGGATAATAAGTTGTGGAAATTAATCACAGAACCAGAACAGAGCTAAGATGTCAAAGTTAACTATCCAAATGTCTGCAGGAAGTCTTACTCAATGAAAGCAGAGCCACTGTTGACTTACTTTAGTGACCATTTCATTTCCAGAAGGTAAAGGAAATGATCCAGGGAGCCAGTACTCTGAGTCTATCTTTGGCCTAATTTGACTACGAGGGACTTAATTAGACAAGTTAACCTAATGAAAATCCTGAGAGGCCATGCCATTCATTCAACAAATGAGTAGCATTGAATGCCTTCTGTTAGCTGTGTTCTGTTCTAGATGCTAGAGATTTAGCAGTGAATACAACAGACAAAATCTCTGTCATTATAGAGCTTTCATTTTAAGAACTTACAATGATCTGTTGTCCAAAAATACTAGCTTCATGGTTACTTAACTGCAGGGACCTTAACTTTCACTTCACTTTAGACATCTGCTTGCAGGGCCACACTCTGGATGTTGTTGTCATCTGGGACTGCTTGTTTCAGAAATCTAAAAATTCTAACATCTTAATTCCCACATTGTGTACTCTTCAGTCTTGTAGAGATCCACACTTCCTTGGTTGCCTGGATTTTCTCCTTGTCTATCAATACTTATTTTCCTGGCCTCTTTCTTTTTCCTACACAGACTGTGTCTCGTTTTTGGCCGTAAGGACTGTTCTTCCACCCATACCCTTGGGTCCCTTTCACTTATGCTTCTGCTGCCTCCACCCACCAAAACTCCCATTTCCAGATCAGTGATAACAGTCTGCATTGTCTACTATTAGACCCAAGCAGCTGAATCCTGCTATTGAATCTGAAATATCTGAAAAAATCCATACCACTAGAAATTCGTGGTTTTCCATCTCTGCTAAGCTAGTAGCCAACCAGTAAATCCTTTTGTCTGTCATCACTACTTTCCCCCATTTGACTATTCTTCCAATAATTATTCTAAATTACTTAGCCTTTAGCCGCCAATCTCTAGACCCCCCCCCCTTTTTTTCTTTCTTTCTTTCTTTTTTATTTTTTGAGACAGAGTCTCGCTCTGTCGTCCAGGCTGGAGTGCAGTGGCCCGATCTAGGCTTACTGCAAGCTCCGCCTCCCAGGTTCACGCCATTCTGCTGCCCCAGCTTCCCGAGTAGCTGAGACTACAGGCACCCGCCACCACACCCGGCTAATTTTTTGTTTCTTTTTTTTTTAGTAGAGACGGAGTTTCACCGTGTTAGCCAGGATGGTCTAGGCCCCCTTCTTTAAGCAGAGGACTTTGCCTGTTACTTGAATGAAAAAAATCGAGGCTGTCATTCTTGAGCTCTCTCAGTTTCTGGCCTTCCACCTGTTTTCTATATCAGCAACTCTCCCTACCTCCTTTCCCTCAGCCTCAGAGAATGATGTGTCCCCGCCTGCTTCTCCCGCCCCAGCCTAACCTCTTCACCTATGCCCTTGATCCAATCCACACTTATTTTCTCTATGAATTTTGTCCTTCATTCATTCGTTCTCTTGCCCCTGTCTTCAGTATCTTCCCTTGTGCTGGCTGCAGTGGTATGCTAGTAAATTGGCTCTCCTGGAGAAAGGAACACAAAAGACCCTAATATGTAGCATTTGCCCATTTCCGTGGCGTAAATACTCTCACTATGGTGATTTTAAGTTACCAACATGGTGCCAGTGATGCTGGGAAGAAGTACACACAATCGGAGCTGATAGGGGATGGCTGCCAACGCCACACCACCTCTTATTTCTTATAGCCTAAAAATACGGTTCTTCCAATTCCTTAAAAAAAAAAAATCAAAAACAAATACTTAAAAAAAAAAAACCTTCCTTGACCTATGCCTCTTTCTCCAGCTCCTCTCTCTTTTCTGTTTTTCTTTTCTAATCCTGCCTTCTCAGAAGAGTCTATACTTGCCTATTTCCTTATTCGGTCTGGCATTGGAAACCATGAGATGGAGTTAAGGATGGTTGTTGAGAAGGTATATGTTTTGAGCATTGCTGAAATTGGAATGAAAGGCATGCTGGATTTAGTCTTAGTAGTCACTGTAAAGAAGTTGGTCACTGGCCTAATATACCGAAGACTCAGCTCACGTGGTGTGGAGTGGTTTTGTCCTGACAGCAGACTCTGCACACATTCCTTAGTTCTTCTTGTGTGTGCTTCGCAGGTGGCAGTACCATTTAGCCAGTTAACCAAGCTAGTATTCAGAGAGTTGTCCTGATCCCTCCCTTACCACTTACTTCTCCATCCAATTAATCACCAAAATTGTGCTCATTTTGACTCTTGGATATTTATCAAAATTATATTCTTCTACTGTTGCTTTAGAAAAAGATCTCCTTACCATTTTCTTGGAGTATTATACCAGTCTCCAAAGTGGTTTTCATGCAGCTGGAGTCTCCATAAAATGTGTCTTCCACATTGCCACTAGAATGACCTATGTGTTCAAGATTGATCATGTCACTCACATGTTCAAAATAATTCTTGGGCTTCCTGTCACCTGTAGCAGTGGGTCTCAGCCCGACTGTTCATTAGAATCACCTATGAAGCTTGTTAAAAATACCAATGTTTAGGTCTTGCTGTGGGTTTAGCGGATTAGGGTCTCTGATGATCGGGCCTAGACAAATTCTATAGGTGATTCTGATAAGACTTACTAGCCAATAGATTAAAGCCCAAGGTTCTTAGCATAGTGTACAAAGCCTTTCACCATCTGGTCTTTGCCAGCCACTCCCTCCATCCTCAATTTTCCTGTTTCTCATTTTGTAGTTGTGATACCAAACTTACTGTAATTTCCTCAGTGACTTAACTTGAGCTGCTCCTTCCATCTCTAATGCTTTTCTTCCCTTCTTTTCTCCCTTTACCTGTACAACTTCAGTTTACTCTTCATGAAGCTTCCCTGGCCACTCAAATTGGGTTAAGTGTCCCTTAGCAGTACCTAGTACCCTATATATTGATTTGCCTTTGCCACCATAATGTAATCTTCTTGAGGGCAGAGACTGGAATTACTTTATGTTCTTAGTGTTTGATTCAAAGTGGTTGTTTTGTAAATGATAGCTGACAGACTAACAGGAAGAGGAGTATGGAACAAAGCCGGAATATAGAGAATTGGAATACAGAGTTCCTAAAATTCAAAGAAAAGGTATGTAAGATGCCAGAGATAGTCTCTTGAAGGGAAAGTTGTTGTAAGGTGATCATAGGCAGTATCTGTACTAAACAATTGGAAGTAATATGTGAAGGAAAGGGATAGGATAAGTGGCCATATGAACTAATCATTTTATTTATTTATTTATTTATTTATTTATTTATTTATTTATTTATTTATTTATTTTTGAGACAGAGTCTCGCTCTGTCGCCCAGGCTGGAGTGCAGTGGTGCGATCTCAGCTCACTGCAACCTCCTCTCCCAGGTTCAAGCGATTCTCCTGCCTCAGCCTTCCGAGTTGCTGGGACTATAGGCATGTGCCACCGCACATGGCTAATTTTTGTATTTTTAGTAGAGACGGGGGTTCTCCATGTTGGCCAGGCTGGTCTCGAACTCCTAACCTTAGGTGATCCACCCACCTCGGCCTCCCAAAGTGCTGAGATTACATGCATGAGCCACTGTGCCAGGCATGAACTGATTTTTAAATAATATGCACAAGAAAGAAAGAAGGATACGAAACTAAATGGCTGGGTGCAGTGGATCACGCCTGTAATCCCAGCACTTTGGGAGGGTGGAAGTGGGCGGATCACCTGAGCTCAGGAGTTTGAGATCAGCCTGGCCAACTTGAACCTGGGAGGTGGAGGTTGCAGTGAATATATATGTGATATATATGAATATATGTGATCATGACTTGGTGTGAGGGGCAGGTGTAGTAGTTCTCTATGTCAAGAAGATAAATGCGTGAAAATCCACAAGACTGAGGGTGATAGCTTAATTCTGTAATCTTTTATGTGGATAATAAGTTGTGGAAATTAATCACAGAACCAGAACAGAGCTAAGATGTCAAAGTTAACTATCCAAATGTCTGCAGGAAGTCTTACTCAATGAAAGCAGAGCCACTGTTGACTTACTTTAGTGACCATTTCATTTCCAGAAGGTAAAGGAAATGATCCAGGGAGCCAGTACTCTGAGTCTATCTTTGGCCTAATTTGACTACGAGGGACTTAATTAGACAAGTTAACCTAATGAAAATCCTGAGAGGCCATGCCATTCATTCAACAAATGAGTAGCATTGAATGCCTTCTGTTAGCTGTGTTCTGTTCTAGATGCTAGAGATTTAGCAGTGAATACAACAGACAAAATCTCTGTCATTATAGAGCTTTCATTTTAAGAACTTACAATGATCTGTTGTCCAAAAATACTAGCTTCATGGTTACTTAACTGCAGGGACCTTAACTTTCACTTCACTTTAGACATCTGCTTGCAGGGCCACACTCTGGATGTTGTTGTCATCTGGGACTGCTTGTTTCAGAAATCTAAAAATTCTAACATCTTAATTCCCACATTGTGTACTCTTCAGTCTTGTAGAGATCCACACTTCCTTGGTTGCCTGGATTTTCTCCTTGTCTATCAATACTTATTTTCCTGGCCTCTTTCTTTTTCCTACACAGACTGTGTCTCGTTTTTGGCCGTAAGGACTGTTCTTCCACCCATACCCTTGGGTCCCTTTCACTTATGCTTCTGCTGCCTCCACCCACCAAAACTCCCATTTCCAGATCAGTGATAACAGTCTGCATTGTCTACTATTAGACCCAAGCAGCTGAATCCTGCTATTGAATCTGAAATATCTGAAAAAATCCATACCACTAGAAATTCGTGGTTTTCCATCTCTGCTAAGCTAGTAGCCAACCAGTAAATCCTTTTGTCTGTCATCACTACTTTCCCCCATTTGACTATTCTTCCAATAATTATTCTAAATTACTTAGCCTTTAGCCGCCAATCTCTAGACCCCCCCCCCCTTTTTTTCTTTCTTTCTTTCTTTTTTATTTTTTGAGACAGAGTCTCGCTCTGTCGTCCAGGCTGGAGTGCAGTGGCCCGATCTAGGCTTACTGCAAGCTCCGCCTCCCAGGTTCACGCCATTCTGCTGCCCCAGCTTCCCGAGTAGCTGAGACTACAGGCACCCGCCACCACACCCGGCTAATTTTTTGTTTCTTTTTTTTTTTAGTAGAGACGGAGTTTCACCGTGTTAGCCAGGATGGTCTAGGCCCCCTTCTTTAAGCAGAGGACTTTGCCTGTTACTTGAATGAAAAAAATCGAGGCTGTCATTCTTGAGCTCTCTCAGTTTCTGGCCTTCCACCTGTTTTCTATATCAGCAACTCTCCCTACCTCCTTTCCCTCAGCCTCAGAGAATGATGTGTCCCCGCCTGCTTCTCCCGCCCCAGCCTAACCTCTTCACCTATGCCCTTGATCCAATCCACACTTATTTTCTCTATGAATTTTGTCCTTCATTCATTCGTTCTCTTGCCCCTGTCTTCAGTATCTTCCCTTGTGCTGGCTGCAGTGGTATGCTAGTAAATTGGCTCTCCTGGAGAAAGGAACACAAAAGACCCTAATATGTAGCATTTGCCCATTTCCGTGGCGTAAATACTCTCACTATGGTGATTTTAAGTTACCAACATGGTGCCAGTGATGCTGGGAAGAAGTACACACAATCGGAGCTGATAGGGGATGGCTGCCAACGCCACACCACCTCTTATTTCTTATAGCCTAAAAATACGGTTCTTCCAATTCCTTAAAAAAAAAAATCAAAAACAAATACTTAAAAAAAAAAAACCTTCCTTGACCTATGCCTCTTTCTCCAGCTCCTCTCTCTTTTCTGTTTTTCTTTTCTAATCCTGCCTTCTCAGAAGAGTCTATACTTGCCTATTTCCTTATTCGGTCTGGCATTGGAAACCATGAGATGGAGTTAAGGATGGTTGTTGAGAAGGTATATGTTTTGAGCATTGCTGAAATTGGAATGAAAGGCATGCTGGATTTAGTCTTAGTAGTCACTGTAAAGAAGTTGGTCACTGGCCTAATATACCGAAGACTCAGCTCACGTGGTGTGGAGTGGTTTTGTCCTGACAGCAGACTCTGCACACATTCCTTAGTTCTTCTTGTGTGTGCTTCGCAGGTGGCAGTACCATTTAGCCAGTTAACCAAGCTAGTATTCAGAGAGTTGTCCTGATCCCTCCCTTACCACTTACTTCTCCATCCAATTAATCACCAAAATTGTGCTCATTTTGACTCTTGGATATTTATCAAAATTATATTCTTCTACTGTTGCTTTAGAAAAAGATCTCCTTACCATTTTCTTGGAGTATTATACCAGTCTCCAAAGTGGTTTTCATGCAGCTGGAGTCTCCATAAAATGTGTCTTCCACATTGCCACTAGAATGACCTATGTGTTCAAGATTGATCATGTCACTCACATGTTCAAAATAATTCTTGGGCTTCCTGTCACCTGTAGCAGTGGGTCTCAGCCCGACTGTTCATTAGAATCACCTATGAAGCTTGTTAAAAATACCAATGTTTAGGTCTTGCTGTGGGTTTAGCGGATTAGGGTCTCTGATGATCGGGCCTAGACAAATTCTATAGGTGATTCTGATAAGACTTACTAGCCAATAGATTAAAGCCCAAGGTTCTTAGCATAGTGTACAAAGCCTTTCACCATCTGGTCTTTGCCAGCCACTCCCTCCATCCTCAATTTTCCTGTTTCTCATTTTGTAGTTGTGATACCAAACTTACTGTAATTTCCTCAGTGACTTAACTTGAGCTGCTCCTTCCATCTCTAATGCTTTTCTTCCCTTCTTTTCTCCCTTTACCTGTACAACTTCAGTTTACTCTTCATGAAGCTTCCCTGGCCACTCAAATTGGGTTAAGTGTCCCTTAGCAGTACCTAGTACCCTATATATTGATTTGCCTTTGCCACCATAATGTAATCTTCTTGAGGGCAGAGACTGGAATTACTTTATGTTCTTAGTGTTTGATTCAAAGTGGTTGTTTTGTAAATGATAGCTGACAGACTAACAGGAAGAGGAGTATGGAACAAAGCCGGAATATAGAGAATTGGAATACAGAGTTCCTAAAATTCAAAGAAAAGGTATGTAAGATGCCAGAGATAGTCTCTTGAAGGGAAAGTTGTTGTAAGGTGATCATAGGCAGTATCTGTACTAAACAATTGGAAGTAATATGTGAAGGAAAGGGATAGGATAAGTGGCCATATGAACTAATCATTTTATTTATTTATTTATTTATTTATTTATTTATTTATTTTTGAGACAGAGTCTCGCTCTGTCGCCCAGGCTGGAGTGCAGTGGTGCGATCTCAGCTCACTGCAACCTCCTCTCCCAGGTTCAAGCGATTCTCCTGCCTCAGCCTTCCGAGTTGCTGGGACTATAGGCATGTGCCACCGCACATGGCTAATTTTTGTATTTTTAGTAGAGACGGGGGTTCTCCATGTTGGCCAGGCTGGTCTCGAACTCCTAACCTTAGGTGATCCACCCACCTCGGCCTCCCAAAGTGCTGAGATTACATGCATGAGCCACTGTGCCAGGCATGAACTGATTTTTAAATAATATGCACAAGAAAGAAAGAAGGATACGAAACTAAATGGCTGGGTGCAGTGGATCACGCCTGTAATCCCAGCACTTTGGGAGGGTGGAAGTGGGCGGATCACCTGAGCTCAGGAGTTTGAGATCAGCCTGGCCAACTTGAACCTGGGAGGTGGAGGTTGCAGTGAGCCAAGATCATGCCACTGCACTCCAGCCTGGGCAACAGAGCGAGATTTTGTCTCAAAAAAAAAAAAAAAAATACATATATATATATGTATTTATATATATATGTGTGTACATATATACACACACACATATAAAACCTATGGAATAGGAACACAATCCTGGTGGAATAATGAGCTAAAATTTTGAAAAAGGTTGGCCTGACCTTTTACATTTTATATGTAGAGAATGAAAATGAGGCCAGGTGCAGTCGCTCATGCCTGTAATCCCAACACTTTGGGAAGCCAAGGCGGGAGGTTCACTTGAGCCCAGGAGTTCGAGACCAGCCTGGACAACATGGTGAGACCCTGTCTCTACAAAAAGAAAGACAGTAAGGGTGTGGGGGTGGGGGGTGGGGCAGTAGAAGGGGGGGAGAGAGAGAGAATGAATATGTCAAATAAATAATAGATTCTTATCAACAAATGGACCCAATAATCAGATACAGAGAACAAATGAAACTTCTTAGCTTTCTTGTCTTCTCTGACATGGAGAAGGAGCTATACACAGACTAATAAGGGTAGAAGTGAGAAGAATAATAGGAGAAAATTGAAGCCCAAGATTGGGGAGGAGATTGTATCAGAACTCTGGATGCTCTAAAATGAATTCACATCTCAGGGTTAGATTCTGAGAGCAGTTGTTAATGTCATTGCTGAACTAATAATCTTTGAGTAATTATGGTGAAATGTGAAAACTTGTAGAAGCCTGTAGAGGAATAATGTTCTAAAATAAAAAATAATGTAGATTCCATAGATTTTTGTAAACTCGATGTTACTTCCACAAAAGACTCTAGAGATCATTTTTAAAGATTTTCAAATATTATACTTAAAGAAAAGATGAGCAATAAAGGTTATGTGGGCTCTCTAAGAATTCATTCCAGATCACCCAGTTTCTACCCCTAGATTCTACATTTACAGATTAGGAGGATGCTGCAGCTGTAATATGTCTGGATTCCCATCGGGTATTTGACAGTCTACCATTCTATACTTGGGAACATGAAGGAGAATTGGATTATAGTATGGGTATAGTTATTGAACAGTGGAACCCAATCTTAATTTAGTTACTCATTGGCAGCCTGGCAGGAAGTCTCTTATAGGCTGCTGTTTTTTGACCCTGTCACACTCATGGGTTTAACACCTCCTCCCCGCTTCTCACTCTCAGCTGGCAATCTTGCTGTTTATTGCACCAAGAAAATAGAAGCCCCTGAAAAAAACTTCTTGGTCCTCCTATTGCCAAATATACTAATCTTCCTACGTCTGTACTCATATTCTCTGACATGCTTCTTATTCAATTGGATGAACTGCCACTGTTCCTTCCACTTGTACATTGGTCCTCTTCATTTTGCCTACTCATTGTTCCTAGAATTATCTCTTCTCATTCTAGTTTTTCATCTATTTTCTTTTCTCTGTTAGAGAAATATGCTATATTTCAGCTTAGAAACAAGCTATAATATTAATCAGGTGTTTTTTTAACCTCACTTATCTCATGTACCCCTCAAGCCACCTCCCATTCCCTTGCATGCTTTGTGGCAGAACTTCTCAAAAGAGCTGTCTAAATTGCTTGCCTTCATTTCCTCACCATTCTTTCCCACTCCATAAAGACTGTTCTTTGAAAAGATTGTCAGTAACTTCCATGTTGCTAAACCCAGCGGTCAATTCCCAGTCTTCATCTTACTTAACTTCTCAGAATTCTTTTTTTTTTTTTTTTGAAACAGGGTTTCACTCTCACCCAGGCTGGTGTGCAGTGGTGCAATCTCAGCTCACTGCAACCTCCGCCTTTCAGGTTCAAGCAGTTCTCATACTTCATCCTCCCTAGTAGCTAGGATTACAGATGCGTAGCACCATGCCCGGCTAATTTTTGTATTTTTAGTAGAGATGGAATTTCGCCATGTTGCCCAGGCTGTTCTTGAACTCCTGGCCTCAAATGATTAGCCTACCTCAGCCTCCCAAAGTGCTCAGATTACAGGCTTAAGCCACTGCACCCACCAGCTTTCTCTCATAATTTTGATACCATTGATTACTCTTTTCTGTTTCAAGCTTTCTTCACCTGGTTTCTGGGAGATACCACTCACCTGATTTTTCTCCCGCCTCACTTGCTGTTACTTCTCAGTCTCCTGTGTTGGATGCCTACCCTCTCCCTTGACTCAGCCATGCTAAGCCCAGGGCTTAGTCGTAACACTTCTCTGCTCCCTTACACTCATTCTCCAGGTCCCCATTGTTCATTATGGTAGCCCCTAGCCACATGTGGCTTTTGTCTGCTATATTGTGTGGCAGAAATTATAGAACAGGCTCATCATCTCAGAAAGCTCTGGTGAGCAGCTCTGCTCTGGGTTATTTCATCTGTCTAGTCCCATGGCTTGAAAAATTTATCGATGACATGCTGATGATTCCCAGACTGATTCACTAGTTCCAGCTTCCCTGCCTGTTTCGATCTTCAGCTGCCTGCTTGATTACTTAATTTCTAAGAAAGCTGTCACACCTTACATAGCTACAGCTGAACATTATTTTCCCTCCCAACTGCTCTTATGTCAGTCTTACCTATCAGTAAAGAGTACTATTCTTCACACAGGCTAAAACACCTTATAGTCTTTTTTGGGTGGACATGGGGAGGGACTTCCATTCTTGGGGAGAAATGGTTTCTGGGGAACACTTCTATTTCCTCTTTCCATGCCTTACTTGAGTTCCTGAGAAGCAAGAATGGGTTGACTTTTCTCACTTTTTCCTTTGCGATTATTTTTTACCTCTTTTCCTCTTGCACTCAATATCCAGTGCATCCAGCATGCATTTGTCTCAGTGACTTGGAACATACATTTCCCAGATACCCACATGGTCCATTTACTTATTCCATTCAAGTTTTTGCTCAAATATTACTGCGTCAGACCTTCTTTGTCCATCCTATCTGAAGCAGCATTCCTATCACTCTATACCCTTACTTTGTTTTACTTTTTCATCGAATTAACATGACCTGACATTATAGTGTATGTTTGCTTTTCATCTGTCTCTACCCCACTGTAATACATGATGGTAAGGATTTTGATTCTGCTCTAAACTCAGTGTGTAAATTAGTAGCTCACATACAGTAAATGTTCAATGACATTTGTTGAATTAGATGACATATTGATGAAATTTCTGATGACATAAAATGAGGCGATGTAGCTAATACATTAAATTAGCATTTGTTTATGTATCTTTTGTTTTTGCTTGTTCATATTTTACATTTTACCAGTCTCTATATGAGAAAAAGTGAAACATTATTTTGCTGAGAAGGTCGTTTATATGATTGTAGGCATTTGTTACTATGTTTTTCATTTATGATAAATGTTAAGGATATAAAAATTCTAGGAATATTGTTGGGGCAAGCTTTATTATGACATAACAATTGTTGTATTAGAAATTGAAATTATAGTAATAAAGTTAGATTTAAAATTGGGCATTATAGCTATAAAAGGTAAAAAGTAATAAGACAGGGTCCCTGGCCTTAAGTAACTTGTGACCTAGAGGGTGAAACAGTTATAGATAAGTAACTACAGGATGTGTCTATGTAGTTTGGAAGCAGAGGCAAATATATAATGGCCTAAGGGCATCGTTATTAAAAATGTATCTACTTCCAGACATTCTGGACACCTAGAATGATACAGGATGATAAAAATTAGAATACAGGTGTGTATAAACAGTGCTGGCAGACTGAAGGAGGACACATGTGACTGTGCTGGTGGTTAGAATTAGGATCTTGGATAAAATGAAACTGCATAGATATCCAAGTGAGGCTTTGTAAAATACAGAGATAAAGAAGCCATGCCAGTTTAAGAGCATTAGATAAATCCCTCAGCTTGGCCTAGAAAATGTCCCTCAATAAGAGAAACAGACAGATCTAGCTGACCAGCTGCCAGCTTTCACTTCTTACCGCCATGCTGAGTTAGCTGGAATCATTTTAGCATCGCAAGATAGATGGCTCTACCTTGTGGTAGTCCAAGCTGGAGGGTGGTAGTAGTCAGAGCAGCTAATGTAATACCATCTTTAGGCTCATAATTTGACCCATAATTTCCCTCCCATAATTTTATTTTTTCCCTTTCCATAATTTTAAAGTTAAAAATATCTGCATGGGCTGGGCCCAGTGGCTCACATCTGTAATCCTAGCACTTTGGGAGGCCGAGGTGGGTGAATCACCTGAGGTCAGGAGTTTGAGACCAGCCTGGCCAACATGGCGAAACCCCCTCTCTATTAAAAATACAAAAATTAGCCATGCACGATGGCGGGTGCTTGTAATCCCAGCTACTCGGGAGGC
Organism: Rhinopithecus roxellana; assembly: GCF_007565055.1. Classification (NCBI taxonomy): domain Eukaryota; kingdom Metazoa; phylum Chordata; class Mammalia; order Primates; family Cercopithecidae; genus Rhinopithecus; species Rhinopithecus roxellana. The sequence goes on along the minus strand of NC_044556.1, from coordinate 100,163,166 downwards.
TGAGGCAAGAGAATCGCTTGAACCCAGGCGGTGGAGGTTGCAGTGAGGCCCGAAATCGCGCCACTGCACTCAAGCCTGGGTGAAAGAGTGAAACTCCTCACAAAAAAAAAAAAAAAATTGCATGGTATTGATTAGCTCAGGAGGCAGCAGGAACAGGTATGGAAGGTGTATTAGGACTCTATTCCAGGGCTAATTCACTTGGTTGAGCAGTTGATATACTGCTTTCTGGTGCTCTGCCAGAGGAGTGAGGGGGTGGGACTGAAATACACCCTGTGCTTTGACAGCTGTGTGCCCTGCTGTGAAGCTGCTCTCATCAGGAAGGGATGTTTTTTCCTAATTCACAGAAAGCCCTGCGTAGTCTAACACAGCTGTTTTCTGCCTGGTTTATCTTCAAGTGCCTAGAATAATGTGTGGTACAAGAACTGTTTGGCAAGCTGAAAGAAACTCAAGACAGTTTTCCAGATTTGAGCATTTTGAAGTAATTAAAGATCACTCTGGGCCAGGTACAGTGGCTCACGCCTTTAATCCCAGTACTTTGGGAGGCTGAGGCGGGCAGATCACTTGAGCTCAGCAGTTCAAGACTAGCCTGGGCAACATAGTGAGACCCTGTCTTGTTTTTTTTAAAAATAAAAATAACTTTTAAAAAGTCTGATTTAAAAACTTGTAATTCAAAATATCTTCCTGTTTGCTGCATAACTTGGTAAGGAAACATTTTTCATGCTTCTTCCTGGTCAAAACTATAGAGAAGGGGAGAACAGGTAACTAAAGAGAACTATCCTGTTGCTATCCCAGAAATAGAAATTTATCCTTTAGTCTTCTAGAAATAACCTTCATTATATTGTACACAAAAGATTAATTCATTTAAAAACTTCAATAAAGATATGAAACTTGATGATGATTAATAAATTGATGTTTGGTTTTAGTATTGTCTAAGTTCTTATGTATCCTCAAATACCTTTCATCCTAACAGGAAAGTAATGGCTGTACCTAGGAACTTTGAAGACCTTTTTTTCTTGATAGTATTTAGATATTCCACTGCCTCCTAGATTCTAGTGTTAAGAAGATTGGTCTAATTCTCCTTTGCATTTAACTTGTGATTTACCTGGAGGTTTTAAGTTAAGAACTGGAAGAGGAAAAGTAGAGAGCTATTATTGAGTTGCTTTTTCAGACCACTGTGTTCCAAGATTCCCTCTCAAGAGGAATTCTTGAAGTAGGCATTTTTTTAGTGTGCTCCTGAGATTTAAAAATTTCACTGGTTGTTTCATACATCGTGTATGAAGAATGGCCACTGATTACGTCACAACTTTATTTGTTAAAATTATTTGTGGTTTACTATTGTCATTAATATGTTTGTCTTTTTTTTTTTTTTTGTAGGTGAAGCTTTGTTCTAAGAACATTTGTTTCATCTAGTTTATGAGCGCAAATGATATAGACTCTAAATGTTATAGCAGTGGTGAAAGACTGGTAAGTATATAATGTAATAAATATTAACCATCAACATGCTTGATTTTGAAGGCTTGAAACTACATAATTATGTGACATTCATTAAACCCCAAAGTTAAAACAGCTAAACTTTTCTTAATAGAGATGGATGTATAGTTTGTGGTTTATCCATACAATGGTATATTGCATGATGGTTTAATGGAATGAACATAACATTAAGAGGAAAAAGCAAAGTTGCCAGAGGATATATACAGTGTACTATTTATATCTGGTTGTTGGCTATAACCTCGTGTTATATATTCTTTGTTTCTGGTTACTTTAAATATTAGAAAAAAATTTAAAGAAAATACTGTGCAATCATCTTTTCAGTTGACATTCAAAATGGCTGAAAGTCATTCAATTAAATTCAATATTTCTGTTAGGAAGAGGCAAATGCTTCTTAATGTACAAAGCAAAAGTGTCCCCATCACCACAACTGATGTTGTTCTGTTAATGCAAACTAATACAATTAGATAGAATAATGGAAATTATATGAATATTGGATAAGATAATTCAGAATTTTTGTTATTTGTAGATTATAGAGTATTAAATCTGGGAAATTCAAAACAAAATAATAAAAAAGCTCAGAAAGAAGTTTAGATATATGATTATTATATCAAAAGAAATCCACTTCCTATGTGCCTACTATATACCAGTTTTAAATCCTAGAATATATAATGGAAAACAAAATCCCATTCATAATAATGGCAAAAATATAAAGCACCTTGAAATAAACCTAACAAGAAATATGTAAAACCTACCCTATGAAATAACAGCAGTGGAGGCGGAGCAAGATGGCCAAATAGGAACAGCTCCAGTCTCAAACTCCCAGCGCGAGCGACACAGAAGACCGGTGATTTCTGCATTTTCAACTGAGGTACTGGGGTCATCTCACTGGGGAGTGCCGGACAATCGGTGCTGGTCAGCTGCTGCAGCCCGACCAGCGAGAGCTGAAGCAGGGCGAGGCATTGCCTCACTTGGGAAGCGCAAGGAGGAAGGGAATCCCTTTTCCTAGCCAGGCGAACTGAGACACACAACACCTGGAAAATCGGGTAATTCCCACCCCAATACTGCGCTTTAAGCAAACAGGCACACCAGGAGATTATACCCACACCTGGCCGGGAGGGTCCCATGGCCATGGAGCCTCCCTCATTGCTAGCACAGCAGTCTGCAATCTAACTGCAAGGCAGCAGCGAGGCTGGGGGAGGGGCGCGCGCCATTGCTGAGGCTTAAGTAGGTAAACAAAGCCGCTGGGAAGCTCGAACTGGGTGGAGCTCACAGCAGCTCAAGGAAACCTGCCTGTTTCTGTAGACTCCACCTCTGGGGACAGGGCACAGCTAAAAAACAACAGGGGAAGCAGCAGAGGCCTGTGCAGACCCGAACAACTCTGTCTGACAGCTTTGAAGAGAGCAGTGGATCTCCCAACACGGAGGTTGAGATCTGAGAACGGACAGACTGCCTGCTCAAGTGGGTCCCTGACCCCTGAATAGCCTAACTGGGAGACATCCCCCACTAGGGGCAGTCTGACACCCCACACCTCACAGGGTGGAGTACACCCCTGAGAGGAAGCTTCCAAAGTAAGAATCAGACAGGTACACTCGCTGTTCAGCAATATTCTATCTTCTGCAACCTCTGCTGCTGATACCCAGGCAAACAGGGTCAGGAGTGGACCTCAGGCAATCTCCAACAGACCTACAGCTGAGGGTCCTGACTATTAGAAGGAAAACTATCAAACAGGAAGAACACCTATACCAAAACCCCATCAGTACGTCACCATCATCAAAGACCAGAGACAGATAAAACCACAAAGATGGGGAAGAAGCAGGGCAGAAAAGCTGGAAATTCAAAAAATAAGAGCACGTCTCCCCCTGCAAAGGAGCGCAGCTCATCGCCAGCAATGGATCAAAGCTGGTCAGAGAATGACTTTGACGAGATGAGAGAAGAAGGCTTCAGTCCATCAACCTTCTCAGAGCTAAAGGAGGAATTACGTACCCAGCGCAAATAAACTAAAAATCTTGAAAAAAGAGTTGAATAATTGATAGCTAGAATAATTAATGCAGAGAAGGTCATAAATGAAATGACAGAGATGAAAACCATGACACGAGAAATACGTGACAAATGCACAAGCTTCAGTAACCGACTTGATCAACTGGAAGAAAGAGTATCAGCGATTGAGGATCAAATGAATGAAATGAAGCGAGAAGAGAAACCAAAAGAAAAAAGAAGAAAAAGAAATGAACAAAGCCTGCAAGAAGTATGGGATTATGTAAAAAGACCAAATCTACATCTGATTGGGGTGCCTGAAAGTGAGGGGGAAAAGGGAACCAAGTTGGAAAACACTCTTCAGGATATCATCCAGGAGAACTTCCCCAACCTAGTAGGGCAGGCCAACATTCAAATTCAGGAAATACAGAGAACACCACAAAGATACTCCTCGAGAGGAGCAACTCCAAGACACATAATTGCCAGATTCACCAAAGTTGAAATGAAGGAAAAAAATCTTAAGGGCAGCCAGAGAGAAAGGTCGGGTTACCCACAAAGGGAAGGCCATCAGACTAACAGCAGACCTCTCGGCAGAAACTCTACAAGCCAGAAGAGAGTGGGGGCCAGTATTCAACATTCTCAAAGAAAAGAATTTTCAACCCAGAATTTCATATCCAGCCAAACTAAGTTTCATCAGTGAAGGAGAAATAAAATCTTTACAGATAAGCAAATGCTTAGAGATTTTGTCACCACCAGGCCTGCCTTACAAGAGACCCTGAAGGAAGCCCTAAACATGGAAAGGAACAACCGGTACCAGCCATTGCAAAAACATGCCAAAATGTAAAGACCATCGAGGCTAGGAAGAAACTGCATCAACTAACGAGCAAAATAACCAGTTAATATCATAATGGCAGGATCAAGTTCACACATAACAATATTAACCTTAAATGTAAATGGACTAAATGGTCCAATTAAAAGACACAGACTGGCAAACTGGATAAAGAGTCAAGACCCATCAGTCTGCTGTATTCAGGAGACCCATCTCACATGCAGAGACATACATAGGCTCAAAATAAAGGGATGGAGGAAGATCTACCAAGCAAATGGAGAACAAAAAAAAGCAGGGGTTGCAATCCTAGTCTCTGATAAAATAGACTTTAAACCATCAAAGATCAAAAGAGACAAAGAAGGCCATTACATAATGGTAAAGGGATCAATTCAACAGGAAGAGCTAACTATCCGAAATATATATGCACCCAATACAGGAGCACCCAAATTCATAAAGCAAGTCCTTAGAGACTTACAAAGAGACTTAGACTCCCATACAATAATAATGGGAGACTTCAACACTCCACTGTCAACATTAGACAGATCAACGAGACAGAAAGTTAACAAGGATATCCAGGAATTGAACTCATCTCTGCACCAAGCGGACCTAATAGACATCTATAGAACTCTCCACCCCAAATCAACAGAATATACATTCTTCTCAGCACCACATCGCACTTATTCCAAAATTGACCACATAATTGGAAGTAAAGTACTCCTTAGCAAATGTACAGGAACAGAAATTATAACAAACTGTCTCTCAGACCACAGTGCAATCAAACTAGAACTCAGGACTAAGAAACTCAATCAAAACCGCTCAACTACATGGAAACTGAACAACCTGCTCCTGAATGACTACTGGGTACATAACGAAATGAAGGCAGAAATAAAGATGTTCTTTGAAACCAATGAGAACAAAGATACAACATACCAGAATCTCTGGGACACATTTAAAGCAGTGTGTAGAGGGAAATTTATAGCACTAAATGCCCACAATAGAAAGCTGGAAAGATCTAAAATTGACACTCTAACATCACAATTAAAAGAACTGGAGAAGCAAGAGCAAACACATTCAAAAGCTAGCAGAAGGCAAGAAATAACTAAGATCAGAGCAGAACTGAAGGAGATTGAGACACGAAAAACCCTCCAAAAAATCAATGAATCCAGGAGCTGGTTTTTTGAAAAGATCAACAAAATTGACAGACCGCTAGCAAGACTAATAAAGAAGAAAAGAGAGGAATCAAATAGACGCAATAAAAAATGATAAAGGGGATATCACCACCGACCCCACAGAAATACAAACTACCATCAGAGAATACTCTAAACACCTCTACGCAAATCAACTAGAAAATCTAGAAGAAATGGATAATTTCCTGGACACTTACACTCTCCCAAGGCTAAACCAGGAAGAAGTTGAATCCCTGAATAGACCAATAGCAGGCTCTGAAATTGAGGCAATAATTAATAGCCTACCCACCAAAAAAAGTCCAGGACCAGATGGATTCACAGCTGAATTCTACCAGAGGTACAAAGAGGAGCTGGTACCATTCCTTCTGAAACTATTCCAATCAATAGAAAAAGAGGGAATCCTCCCTAACTCATTTTATGAGGCCAACATCATCCTGATACCAAAGTCTGGCAGAGACACAACAAAAAAAGAAAATTTTAGACCAATATCCCTGATGAACATCGATGCAAAAATCCTCAATAAAATACTGGCAAACCGGATTCAGCAGCACATCAAAAAGCTTATCCACCATGATCAAGTGGGCTTCATCCCTGGGATGCAAGGCTGGTTCAACATTCGCAAATCAATAAACGTAATCCAGCATATAAACAGAACCAAAGACAAGAACCACATGATTATCTCAATAGATGCAGGAAAGGCTTTTGACAAAATTCAACAGCCGTTCATGCTAAAAACGCTCAATAAATTCGGTATTGATGGAACGTACCTCAAAATAATAAGAGCTATTTATGACAAACCCACAGCCAATATCATACTGAACGGGCAAAAACTGGAAAAATTCCCTTTGAAAACTGGCACAAGACAGGGATGCCCTCTCTCACCACTCCTATTCAACATAGTGTTGGAAGTTCTGGCTAGGGCAATCAGGCAAGAGAAAGAAATAAAGGGTATCCAGTTAGGAAAAGAAGAAGTCAAATTGTCCCTGTTTGCAGATGACATGATTGTATATTTAGAAAACCCCATTGTCTCAGCCCAAAATCTCCTTAAGCTGATAAGCAACTTCAGCAAAGTCTCAGGATACAAAATCAATGTGCAAAAATCACAAGCATTCTTATACACCAGGAACAGACAAACAGAGAGCCAAATCATGAATGAACTTCCATTCAGAATTGCTTCAAATAGAATAAAATACCTAGGAATCCAACTTACAAGGGATGTAAAGGACCTCTTCAAGGAGAACTACAAACCACTGCTCAGTGAAATAAAAGAGGACACTAACAAATGGAAGAACATACCATGCTCATGGATAGGAAGAATCAATATCGTGAAAATGGCCATACTGCCCAAGGTTATTTATAGATTCAATGCCATCCCCATCAAGCTACCAATGAGTTTCTTCACAGAACTGGAAAAAAATGGCTTTAAAGTTCATATGGAACCAAAAAAGAGCCCGCATTGCCAAGACAATCCTAAGTCAAAAGAACAAAGCTGGAGGCATCACGCTACCTGACTTCAAACTATACTACAAGGCTACAGTAACCAAAACAGCATGGTACTGGTACCAAAACAGAGATATAGACCAATGGAACAGAACAGAGTCCTCAGAAATAATACCACACATCTACAGCCATCTGATCTTTGACAAACCTGAGAGAAACCAGAAATGGGGAAAGGACTCCCTATTTAATAAATGGTGCTGGGAAAATTGGCTAGCCATAAGTAGAAAGCTGAAACTGGATCCTTTCCTTACTCCTTATATGAAAATTGATTCAAGATGGATTAGAGACTTAAATGTTAGACCTAATACCATAAAAACCCTAGAAGAGAACCTAGGTAGTACCATTCAGGACATAGGCATGGGCAAGGACTTCATGTGTAAAACACCAAAAGCAATGGCAGCAAAAGCCAAAATTGACAAATGGGATCTAATTAAACTAAAGACATTCTGCACAGCAAAAGAAGCTACCATCAGAGTGAACAGGCAACCTACAGAATGGGAGAAAATTTTTGCAATCTACTCATCTGACAAAGGGCTAATATCCAGAATCTACAAAGAACTCAAACAAATTTACAAGAAAAAAGCAAACAACCCCATCAAAAAGTGGGCAAAGGATATGAACAGACATTTCTCAAAAGAAGACATTCATACAGCCAACAGACACATGAAAAAATGCTCATCATCACTGGCCATCAGAGAGATGCAAATCAAAACCACAATGAGATACCATCTCACACCAGTTAGAATGGCAATCATTAAAAAGTCAGGAAACAACAGGTGCTGGAGAGGATGTGGAGAAATAGGAACACTTTTACACTGTTGGTGGGATTGTAAACTAGTTCAACCATTATGGAAAAAGAGTATGGCAATTCATCAAGGATCTAGAACTAGATGTACCATATGACCCAGCCATCCCACTACTGGGTATATACCCAAAGGATTATAAATCATGCTGCTATAAAGACACATGCACACGTATGTTTATTGCGGCACTATTCACAATAGCAAAGACTTGGAATCAACCCAAATGTCCATCAGTGACAGACTGGATTAAGAAAATGTGGCACATATACACCATGGAATATTATGCAGCCATAAAAAAGGATGAGTTTGCATCCTTTGTAGGGACATGGATGCAGCTGGAAACCATCATTCTTAGCAAACTGTCACAAGAACAGAAAACCAAACACCGCATGTTCTCACTCATAGGTGGGAACTGAACAATGAGATCACTTGGACTCGGGAAGGGGAACATCACACATCGGGGCCTATTATGGGGAGGGGGGAGGGGGGAGGGATTGCATTGGGAGTTATACCTGATATAAATGATGAATTGATGGGTGCTGACGAGTTGATGGGTGCAGCACACCAACATGGCACAAGTATACATATGTAACAAACCTGCACGTTATGCACATGTACCCTAGAACTTAAAGTATAATAAAAAAATAAAAATAAATAAAAAAAAAAAGAAATAACAGCAATTTCTACTTCAAGGAAATAATAAGATAAAGGTGCAAGTAGTATAAGGGTGTTAATTGTAGCTTTGTTTATGATAATAAAAGACTAGAAACAATCTATTCAAAAATAAGAGATTGGCTGCATAGTAAACTATAATATAATGCAATATATGTAATATTTACATGTAGCAGTATGCCATATGGCTATTAAAGAGTGAGAGCTCATGTGAAATGTTTTTCAGTATACCTGAATGAAATAAAAGCAAGTAATAGATCATGTGTATACACTAGCCTATTCATATAAACATGTATATATTTTATGTACATTTTTAAATCAAGAAAAAGCATACATTTCTGTTGAGATTATAATGCCTTTTACTGATATGGCATTAACTGTTACATCTAAAAATTTTATTGATTTCCATTATCTTAATTTCTAGAAGATAGACTTAATTATTCCCATAATTTTTCAGTTTTTCACATTTTTAATATTTCTAAAGTTGCAGTGTATCTTGCAATGGATGATGCCGTATAAGCACTTGTGAAGTAGTTGACATGGTCTGCGCATGAGTGCACTTGATCATAGACTTTCACGTTGTCAGCACTTCAGCAGACTTCGGTGCATTGCTGGTAATATACCTGTTGAGTTTTAAGTGTCTTCCTGGTTGTTTTCTGAAACTTTCTGCTGATACCATTTGGTAAGATCAAGAAAGCACCAGCATATAAACTTATAGAATGACATTGGTAGCTTTGAAGGAAAATCCCGGAAACAATAGTGCAGTACTCTTAAATGCTGTGTCATGAATGGTCTTAACGGCCCAGAAGGTGATATTGTAGGGAAATTTTATGTGATAAGAAACATTGTGTCATAGTTTAATTCTTTTTTAGTAGTGTACTAAATAATTATGTATCCTAAAATTATTGACAGATTCAGTGAAATATATTAAAATTGGATAAATATGAACTGAATATAAATGAGGTTATTGGATTTATTGAATAATTTTACTTTCTGAAAGTATGTAAAGAACCAATATTAATATATAATAGGGGTTATTGCCACATTTTAGAATGAGAGATGTACTTTATACTTTTCTGTCTTCTTTCTAATGTTCAAAAATTTTAAAAATAATGATGTTTGTTATACTAAGAGTTATTGTAACACCTAGAATTCTGATGGAAATCAAAGAATTAAACTATGAGGTCCCAGAATGAACAGAAACTAAGTTAGTATTGGGAATTTCTCTGGTATTTCCCTTTCATGTTTATCTACTTCTCTTTGTATCCCGTTGCTTCATTTTTACCTAGTTGGCTTCTTCTGACCCTCAGCTACCTCATAATGACAACCATAGCCCCATCTGTATGTGACCTTTCAGCACATCAACTGTATTATCCCTTTAGTTTAAATTCCCGAGAGAGAAAGAAAACCTGATTAGTCCAGTTCCTCTTTGCAATCCACACTATACAAGTCACATCTTGTGATGAGCATGCATTGTAGCTGAATTGGGGCCCAGAGTCTGACTGTGCCTCTTGGCTAGAGGCATGATCATATGCCCACTGCCCTCTCAGCAGGGATTGTGGGGAGGGCTTCCCCCTGAAGCGGGTGAAGGGAGGGGAAACAATACATGTCTTATTTAACTTAACATCTCTACGTTAAACGTCTTTTAAAGGTTATTGGATACCTCAAAATTACTTTTGGCCCAGAGATGAAACTATTTTGAAACTCTTTGGGGATTTTGTTGTTCATGGTTTTTCCCTTCTGAAAATTTGTACATTTTTCTCTGTATTTATGTTCCCCCATTCTGTTTGCTGTACCTTATTTCCCTTAATCTTACAATGTCACATTACCCTTTATTTGATTTAAATGTCGTAAGAAGTGAAGTGGCATAACTTTAACTGTTAGAATTATTCAGTTTTTATTCACCTGACTGGAAATCCTGTTATTAACTGAACTTTGGTGTTTGGGGAGGATGGGGCAGTGATTGTGGGCTCTATCAAGTGAAAAATGGGTTATAATTTAAAAATGTCAATTTATTATAAAATATGTAAAGCAAGAACATTTTATAAGTAATGGGTTTATTTTTATTGTATTTAAGAAAGAAAGTCTTCTCTCTTAAAAAGAGAAAAATGTCTTCCTTCCAGGTGCTGTCACTTACCCATTCTCAGCTATGCTTAGGTATTTCAAACCTGGGACTCATTTCTGCCATGGCAGGAATTATTTAAGAAGCACCCGACCAGGTTAGAACTATGCCTGAAAATATTATAGGGTTAAGTACCAATTCCCAATAATTTTAAGCCAATCTTCAGTTAGAAACAAACAACAAAAACACATAGTTTTAAAAGTAAATTTGTATTTATTTTCCTAATCTTTTTTTGGTAATATTTATTTTATAGCTCGGTCATGAGCACCGACAGTAACTCATTGGCACGTGAATTTCTGACTGATGTCAACCGGCTTTGCAATGCAGTGGTCCAGAGGGTGGAGGCCAGGGAGGAAGAAGAGGAGGAGACGCACATGGCAACCCTTGGACAGTACCTTGTCCATGGTCGAGGATTTCTATTACTTACCAAGCTAAATTCTATCATTGATCAGGTAACATGTTTATATCAAATACTTATTTTCATCAGTATATGATAGTTAACTATAGCTACATGGTTTTGGATTACATAGTTTCTGAAGCCTCCTTGAGATAAAGTCTAGTCTTTCACATTATTCCACTAAAAAAAAAAAAGTGGACCTATTTATAACCATATTGTTTATTTGAATACTTTCAAAACATCTGAAATATCTTAGGATTATGAATGGCCTAAGAACTAAATGGTTTCATATATACTGTGCTTTTTATCCTAATATCAGTGAGATAACTATGGTTGTTAGTAGAAATATAAGATATAACCTTATATTCCTGCATCTTATGTCGGAAACATGATGAATTTTCATTTTCAATGAATGTCAAGTATGTTTTTGAAAAAGTTTTGGAGGCTGCTAATTCTGGAGTGAAAGCAGAGAGTCCTTTTATGTGAACTAATAATTACTGAGTCTTTTAGCTTGTATACATCTAATTTTTCAAACATTGTTGTTTTTGGCTTAATGTATGGTATGACCATATGGTTTTGCTGTTTTCTTATTATAAAATTAACAGAGTTTTAAAACTAGTTGAGACTAGATGTTTTCATCTAACCTTCTTTTGCAGATGAGAAAACAGATCTAGAAACATTAAGTACTCACATAAATTAATTTTAAGGCCAAATGTGATTTATATCTTTATTTCATTTTAGTAGAAAATGAATAATTGTTTTGTGAATGTAAAACTCTACAATCTGCTTTCAGGGAACTAGTTAATATAGTTAGCTGAAAAAATAATAAAGTGTTTGTAACACCAATATGATGGATTTTTTTTAACACTTTGAATGTTACCAGCTTTAAATGTAAAATTGGCCATCATTAAATAAAATTTATTTGCTATGAAAGCACTTTGCTAATAAATACATATATTGAGTAAATATGGACACTAAAACAGTACCTCTGTTTTCACTATAAGCTAAGGAACATAGCAAATACAAATTAGAAAGCATTTACTTGTCATGGAATTTTTCAGGACATTTGTAGGTTTATGTTTTTTTTCTGAGACAGAGTCTCGTTCTGTCGCCTAGGCTGGAGTGCAGTGGTGCGATCTTGGCTCACTGCAATCTCCACCTCCAGGTTCAAGTGATTCTCGTGTCTCAGCCACCTAAGAAGCTGGGACTACAAGCGTGCACCACCACACCCAGCTAATTTTTGTGTTTTCAGTAGAGACGTGGTTTCACTGTGTTGGCCAGCTAGTCTTAAACTCCTGACCTCAAACAATCTACCGCCGTTGGCCTCCCAAAGTGCTGAGATTACAGGTGTGAGCCACTGTACCCAGCCAAGTTTCTGTATTTTTATTCTTTTTCATGAATGTGATTTGTTAAATGAATGATTAAATATAATTTGATTTCTATATATTTGTATGAATTTTCTATAAATAAAATTTAAAATCAAAAAATTATGTTAGACTGTGTGTAGTGATTTTTTATTTTGAAATTTTGATTATTTAATATGTACACCATGCTGTATTCTTCTTCTTCTCCATGTTAAAAAAATTCAGTGCTTTGTCTTTTTTAAAATATACCATATAAATAGCATCAGAAATAGTAAATATCCAGGAATGACTCTAATAAAATATGTACAGTACTTCTGCATGGAATTCTCTAAAAGATTATTGAGAGACACTAAAGAAGACCCAAATAACTGGAGCATTATATAATGTTCATGTATTGAAAGAATCAATATTATAATCATACATCTTTCCTCCAAATCTGTAGATCCCAATTTAATCCAAATCAAAATCTTAATAACAGCATTATTAAAAATAACATTATTGAGATATTCACATATCATAAAATTCACCCATTTTATGTGTACAATTCAATGGCTTTTAGTGTAGTCACAGATATGTGCATCTGTCACCACAGTTAATTTTAGAATATTTTCATCACCTCCAAAAGAAACTCCATACCCTTTAACTATCATTCCCCTATCCCTTCCGTTCGCTTACCCCTAAGCAAACACTAATCTACTTTCTATTGCTCTAGATTTTATGCTTTCTCTTTTATGTCATGAAATGTCTTTTAATGTATTACTGAATGATTGAAATAATTCATGTCATAACAGCAGCAATAATTTTTCTTTTGGGAATATTTTGCCAGTCTGTAGTGTTAGCCATTCTAAAAGAATATGAAGCAGTATCTTATTGTAGTTTTAGTTCACATTCCGCTAACAACTAATGATGTTGATAATTTTTTCATTAGCTTATTGGCCATTTGTGTATCTTCTTTTATGAATGTCTGTTTAGAAGTTTTGCACCATTTTTAAGGTCAGGTTATTTATCATCAGTTGTAGCAGTTCTTTATGTATTCTGGATACAAGTCTATTGGATTACAAATACAGTGTTTTCTTTGTATATATAGTAAAGAGAATACTTTCTCTTTTAAGTCATAAAATATATTTTAAGGTATTAAATGACAATTATTTAGGTCATAAATTAAATAATTTTTTTACTGTGGTGATATTTTTTAATCCCTTCTTTCCACCTAGTCACTTTTTGGAATATCTGTATCAATAATAGTAGGAACAGTAGATGTGCCTTTGGAGTGAAAATAAATAGCTGTTTAAAACATAGGCCTTTATCAACATTCGGTTCTTTCAGTTAGGAAATGGAGAATGAATGTTTGAGTTTTTAAGGGGAATTAATTGAATGAGATTTTATCATTTAAGATGAAATCATAACACTAGGCACATAGTTGTATGTTTTAGGAGGAAATTTAGTTTTTCTATCTCTGCCTCTCATGAATAGGAGCACTTCTTGGGTACTCTGGGGTGATTTAAACCCTTTCTCACCCACTGGAGTCCTTTTGCTTTATTAATATTTATTTATTTATTTTTGAGACAGAGTCTCACTTTTTCACCCAGGCTGGGGTGCAGTGGCACAATCTTGGCTCACTGTAACCTCAGCCTCCAGAGTTCAAGAGGTTGTTGTGTCTCAGCCACCTAAGTAGCTGGGATTACAGGCATGAGCCACCACGCCTGGGCTAATTTTTAAAAATATTTTTAGTAGAGACAGGGTTTTGCCATGTTGGTCAGGCTGGTCTCAAACTCCTGGCCCCAAGTGATCCGCCCACCTTGGCCTCCCAAAGTGCTAGGATTACAGGTGTAAGCCCCTGTGCCTGGCCTATTAATAGACATTTAATATAAAGAACTAAATAGACTTCATTGAGGTATAATTTACATACAGTAAATGCACAGATATTGTGTATATAGTTAGATGAATATTGACAAATACACCTCACATCAGTAGTCCCAATCCTTTGGGGGGCCGAGGTAGGTGGATTACTTGAGGCCAGGAGTTCGAGACCAGCCTGGGCAACATGGCAAAACCCCATCTCTACAAAAAAATACAAAAATTAGCCAGGTGTGTTGGTTGTGTGCCTATAGTCCCAGGTACTCGGGAGGCTGAGGTGAGAGGATTACTTGAGCCTGGGGGAATCAAGGCTGCAGTGAGCCATGATTGTGCCACTGCATTCTGGTTTTGGTGACAGAGTGAAACCCTGTCTTAAAAAACAAAACAAAATCCAAATATTTACACCTGTGTCATCACCACCCAGATCATTGTTCAGAATATTTCCGTCACCTTAGAAAGTTTTGTCATGCCTTTTTTCAGTCAGTCCCACCCCTTCACTTACTGCAAGACCACCACTGTTGTGACTTTTAGCATCTAAGTGTAGCTTTGGAATCATGTGGTATGTACTCTCATGTCTCTGAAGTTCATCCATGTTCTTGCATAATTTAGTAGTTCACTACTTTTTAATTTCTGATTAGTATTTCATTGTAAGGGTATACTGTAATTTGTTTAACCATTCACCTGCTGTTTAATCTTTTGAGCTGTATGCATTTGGCCATTATGAATAAAGCTGCTTTGAACATTCCTGTAAAAGTCCTTGGATATGTTTTTATTTCTCCTGGGTAAATATGTAGGCATACAATTTGTGGGCAAAGGGTAATGTTTGTTTAATTTTGTAAGAAACTGCCCAACTGTTTTGCAAACTAGTTGTACCATGTTTCATTCTTAACAGCAGTGTATGAGAATTCCAGTTCTATATCCTCTCTAATATTTGATATTGCCAGTCTTTTTAGTGTTAGTCGTTCTAAGTGAATATGAAGTAGTGTCTCATTGTAGGTTTAATTTGCATTTCTCTGGCAATTAATGATGTTGAGCACTTTTTCTTTTTCTATATTTATGGATCTTTCTAGACTGCATTGTGTTCCACTGATCTTTGATGTCATCTTTTATCAGTACCCTGTCTAGATTACTGTAGCTTTTATATAAATAAGTTTGGAAATTAGGTGTTGTAAGTTGTCTAATTTTGTTCTTGTTTTTAAAGAAAGTTTGGCCATTCTAGATCCTTCATATTTCCATATAAATTTTAGAATCAACTTGTTATTTCTACAAAATGCACACCAGGATTTCAGTTGAGATGATGTTGAATCTATAAATCAATTTAGAGAGAATTGACGCTTAACAATGTTGAGTTTTCCAATGCATGAACATGATATCAAACTCTATTTATGTCTTCTTTAGTTTGTTTCTCTGCACTATTGAGTGGTTTTCATTGTAGAGGTCCTGCCTGTTGTTTGGTTAAATTTATTCTAAATATTTTATTCCTTTTTGATGCTATTATAAATGGTATTTAAATTTTTTTATTTTCCTGTTGTTTGTTGCTCATAGAAATACAATCGCTTTTCATATGTTGACCTTGCATCCTGTGCCTTTGCTAAATTCATTCATTAGATCTTGAAACTTTTCTGTAGATTCCCTAGGATTTTATATGTAAATAATGATGTCATCTGTGAATAATGACAATTTTACTTTTTTCTCAATTTGTATGCCTTTTATTTTGCTTTCTTGACTTTTGCACTGGCTTCTAGTACAAAGGCAGATGGAAGTAGTGAAAGTGGACATCCTGGTTTAGTGTCTGACCCAAGGAGAAGCATGAGGTATTTCACCATTAAGTGTGATATGAACTCTCAGTTTTTCTCAGACGTGTTTTATCAGAATGAGGGAATTTTCTCCCATTCCCAATTCACTGAGAGTTTTTATACAGAATGGATATTGAATTTTGTTAAATGCCTTTTCTCCATCTGTTGAAACTAACATATGATTTTTCTTTTTTATTCTGTAATGTAGGTGAGTTATCTTGATAGTTTTGTTTATTTGTTTTTGTTTTTGTTTTTTTTGAGACGGAGTCTCAACTCTGTTGCCCAGGCTGGAGTACAGTGGTGTGACCTTGGCTCACTGCAACCTCTGCCATGCAGGTTCAAGCGATTCTTCTGCCTCAGCCTCCCAAGTAGCTGGGATTACAGGTGCCTGTCATCGCGCATGGCTAATTTTTGTAGTTTTAGTAGAGACGGGTTTCACCATCTTGGCCAGGCTGGTCTTGTACTACTGACCTCGTGATCCACCCACCTCAGCCACCCAAAGTGCTGGGATTACAGGCGTGAGCCACCACGCCCGGCAATAGTTTTTAAATGTTTGCATTCCTGGAATAAACTCCACTTTGTTCATAATTTACTATAAAAGAAATTTAAATCTATTATTAGGGAAAAATACTCTTTTAAAATATCAAAAACATTTTTTTTAATGGTTAAAGATGACAAAGTTGAATATTTTCACTACACCACCATGCCCAGCCTATCTTTGCTTTTAATCTTGGCACCTGTATCAACTAGATGAGTGACTTTAGTCACTTAATTGCTCCAGAGCACAGTATCCTCATCAGTAACAGGACATTCAGCTGGATGACTTAAGGGATCCTTCCAATATAAAAATGGTCGCTGTGTAATATTTGAAAATAATGGTTTCTGGTTTCTTCTATGTCCTATTGCCAACATATATGTCAAAACTGGACTAGTATACATGACCATGTGTTATAAATACTACTTTCTAAAATTTCAGTGATACATAATTTCCATACCTATTGCACTCTGTGGATGTTTTATAAAGTTATTTATTTTGCTGAGTAAAATATGAAGTTTTATCGAAGGGGGTTGTACATTTCTGAACAAAATATAATTCAGACATTATAATAGGTTTTTAAAATCTTTGACTATTTTCTATGTAGGAGAGTACTTTATTCTTCCTACATTTTTGTAGTATTATCACTTTAATGTATAGTACTGCAGAAATGGCCTACCTATAGTGATACATAAAATAAGTAGAAAAACATCAGACCTTTAAAAGTGTGACTACAGTTTATTCACTGCTTTACTCAGCAGACCATTAAGTACCTACTATGGCCCAGCACCTCTGCTAGATGCAGAGATGAAAGGACAGCAACTGTCTTTACCAGGAGCTCTTCGCTTTTGAAGAGATAGACAGATAAATAAATGATGACAAAACAGTGTAAAAAGTATTTGGTGAATGTGGTGGAGAGGGGTCATCAGGAACTGCTTTTTAGATACTGACATCACTAAGTAGGAATTGGCAATGTAAAGAGGCAGGAAACACCAGACCAGAGGAATTGCACATGAAAAAACACGGGGGCTAGAGAAAACACAGCACATTCAGTGAACTACAAGTAGTTTAGTGAAGTTACAGCAAAAGCTGTATTTTGCTTTGCTTTTGGTAAAACAGGGATTGGCTAGTGAGAAGACCTGAAGGGCAGAGGCCATGACATGGCAAGCCTTGTATTCCATGTTAAGAAGTCTTAATTTTATTCTGAAAACATTGGGGAAATTTTTAAGCAAGGGAATAGGCAATGAGAATTATTCTTCAGATTTGACAAGTGAGTTAATGGTAAAATTGGCAAGAGTTGTTTCAATAGGAGAATAATGCAAACTTTTAAATGTAGTAAAGGTAATAATAAATGAACATTAATTTACTATATCTAGTTCTATAGTTTCTGTTCACACACAAACCTAGATCTGTCTATGCATGATTGGTCTGACAGGAATGAGAGGGTGTGGGGGATGCTGGCATTCCTACTTCTTGGAGTAGTGAGAGTGTGATCGCAGTGGAAATCTTACCCACTCCACAGTGGTGCTAGCCATAGAGAGTAGATAATCATTGAATGATATATCCCCCTTTAACACCCAGACTCACTGAAGCAATGAATATATCAGTTGATTGTGGTGTAACAGACCATGTTCTAAAACTTAGTGGCATAGAACAATGATTTCTTTGCTCGTGATTCTGTGAGTTGGCAGTTCTGGCATGGCTCAGCTGGAATAGCCACTTTGGCTCCTTGAGATATCAGCTGGTCTTACATCTGAGTTTGCAGTCAGTTAGCAGATTAACTGAGGACTGTTGCATGGGGCTGTTGGCCAGACTGCCTCAGTTCTCATCCACATGGCCTCTCATCTTTCAGTAGGCTAGACTCAGTTTCTTTACATGATAGTGGAAACATTCCAACAGGGTTCAGAAGCTGCAAGAAGTCACGTAACAACATGTTGATCACATTCTATTGGTCAAAGCTAGTCCAAGGTTAGCTCAGATTTAAGGGATGGGGAAATAGACTCTATCACTTGATAGAAGGAACTGCAATTAATTTTGAGCTGTGTTTAACCTACCATGGTCTCTTCTCTGACCAAAATTATTATTATTCCTCCTACATTCACTCCCCTCTAGGCCTCTTGAAGTATTATTCCGTCATGGCCTCAGGCTTGAATTGATGATCTCATGGTTTACATCAGTTCTGGATACACACGAGGCTTTCACATATAGTGATTTTGTTTCAGCTCTTCTTGATTGAGAAACTTGTGAATTAGACAGGTTATCTGCTCCGCGTATGCCCTATATACAATAATGAGATAGGAATAAGTTAATTATAATAAGAAGAGGGACAGGAGAGGAATATAGCAATCTCTGGGCCATAGCAGTCCTGAAATCCAGTCAGCACATGTTGTCATGGCCCCTGTTCTAGGGTCTGGGAATATATTTTTCTTCTATGGGAGTGGTTCCCTAATCCATGTTTCTCCAGGACTCTTGGTTCCACCCTATGAAGTGTCTTCTCTTTTCTATAACACAGCTTTCTCACCCTGCCTCCTGCCTGTTGAAGAGTGGGGGCCCAGAGGCCTTTTTTCGTTTTGAGCTGTCTCTATCCTATCCCTTTTAGGCCAAGCCGTTAGTATTTTTTAATAACCAACTTTCTTTAAAATGTTGTGAGTTTCCTGCGAATCTTAATGGGGTTCACTCTATGCCTCAAAAGCCACATCTATAATAGTCTTTGAGACAGCTCTCTCTGCTTTGTATAGAACAATCCCCTGAAGATTCCTAGTAGTACTTTTGTCTAAGTGATAGGGTCTACTAGGTACCACCTAAGTCTTTCTGGAGTCTTAACAAAGAGTATTATGGCTATTTAATAACCACTCTGCCTGCAGGGGAGGTGGGGCAGAATGGGAGCTGGTTGAGCAAACTATGGCCTACAGGCCAATCCTGTTGCCATTGACTTGTTTTTGTACAATGTACAAGCTAAGAATAGTTTTTGCATTTTTAAAGGATTGTTAAACAGAAGAATATGCAACAGAGACCATATATGACTCACCAAGTCTAAAATATTTACTATCTTTTTCTTTACATAAAAAGGTTGCAATTCCTGGTCTAATTCAAGAAAAACTGTTAGCATAATGTTTATCGCTAGGAAAAACAGTGCATATAACATAACTATCCTGACTCATCAAAAACATTTGACAAAAGGTCTAAAAACAAATTAAGCTTAGCATAGAGGATTTCTTTCATATACAAAGATTAGAAGAACCAATTTTTTTGTTTTTGTTTTTGAGACAGGGTCTCAGAAAAAAAGACTCTGTCACCCAGGCTGGAGTGCCTTGGCACAATCTCAGCTGTCTATAACCTCTGCCTCCCAGGCTCAAGCAGTCCTCCCACCTCAGCCTCCCAAATAGCTGGGATTACAGGCATGCATCACTGCACAGCTAATTTTTGTATTTTTTGTACAGATGGGATTTCACTGTGTTGCCCAGACTGTTTTCGAGCTCCTGAGCTCAAACAATCCACCCTCCTTGGCCTCCCAAAGTGCTGGGATTGTAGGCGTGAGTCACCATGCCCAGCTGCCAATAACATTTTTAATAAGAAGTTCTACTTGGGACCAATACAAGCATCATTCTTTATTACTATTTCCATTTGATATTATGTTTTAAATACATGTAGTGGTAAAGTGGAATATGAAAGCTAAATGTGGGAAAGAAGGAGAAATAAAAATACTATTTTTTAAAGTAATGTGTACAGAAAAATCCAAGAACTCATCCAGAAAATTATTCACAAAGTTATAGAGTAAAAGGCAAAGATGTTTGTTTTTAGCTGCAGCTATACAGCTAGAAAAGAAAAGGAAAGAGAACGATCCTATTTGTAGTACTAATGTAGAAACTTTCAGATATGTATATACACACATATATTAGAAATAATTATACAATTCTGATAGAAGAAATAAAGGACTTAAATAGTCCATACACATATATTCCTGCTTATGCATGGAAAATAAAATTTAATTAGCATGTCAAGATACAGATTTAATGTAATATCAGAAATACCTATTAGGCTGGGTGTAGTGGCTTACCCCTGTAATCCTAGCACTAGCACTTTGGGAGGCCGAGGTAGACAGATTGCTTGAGCCCAGGAGTTCAAGACCAGCTTAGGCAACATGGCAAAACCCCATATCTACAAAAAAATACAAAAGTTAACCAGGTGTGGTAGCATGTGCCTGTAGTCCCAGCTACTTAGGAGGCTGGGGTGGGAGGATCACCTGAGCCTGGGCAGTGGAGGTTGCAGTGAACCATGATTGTGCCACTGAACTCCAGCCTGTCTCAAAAAAAAAAAAAAAAAAGAAAAGAAAAGAAAAGAAAAGAAAAATCTATTAGCTTTCCATCACATTCTGGATAGAGTCCAAGTTCCTTATCATGTCATCCAGAAGTCCTTGAACGCTAGCCATCTGGTGCCCGTCTTCCTGTGCAGCTTCCTAGTCCAGTTTGTGATCTCAGCCCTTTCCCCTTTGACTCACTTGTCCATTCTCTCCCATCCTGCCACTTCTATTTCTGAATGGCTAGGATAGGCAATTAGTTTAAAACCCAGTCTAAACAGTTATGAAAAGGGCCAGTGCCTGACACCTTGTTGGTACTTGAAATATGTTTCTTGAATGGAAAAATTACCTCAATGAAAGTTACTTTACTGTTTGTTTCTATGGGGAGTTTTATAAAGGTGTAACACAGTTATTTTCCCTGTAGAAAGGAAGACATAAAAATATAAGTATTGGCTGGGCGCAGTGGCTCATGCCTGTAATCCCAGCACTTTGGGAGGCCGAGGCAGGCGGATCACGAGGTCAGGTGATGGAGACCATCCTGGCTAACATGGTGAAACCCTGTAGCTACTAAAATTACAAAAAAATTAGCCGGGCATGGTCGCAGGCACCTGTAGTCCCAACTACTCAGGAGGCTGAGGCAGGAGAATGGTGTGAACCCGGGAGGCAGAGCTTGCAGTGAGCTGAGATGGCGCCACTGCACTCCAGCTGGGCGACAGAGCCAGACTCCATCTCAAAAAAATAAATAAATAAAGTAAATATTAAATATGAGTGGTATGTTATTGGCTGATTTCTCTTGATTGAGTGGTCTAGAAATAGCAGGGAATGGACCTGTTCATGGCATATATTGTCTAATATGGCACATTGGGAACTTCCCAGTTGAATGTCATGAGGGAACACTTAATTCCCCTGGATTCTGTGACTATTGTGTGTACATAGGACCTTGGGGGATAAAACTTGGGAGAAAGATCTTGGTTTGAAATAGAGGGCTGCAAATTCTAATTTGCCAGGGTGCCCACAAATTAAGAGTAAAGGATTATATCACTTCTAAAAGGACAGATTTACGAATGTGCTTTCTTTGGAACCAGAAAGGATAAATCTGGGAATAAATGGTGCCGGATATGAATAAAAAAGTCATACACCCAGAGGATTGAAGAGAACTTTCCCAGTGATTAATTGTGTTTGAAATTGTGGTAATCAAATGTGAAGCAAAGACTCATTTCCCCCAGTGCTATATTGGGCAACAGGGTGGTGCGGGATGCCCTCTTCAGGACTACAATTCCAGCAGAGGGGCCAAAACCCAAAAATCTGCACTTGCCTCAGTCTCATTATTTCAAGGTCCATGGTTTGCAAGAGCTAACTCACTTCGTGAAATGGGGGCAACAGGAATGTTCTCCCTTTCTCTTGAGGGGAAGAACAACAATCTTGGGTTCGTGTGGGAGGAGAAGCTCCACAGAAGAGGTATTGCTGGGTCCGAGCCTTAAAGGTAGTGAGAAGCCCTCAGCTGAGTAGGAAGGACCTTGTGTCATGCAGAGCTCTGCCAGGAGTCAGGAATGCCTATTCACGCAGCAGTGATGATTTGCCAGTATACTCTCGTGGAGCAAGGGCTAAATTATCAGTACAACATGTCTGCAGCACTTTCTCAGACCCTTGAGGTTTCTGCAAGCTCCATTAGAATGCTATTAGTTCACCTGCCAAAGATAAAGACTCGTATAAGAGGACTATACAGGAAAGATGTGCCAAAAATTCGTTTATCTTTTTTTTTTTTTAAAGACCATGTATATTTTTATTGGCATCTTTAAAAATGTTGAGTATGAGCTATACATGGAAATGTTATCTGTACATCTTTAGTTTTATTATTTGGAAGTAAAGCACATGGAAATGGGGCCCTTTTATATGTTTTATTTTGCATCTAAAATTTAAAGTCATTCATGCAGTGAATGGTTATTGAATACCAAACTCCATGTTAGGCATTGGGTGGCAGAAAAGGGGGTGATTGCTAAGGACTAGGGCCTGAGCCCTGGAGTACATGCCCTGAGAAAAGACTGAGAAGTGTGTTTGGGAAAGTTTCCCATCATATTTGGAGATAAACCTGAACTCCTTTGTGTGGTCCCGAAGGGCCCATTAGATCTGAGGCTGCCTGCCCGTCCAACCTACACCTTCCAGCCTTGTCTCCTAGCCCTCTCCCCCTTGCTATGTATGTTTCAGCCACTCTCCTTCTTTCTTTTTTAAAAATAGGATGTAATATATAATTCCTAAGTTAAAATAATCATGAAAGTAATCATGAAATGATTAAAGTTAATTATAATCATGAAGTGACAAATTAAAAATATGAAATGACAAATTTCTAGAAAAATATACATCGCAAAATTGACAGGTGTGTATAAATCTCAAACAGTCATCACAGAAAATATTGTAAAACTTACGTATTTTCTCCTTCAAGGGCTTAAGGGACAATTCTATTGCCAGTGGATTCCTTCAAACTCTTTGTGAATAAAGAGTTTGTGGTAACAAATATATTTTTTTAACTTTTATTTTAAGTTCGGGGTGCATGTGCAGGTTTGTTATATAGGTAGATTGCATGTCACAGGGTTTGGTGTACAGACTATTTCATCACCCAGGTAATAAGCATGGTACCCAATTGATAGTTTTTTGATCCTCACCCTTCTCCCACCCTCCATCCTGAAAGAGGCCCCAGTGTCTCTTCCCTTCTTTGTGTCCATGTGTACCCAAGGTTTAGCTCCCACTTATGAAGTGAGAACACGTAGTATTTGGTTTTCTGTTTCTATGTTAGTTCACCTAGGATAATGACCTCAGCCTCCATCCATATTGCTACAGAGGACATGATCTCCTTCTTTTTTGTGGCTGCACAGTATTTCATGATGTGTATGTGCCATATTTTCTTTATCCGGTCTACTGTTGATGGGTATTTAGGTTGATTTGCTATCGTGAATAGTGCTGTGATGAACATAAGCATGCGTTTGTCTTTATGGTAGAATGATTTATATTCCTTTGGGTATATACCCAATAATGGGATTGCTGGGTTGAATAGTAGTTCTGTTTTAAGTTCTTCGAGAAATTGCCAAATTGCTTTCCACAATAACTGACCTAACTTATGTTCCCACCAGCATTGTATGAGTGTTCTCTTTTCTCCACAACCTCACCAGCATGTTTTTTTTTTTTCTTCCATTTTTAATAGCCATCCTGACTGATGTGAAATGGTATCTCATTGTGGTTTTTGATTTGCATTTCTCTAATGGTTAGTGATGTTGAGCATTTTTTCATATGTTTGTTGGTGCATGTATGTCTTCTTTTGAAAAGTGTCTGTTCGTGTCCTTTGGCCACTTTTTAATAGGGTCATTTGTCTTTTACTTATAAAGTTGAAGTTCATTATAGATTCTGTATATTAGACCTTTGTCAGATACATGGTTTGCAAGTATTTGCTCCCATTCTGTAAGCTGTCTGTTTTACTCTGTTGATAGTTTCCTTTGCTGTGCAGAAGCTCTTTAGTTTAAGTCCCATTTGTCAATTTTTGTTTTCATTGTGATTGCTTTTGGCATCCATGAAACCTTTGCCAGGGCCTATGTCCAGGATGGTATTTCTTAGGTTATATTCCAGATGGTTGTAGGTGTGCGGCTTTATTTCTGGGCTCTCTATTCTGTTCCCTTGGTCTCTCTGTCTGTTTTTGTACCAGCACCACGCTGTTTTAGTTACTATGGCCTTCTAGAGTAGTTTGAAGTCAAGTAATGATGCCACTAGCTTTGTTCTTTTTGTATAGGATTGCCTTGGCTATTCAGAGTCTTTTCTTGTTCCATATGGATTTTAAAATAGCTTTTTCTAATTCTTTGAAGAATGTCATTGGTAGTTTGGAATAGCATTGAATCTGTAAATTGCTTTGGACAGTATGGCTTTTTTTTTTTTTTTTTTTTTTTTGAGACGGAATCTCTCACCCAGGCTGGAGTGCAGTGGTGTGATCTTGGTGCACTGCAACCTCCACCTTCCAGGTTCAAGTGATTCTCCTACCTCAGCTCCCGAGTAGCTGGGACTACAGGCTCATGGCACCATGTCTAGCTAATTTTTTGTATTTTTAGTGGAGTCGGAGTTTCACTGTGTTAGCCAGGAAGGTCTCGATCGCCTGACTTTGTGATCTGCCTGCTTCGGCCTCCCTAAGTGCTGGGATTACAGGCATGAGCCACCACATCCAGCCTTTTTTTTTTTTTTGAGATGGAGTCTCACTGTGTCACCAGGCTGGAGTACAGTGGCATGATCTTGGCCCACTGCAGCCTCCTCCTCAAGTGATTCTCCTGCCTCAACCTCCTGAGTAGCTGGGAATATAGGCATGCACCCCCACGCCCAGCTAATTTTTGTATTATTAGTAGAGATGGGGTTTCACCACTTGGCAGGGATGGTCTTGATCTCTTGACCTTGTGATCCACCCGCCTCGGCCTCCCAAAGTGCTGGGATTACAGGCGTGAGCCACCATGCCTGGCCCCATTTTAACGATACTGTTTTTTTCTATTCATGAATGTGGAATGTTTCTCCATTTGTTTGTGTCATCTCTAATTTCTTTCAGCAGTGTTTTATAATTCTCATTGTAGAAATCTTTCACCTTCCTGGTTAGCTGTATTCCTAGATATTTTATTCTTTTTGTGACTGTTGTGAATGAGATTGTGTTCTTGGTTTGGCCCTCAGCTTGGGTGTTGTCGATATATAGAAATGCCACTGATTTGTGATTTTGTAGCCTAAGACTTTGCTGAAGTTATTTATCAGATCTAGGAGCTCCTGGGCTTTCTTGCTTTCTATGAAAAAGCCAAACCCATTCCCAACACTTCATATACTTTCTAGGAGCCCTTTTCCGCCAAATCTTTGCACAGATTCCTTCTTCTCATCAATGAAGTATCTGCTCAAATAGCCCGTCCTAAATAGCCTATCTAAAATGTTACCCTTTTTGTCACTCTGTAATCTCTTTCCTAGATAATTTCCTTCATAGCACAGTTTTATATCTGGAATTTTCTTATTTTTACCCATTATTTTCTGTCTCTTGTGCTAGGAAGTAGGCTTCATGAGGATATGGATATTGTGTTCACCACAGCATTTGAAGTACCTGACACAGTGCCTGGCCTGTTTAGTAGGGGGATCAAGAAATATTTGTTTAATGGATAAAAGAGGAAAATGGGCATTCAGACAGTAACACTTCAGCAGGGTGTTTGCTGGAATGGAAGCAAATCAGGAACATGAAAGCTAAGTTTACTAAGGGAAGCAGGTAGGGTGTTAGAGAAGTCTCCCCACAGAGGAAATAAAAACCTAGAGAATGAGTTGCAGTTTGGCAGATGGGAGGATGGGGATGGAGAACTGCCGAAACAGTGTATGTGAGGAAGACCTACTGGGAGCACAGAGACCAGTAGTTTTCAGGGGAAACCCTTACCAGCTAGATGTATTGGGACGGCTCATGTGTGGCGGAGGGACTTGAGCCTTTTCACAACCAGGACACCAGAAGGAATAGTCCGAATGTCCTGTCTTTACTTTCTTACTTCCTTTGACTCTTCAGCCTATTATAATTGGACTTGCACCCAAATCACTCCATTAAAACTGTGTTAGTTAAGGGGCATTCCAGTTGCTAAATGCTTTTCGGCCATCATGTCACACAGTGAAAGGGCAACAGCCTTGGCCCTGCTGACTCCTTTCTTTCCTGAACTGGTCTCCTCCTTGGTTTCTCTGGTTGTACTTCTCTTTTTTGGGGCTACTTTTCAGTAGAAGCCTTTTCAGGCGTTTCTTTAGCATTGCCCATCTTTAAGTCTTTAAAGTCCAGAGTTTCATTCTTGGTGGTCTCCTATTATTCTATATTCTCACCCTGGGAAAACTCACATATGTTCTTGCCTTCTACCCCAGTGACTCCCAAATCTTGTTATTTACTTCATATTTTTTTTTAAGTTCCAGATCTATATATTTACTGTCTACTAAAAAGCTGCCTTCATTAGGATAGCCCATAGACATCTCAGACTCAATATGTCTAAAAAGTGAATCCATCATCATTATCCCAACCTAATACCGCTTGTAAATTTCCTGTCTTGGTGAATACATTATCAGCTACCTACTTGCTGAAACCAGAAACCTGTGGGTCCTTTTAGATCTTTTTTTTTTTTTTTATCCCTTATGTACCACAGATAATCAACTGCAAATTATTTTAGTTCTATCTTACAGTTTCTCAACTATGTCTCCTTTCCCTTCTGTTGTTGGAGTACTTCAGAAAGTCATCATCTGTCTCATCTGGATTATTGTTTCCCTGCCTCTAACACTGCTTCCCCTTCCACCTAATTCCGTTCAGCAAATCTGATTGCGTCATCATGCCGACCCCCTCTCTCACTGATTGGTGTAAGGCAAGAACTCAAGCTTGAGTTGTTATTAAATCCTTTACTACCCATGTCCCAGGTGTCCCAGGTCTAGCTCTCTAGCTCCCATTCTACTTCCATACTTCTGACAATGTGACTGCTCCTTTTTCTGAACTCCTAAACTGAATGCTTATACCACCCCTGGATACTTACTTATACTACATGCTTTCTGCTGTTCTTTAACTGTTATGTGTATGTATTTTATGGACCAAATGAGGGGACCTTCTCCAGGGCTTGGACCATTTCCTCCAGAAAGGGTAAGACAGTATTTTTGTGGACATAGTGTGCAGTCAATAAATATTTATTGGATTACATTCACTAATAAGTCTTTCTCTCCTTATATATTATTTATTAATAATGTCAATTTCTCTTTAAAATTGTCTCTGAGTTTTACATTTAACTGCATGAAGGCTTCACATTTTTTTAGTAACTTTGTGGCACTGGTTTGCTAATTAATAGGACTTAACTTTTCATTTTCACCTAGCAAATCTGTTTCTTCATAGGTGAGGAATTCTTGCAATGTGCATGGTGGTAATAACAGCTATTTTTGGAAATATCAGCAAGAAGTGTGCTAAATACTGTCAAATACTCTTAGATTCTTCTATGATTAGAATGGCTTATAAACTTAAAAGTATCACAGCTTTAATTGGATTGAAGATAGGTTAATTTGTTTCTTAGCTTTTCAAATGCAGCCTTTCAAGAAAAAGGATTTTTTGGTCAGTTTAAGACAAGATATTAGGAATTAATGTATCTTATTGCCTTAGAACATGAAGGATTCTTTTGTTAACTGACACAGGCATTGACATGTAGAGAAGAACTCCTGACTCTTCTTCTGTCTCTCCTTCCACTGGTATGGAAGATACCTGTCCAAGAAGAAAAAGCAACAGGTATGCTTTTTCCCTTTATCATATCACTTGTGTTATCAAAATCTCATAGAAAAGTTACTTCTGCCTGAATGTTTGATTCTGATTCAGATTCAGAACAGTATATGTTATAGTGATTTATTATATACTAAATATGAAAAATTCTTTAGGCAAATACATTTTTCTTTTGATAATACAAAAACCATGGTGCTTCCTGAGGGAAGTACTTGAATGTACTGATGATTAGAAAATGTATGAAGAAGCAGAACACTTATCAGAAGGAGTGAATCTAGGTGTGTAGCATACATCAGAAAAATGGATAGTGAAAAGTTGGAAGTGAAAAATCTGAATAAAGCAATTAAAGTTTCTTTGCTTATTTTAAAGACTGCTTTCTATTACCAATATTCTTTAAGTGACTTTTGCAGTATTTATTTTAGCTTAGTTTTTCTAGTGTTGCCTTTAAAGGATAATTTTTATGTTATGTTATGTTATGTTATTATTTTAATTTTTAGACAGAGTCTCACTCTGTCACCCAGGTTGGAGTGCAGTGGAGTGATCTCGGCTCACTGCAACCTCAGCCTCCTGAGTTCAAGCAATACTTGTGCCTCAGCCTCCTGAGTAGATGGGATTACAGGAGTGCACCACCATGCCAGACTAATTTTCGCATTTTAGTACAGGTGGGGTTTCACCATGTTGGCCAGGCTGGTCTCAAACTCCTGACCTCAAGTAGTCTGCCCACCACAGCCTCCCAAAGTGCTGGGATTACAAGCATGAGCCACTGTGCCCAGCCTAAAGGATAAATTTAATATAATATTTTGTTTCAAGCTTGGGTAGAATTATTACACATAAGGTCAATAGATATTTTTAATTTATGATTTTGAAGAATTCATATGTCTATAAAGTACATGAAACTTTAAATGTTTCACTGGCGAGTTTTCCTCTTGACCCTTTCTTGTGACATGTGACTTGTGAGATGTTTGAAGATCTCTCAGGTTAAAAAAAAAATCTATTGTATTTTAATTCCTGTATTTTTAGTGAATTTCATGGAGGTTTTTTTAAGGAAGTATCTAAGGTCTTGTAATACTGTTTTTCTGCTTATTTATTGATTCGCTAACTCTCTGCTTTTATTTTTTTCTGAGTTTGCAGAATTCACACATTGTTAATCACTTAAGAAATCTGATTAAGGCTCTTTGGGGGAAGTTGTCTTCATTGTCTGCATCTTTTGCTTGGGTGGAATTTGTCAGACTCCTTTTAATTTCTCCTCTTCCCATCTGGTTTGCTTTCCCTGTCTCAGTAAAGCACAGATTTTTTATGTACAGATTTTAATTTACTCACTCTAAATTACAAATACTTTTTTATATAGCTCTTATTACATACTGCAAAGAGAAGGACTGATTTAATTATCTTTTTAGTTAAAAGGAGAATTCATTCATTTCCCCTAAGAAATAGTTACTGAGTGTTGACCGTATGCCAGGCCCTATCTAAGCACTGGGAATGAAATAACGATGTCTATACCTGGTGCCTAGTTTCTCAAATGCTGAAACATTTAAGAAATAATTTGAATAAAGAATTCTTTAAACCTCAGTTTTGGAGAGCATTTGGCATGTAGTATATGATTTTGAAATAATTTTAGGAAAATCTTAAAGTAATTAAGTTCTATCAGGTCTATGAATACTATTTTTGAGAATATAATACATCCTTATATCTTAATTAGGGGACTATGGGAGGAGATTTGTAAACAGTATGAACAACAGCACTAAATACCAGATAATCTACAGCATCTCTTATGTTGAAGTTAGAATATAATATATAGTTTTAAATCAGATTTACTTTCTTAACTTTGTTCTCTTTTGTTTGTTGTTGCTGTTTTGAGATAGAGTCTCACTCTGTCACCTGGGCTGGAGTGCAGTGGCACGATCTCATCTCACTGCAACCTCCGCCTCTCAGGTTCAAGTGATTCTCCTGCCTCAGCCTCCTAAGTAGCTGGGATTACCGGCAGGTGCCACCACATCTGGCTAATTTTTGTATTTTAGCTAGAGACAGGGTTTCACCACGTTGGCCAGGCTCATCTCAAACTCTTGACCTCAAGTGATCCGCCCGCCTCAGCCTCCAAAAGTGCTGGGATTACAGGCATGAGCCACCTCACCCAGCCTCTCTTTTGCTGTTTCAGAAATCAGTTTGTATCCTTTGAAGTAATGTCAGCTAGTGTTTAGAGTAAGGATAGGTGAGCCTCTGTTTTGTTGTTTTAAAAATCAATTTGTATCCTTTGAACTAATGTCAACTAGTGTTTAGAGTAAGGACAAGTGTGAGAGGAAGTAACCCAGAGATATGACATAAATGAAGGAAATCAGCCCTGCTGCAAAATACATTGAGGATAAACTCCTTTAGTGAGTGATAAATAAGAGGGCTGTCACCTTAAAATTGAGTTTTAAAACATATTGAGGCATTCTAAGTCTTCTTTCTTCATTCTGTTAGATTTTAATCTACCGCTCTCAGCTGATATAATCCTGACCAAAGAAAAGAACTCAAGCTCACAAAGATCCACTCAGGAAAAAGTACATTTAGAAGGAAGTGCCCTGTCTAGTCAGGTTTCTGCAAAAGTAAATGTTTTTCGAAAAAGCAGACGACAGCGTAAAATTACCCATCGCTATTCTATAAGAGATGCAAGAAAGACACAGCTGTCCACCTCAGATTCAGAAGCCAATTCAGATGAAAAAGGCATAGCAATGAATAAGCATAGAAGGCCCCATCTGCTGCAGCATTTTGTAACATCGTTTCCTAAAGAAGACCACCCTAAAGCTAAACTTGACCACTTAACAACCAAAGAAGAACAGACTCCTCCAGATACTATGGCTTTGGAAAATTCCAGAGAGATTATTCCAAGACAGGAGTCAAACACTGACATTTTAAGTGAGCCAGCTGCCTTGTCTGTTATCAGTAACATGAACAATTCTCCGTTTGACTTATGTCATGTTTTGTTATCTTTATTAGAAAAAGTTTGTAAGTTTGACATTACCTTGAATCATAATTCTCCTTTAGCAGCCAGTGTAGTGCCCACGCTAACTGAATTCCTAGCAGGCTTTGGGGACTGCTGTAGTCTGAGTGAGAACTTGGAGAGTCGAGTAGTTTCTGCAGGTTGGACCGAAGAACCAGTGGCTTTGATTCAAAGGATGCTCTTTCGAACAGTGTTGCATCTTCTGTCAGTAGATGTTAGTACTGCAGAGATGATGCCAGAAAATCTTAGGAAAAATTTAACTGAATTGCTTAGAGCAGCTTTAAAAATTAGAACATGCCTAGAAAAGCAGCCTGACCCTTTTGCACCAAGACAAAAGAAAACACTGCAGGAGGTTCAGGAAGATTTTGTGTTTTCAAAGTATCGTCATAGAGCCCTTCTTTTACCTGAGCTTTTGGAAGGAGTTCTTCGGATTCTGATCTGTTGTCTTCAGAGTGCAGCTTCAAATCCCTTCTACTTCAGTCAAGCTGTGGATTTGGTTCAAGAATTCATTCAGCATCGTGGATTTAATTTATTTGAAACAGCAGTTCTTCAAATGGAATGGCTGGTTTTAAGAGATGGAGTTCCTCCTGAGGCCTCAGAGCATTTGAAAGCCCTAATAAATAGTGTGATGAAAATAATGAGCACTGTCAAAAAAGTGAAATCAGAGCAACTTCATCATTCGATGTGTACAAGAAAAAGGCACAGACGATGTGAATATTCTCATTTTATGCATCATCACCGAGATCTCTCAGGTCTTCTGGTTTCAGCTTTTAAAAACCAGGTTTCCAAAAACCCATTTGAAGAGACTGCAGATGGAGATGTTTATTATCCTGAGCGGTGCTGTTGCATTGCGGTGTGTGCCCATCAGTGCTTGCGCTTACTACAGCAGGCTTCCTTGAGCAGCACTTGTGTCCAGATCCTCTCGGGTGTTCATAACATTGGAATATGCTGTTGTATGGATCCCAAATCTGTAATCATTCCTTTGCTCCATGCTTTTAAGTTGCCAGCACTGAAAAATTTTCAACAGCATATATTGAATATCCTTAACAAACTTATTTTGGATCAGTTAGGAGGAGCAGAGATATCACCAAAAATTAAAAAAGCAGCTTGTAATATTTGCACTGTTGACTCTGACCAACTAGCCCAGTTAGAAGAGACACTGCAGGGAAACTTACGTGATGCTGAACCCTCCTCAAGTTTATCCACTCCTTCTTATAGATTTCAAGGGATCCTGCCCAGCAGTGGATCTGAAGATTTGTTGTGGAAATGGGATGCTTTAAAGGTTTATCAGAACTTTGTTTTTGAAGAAGACAGATTACATAGTATACAGATTGCAAATCACATTTGCAGTTTAATCCAGAAAGGCAATATAGTTGTTCAGTGGAAGCTATATAATTACATATTTAATCCTGTGCTCCAAAGAGGAGTTGAATTCGCACATCATTGTCAACACCTAAGCATTACTTCAGCTCAGAGTCATGTATGTAGCCATCATAACCAGTGCTTGCCTCAGGACGTGCTTCAGATTTATGTAAAAACTCTGCCTATCCTGCTTAAATCCAGGTTTGTATGTGTTTGGGCGGCAGGGGCGGGTGGGGTGTGCATGTCTAGATCTTTTTCATTGGATGCTTTCAAGTGAGTGATGAAATGTATGCATTTAAACTTCTGACACTGATATCTCCAGGGCCTTGGCAGTAGTGTGATTATATTTACTGTTTATTCTTTCCTAGGATTTAATTTCAATTTGTCAACAAAAAATGTTCTCCTTCCACATCAGATTTGTTTTAACCATTTGTTTATGTATGTATGTATTTTTACTGAGCTGTTTACAGAGAAGAAGATAGAGCCATTGATTTTAATTTCTCAACAAAAGGAAAAGTTTTAGATATACTTCTGAGAAAAACATAGATGAAACACAGATATCCAAGAGCAGGGCAAGTTTAATTACTTTATATTTCTTTGATACAATATTATTGGCCATTGAAAATGTTTACAAAGATCATATTGGAATGTGAGAAAATGATTATACTATCTTATGGGTAAAATATAAACAATTAAAATAGTGTTAGGCTGGGCGCGGTGGCTCAAGCCTGTAATCCCAGCACTCTGGGAGGCCGAGACGGCGGATCACGAGGTCAGGAGATCGACACCATCCTAGCTAACCTGGTGAAACCCCGTCTCTACTAAAAAATACAAAAAACTAGCTGGGCGAGGTCGCGGGCGCCTGTAGTCCCAGCTACTCGGGAGGCTGAGGCAAGAGAATAGCATAAACCCGGGAGGCGGAGCTTGCAGTGAGCTGAGATCCGGCCACTGCACTCCAGGCTGGGTGACAGAATAAGACTCTGTCTCAAAAAAAAAAAAAAAAAAAAAAATACTGTTCACTTATTTACAACTACGTAAAATATGTAGTATATGTAAAATACATAAAATGATTATTGAGGCAGTGGCATTAATGGGATTGTTAATTTTAAAATATTAAATTTATATTTATAACCTCTGTAATATATGCAGAAAAATTAGAAAATATAGATAAGCAAAAATAAAATTAAAATTACTTTTAATCATATCAGTGAGTTTTCCAGACTTTGTGATTGCCAAATCTGATGCATTTAAAAATAATTTTATAAATCTTGCTTCTGATAGGTAGACTGGCCTTTCAAATTAATGCATATAGCATTTTAGAAACTTATACAAATATATCCTATCATTAATATCTTCATGTGTGGCATTTTTTGGTCCATCTTAGTACAACTACTTTAAAACTATTATTGACATTAAATCATTGCCTTACAGTCATTTAAAAATTTTTCTGACGTTTCGACATCGTTTAAATAGAACTGACTGATTAGAAAGTTTTGTAACTCTTTAGCATATTTGTGGACAACCTAGATCTTTGTGATGGGAGGGCTGAGAATCACCTAGCTGGCTTATGTTAAAGTTATTAGTAGGATTCCAATGATCTAGACACAAATCTCACCTGAGACAGAGCAGAAAACCTTTTATAGTATTTGTACTATTGACTCTGTGTAACTAGCCCAGTTAGAAGGGAAATTCATGTGATGCCGAACCTTCTGAAGATTTTCAGCTCTGTAGTGTGGTTCTTTCTTTTCATAAGGCATAGATTTAAAATAAACAAAAATTCCCAAATGAACCATCAGGCGGAAAAACTAATGAACAAACACATGCTTACCTGCCCTCAGAGTGTCTATCACGAGTGTGGTGGTGGCTGTGATGTTCAGAATTTATATAGAATTTGCCATTTGGAGAAAAATATTATTCCTTGAATTGCTTCATTTAATGTGTGGACAGGTAATCTTTTGTTTCTAGACACTGCTGGAGCCATATATACAAATGTTTGAAGAAGGATATCAGAGTAATTAGAAAGTAACTTGAGGTCCTGATTATATCTAACTTTAGCCTGATAATTGATGGATAAAATTAGGTAGTGGTTAGTATATCCCACATGCAATACCAATATATTAAATACTATATGTACCTATTTATAACTGATGTTTCTTTATTTAAAACTTTTTATATGCTTTTTTTCTTTCACAGGGTAATAAGAGATTTGTTTTTGGGTTGTAATGGAGTAAATCAAATAATCGAATTAAATTACTTAAATGGTATTCGAAGTCATTCTCTAAAAGCATTTGAAACTCTGATAATCAGCCTAGAGGAGCAACAGAAAGATGCCTCAGTTCCAGGTATTGATGGGATAGACAGTGAACAGAAGGAGTTGTCCTCTGTACATGTAGGTACTTCTTTTCATCATCAGCAAGCTTATTCAGATTCTCCTCAGAGTCTCAGCAGATTTTATGCTGGCCTCAAAGAAGCTTATCCAAAGAGGTGGAAGACTGTTAACCAGGATGTTCATATCAACACAATAAACCTGTTCCTCTGTGTGGCATTTTTATGCATAAGTAAAGAAGCAGAGTCTGATAGGGAGTTGGCCAATGACTCAGAAGATACTTCTGGCTATGACAGCACAGCCAGCGAGCCTTTAAGTCATATGCTGCCATGTTTATCTCTCGAGAGCCTTGCCTTGCCTTCTCCTGAACATATGCACCAAGCAGCAGACATTTGGTCTATGTGTCGTTGGATCTACATGTTGAGTTCAGTCTTCCAGAAACAGTTTTATAGGTTTGGTGGTTTCCAAGTATGCCATAAGTTAATATTTATGATAATACAGAAACTGTTCAGAAGTCACAAAGAGGAGCAAGGAAAAAAGGAGGGAGATACAACTGTAAATGAAAACCAGGATTTAAACAGAATTTCTCAACCTGAGATAACTATGAAGGAAGATTTATTATCTTTGACTATAAAAAGTGACCCCATACCGTCAGAACTAGGTAGTCTAAAAAAGAGTGCTGACAGTTTAGGTAAATTAGAGGTACAGCATATTTCTTCCATGAATGTGGAACAAATTTCAGCTAGTGAAGCTGCTCCCGAGGAAGCAAAGATACTTACAAGTCAAGAAAGTGAGACCTCACTTCAGAGTATACGACTTTTGGAAGCCCTTCTGGCCATTTGTCTTCATGGTGCCAGAACTAGTCAACAGAAGATGGAATTGGAGTTACCTTATCAGGTAATACTGTGTCCTTAGTTCAGCTGTTATGTAATATATATATATATAAATAGATATATTATGTAATATATATAATATATAATGTAATATATATTAGGTTTTATATATATTACGTTTTATATGTATATACACACACTTACACAGACATACACACACACACACACACAATTTTTAAGTGTCAGATGAAGAATAATGGATATTGTGTTTCAAAGTTGAAAGATCTAAATCTTTGTGTGATGCTGTTGGCTGCCCTGCCCAGATCTCCTTTACCAAACTGATCACCCATTCACCATCTGCACATCAGCACCCGTCTTCCAGGAATCGCCCTTGGCCGATGGGAGATGCCTCCCAGGGAGTTGCCCGGGAAGGATGCTCATAGCTAATGCTGATAGATGTGGCTCTAAGAAGTGGCGACAATCACTGTGGGGCACTTCAGGCTCCAGAGCTTCCCAGGAAATGAGGCTAGGACCAGACTTCTCCTAAAACCACATCTTTGTCCAGATTCTTCCCCTAACCTTTTCTGCTTTCCCTCACATTCTTACAAGTTTTCTCCTGAGATCATTTCTCTACTAAAAAGGAATCCAGGGGCCGGGCGCGGTGGCTCAAGCCTGTAATCCCAGCACTTTGGGAGGCCGAGACGGGTGGATCACGAGGTCAGGAGATCGAGACCATCCTGGTCTACACGGTGAAACCCCGTCTCTACTAAAAAATACAAAAAACTAGCCGGGCGAGATGGCGGGCGCCTGTAGTCCCAGCTACTCGGGAGGCTGAGGCAGGAGAATGGCGTAACCCCGGGAGGCGGAGCTTGCAGTGAGCCGAGATCGCGCCGCTGTACCCCAGCCTGGGCGACAGAGCGAGACTCCGTCTCAAAAAAAAAAAGGAATCCAGGGACTGGGAATATGGCAGACCTCTTCTGTCCTCACTAACTTACCCCTAACTGTTCAGCCAGCCAACAGGCTCTTCCTACTTCAGTTCCAGCCTCCATGTTGCCTTATCTCTAAAAAGTCCTGATGCTTCCACACTGAATTTCCACAATTGAAATTCACACGCTTTAACACAGTGCACAAATCTCTTCAGTCTTGCTTTGACTTCTTTGCTTAGCTTCATTTCTTGCCATTCTTTACCATGCTGCAATGAAAACCAAATAAGATGAACTAAGTATTTTATCAATAAAAATGTTATTAATTTTAACAGGATGTTTGTATAGAGCTAGATATTTATATAGTCATTTTACTTTCATATCAACTGCAAGTAAATGGATTAGCTTTATAGTTAGGTAAATATTTATTTTTTCATCATTTAGTTTTTTAAATAGTTATTAATATTCTTAGTCTCTTTTATTTTACCTTAGAACTTGTCTGTGGAAAATATATTATTTGAAATGAAGGACCATCTTTCCCAGTCAAAGGTGATTGAAACACAACTAGCAAAGCCTTTATTTGATGCCCTGCTTCGAGTTGCCCTCGGGAATTATTCAGCAGATTTTGAACATAGTGATGCTGTGACTGAGAAGGTATGAATAACAACATGTAGTTGTGTTCTTTGGGTATGACCAGCAGAGGTGGAAGTTGGGATGAGACTAGGATGCTGATCAATGTCATTAGAGCATATGGACTAGGACTTGGTCAGATGAGTTCAGTGGATCTTAACTCCACGTGATGGATATATGATGGGATGAACAGTATTTTGTCATTGCCCTGTCTTATACATAACAGGAGAGCAATATGATATGCTTTTCCTTATCTATTCTGGAAATTTACTGAGAATTACTTCCAGTTAAGACAAATATATTACTTGATTTGGTATATTTTACATATACTTGATAGTTTATTAAATGTTAATTCAGGGATGGTGATGATTTACCTATCCTATCTAGTTCTTTGGTGGTACAGCTAATATTTCCAGAACTCTCTACTCACATTAATTTTAAATCGTTCAACATAAAAATGACTAATATTTACATAGAAAATAGTAATCACAATGTTTTAGTTGTTTAATGTTTTTTCCTAAAACAACTATTTTAATTTTCTTTCCTAAAATTATATGGTGCGTAATTAGCTCATTTCCCTCTCATTTTATGTTTATTTTACCTTTAATTGCCATCTGTCCTTTATTTTTTATATAACTTCTCTTTTAATTCCTTGATCTAGCCATGTATATGATGTTTTATAAGGTTTTGAAATAACATTGTATGTTACTATTTGGCATAACTTAAAAACATGCTGAAATAGCTATTAATATGTTCATCATATTACTGAATTGATTAACTGTAAAATGTTAAAATACCTACTTTATTCTACCTTTTATTGTTGTTACAATGATGAAGTATTCTGAGCTTCTTTAGGTGAAAATGTTTTCTGAAATGAAGGTATTAGTGACATTTTTATAAGAAAAGGAAAATTTCTTTCTTACACAGGAAGTTAATACTGGAACTCTTGATTTCTGAGATGCTTGTTATGTAGCCAGTTGCATTCCGAGATATTTTAATTAATCCCTTTGAAAAAAATGTCTTGTCTGCTCTAGTACCTAATTTATGAGGCATTTATAAAAATCCTTATGAAAAAATCTTTATTATTAACAAATGTGCACAAATAATACATATTAGTATTAAATTGTATGAAGTAAAATTTCACCACATTGTGGTTTTTAGTCATTTCCTATTGTATAACTAGAATGAAATTTCTTACATATATTTATTTATTAATAAATAATAAATAAATGACCTACTTTGTTAGAACTTACTTTGTTAGAAACCCCCTTTTTTGAGGTATTAAGTTGTCTGAAAGCATCTGGGAAATTTTGCTGAGTGAATTTCATAATTTATAATGATTCATATTACTAAGTTTTTTTCTTTAAGAAAATATTGAAACTGTCCTTAACATGACTTTTGAATGATAAGTATTCTATAACTAAAAACAAGCAAATATTATAACTTTTACCTTTGAATTACACTGATTTATAGAG
This sequence comes from Rhinopithecus roxellana, assembly GCF_007565055.1. NCBI lineage: Eukaryota > Metazoa > Chordata > Mammalia > Primates > Cercopithecidae > Rhinopithecus > Rhinopithecus roxellana. The sequence goes on along the minus strand of NC_044556.1, from coordinate 100,124,549 downwards.
TCATCAATCTGCAAAAGAATTGTCATCCCAGCCTGGTGATTTTTCAGAAGAAGCTGAGGATTCTCAGTGTTGTAGTTTTAAGCTTTTAGTTGAAGAAGAAGGTTATGAAGCAGATAGTGAAAGCAATCCTGAAGATGGCAAAACCCAGGATGATGGTAAAATATAATTGAAGTGCTTGTGATTAGATCTGCAAGCCAGATCATTGAATAGCAAAATGGTTCATAATAATACCACTTTAGAATTTTGTATTGCCTTACAGTTTAACAAGTGTGTTGCATTATCATTTTATTGATCTTTCCAACAGTCTGGCATTCATACATGCAACAAAGTAATATAGTTTGTTATCACAAACATCGTCTGAGTGCCTAAGAACATGGAGTGAAGGACAACTTCCCCAGTTTCATGTATATTCTAGTGTGAAAGACAATAAATACTAGAAATAGATAATAAAATAGAAATAGATAACCTGGGTGATATTGTAATCGTAACTGGTTGGTAAAATTTATGAATTTCTTAACTATATCAACGTTTTATTAAGAGCACAGCAGTCTTAAAAGATCTTATAAGTCAATTTTTCCAAAATGCAATATTCAATAAAACAGGATTGTTTCTCAGTTATGAAGTCGGCAAAATCGATAATTCATCCAACCAATAGCCAAGCCTGCTATTTTCACAAAGATTTGGGTAGGCAAATTGAACTGCTCTGTGATTTAGGTATTTGGGGGGTCAGAAAGTTTGAATAGGTTTTTTTTTTTAAAGTTGTGTCCATGGGATGTGTTAAATCTGTATCATATGTCTGTAAAAATTCTTGTTTATTTGTAAAATTTGTAGTTCTACTGAAGATGAAAATTGCTTTTAAGGCAACTTATTAATCTTCAGAATACCCATATCATTGTCATAAGTTGTGTTGTAGGAAAAGATTGGAAAAGGTTTTGTAAGCATCCTCTGAATAGTACTTTTGCCACTAGATCTTCTAAATGATTAATAAAGTTTGAAATATTTAGTGTTTAGGGAATAAAAATAATCTTTTGTTTTTCTCTTTTCAGGGGTAGACTTAAAGTCTGAAACAGAAGGTTTCAGTGCATCAAGCAGTCCAAATGACTTACTCGAGAACCTCACTCAAGGGGAAATAATATATCCTGAGATTTGTATGCTGGAATTAAATTTGCTTTCTGCTAGTAAAGCCAAGCTTGATGTGCTTGCCCATGTATTTGAGAGTTTTTTGAGAATTATTAGGCAGAAAGAAAAGAATATTTTTCTGCTCATGCAACAGGTAAAAGATTCATTTAGTTAAATATGATCAATATTTATCAGACTCATCACCCAATAATATCTCCTTATGTATAACCCAACTTTTCTGAAAATTATTTGAGATGATTACTTATCTTTTCTGATACCTCAGGTGTGTTTTTACCTACAAGTGGTATTCCAAAATCTTCTAATTCCATAGTTTTTTTAAAGTAGCATAAAAAATTAATGACCTTTGCTAGCCAGTAGTAAAATCTCATCTATTTCTGAGAATGGGTAATATTTTTTTAAATGCATTTAATTTGAATATATGCTCACTGTTTTGAAAAATCAGAAAATTTAAAAACGGTATAAAAAGAAAATGAAAATTAGTATAATCCTACACATAGTAGTCTTTTTAGTCATTTTAAAATACATATATACATATATAGTAGATACCCTATCATATAATTTATTATGACATTACAGTTGTTTCATGCTTCTGTGAGGTAAGTAATTTAATTTTGTATTTTTTTTTGTAATCTTCAGGGAACTGTGAAAAATCTTTTAGGAGGGTTCTTGAGTATTTTAACACAGGCCGATTCTGATTTTCAAGGTAAGTTGAAACTGTTTGTTTTAAACAATAGCTCTGAAATTATTTTATGTAAAAAGTTGATAATAATAGCTTCTGGCTGGATGTGGTGGCTCATGCCTGTGATCTCAGCACTTTGGGAGGCTGAGGTGGTAGGCGGATCACTTGAGCCTGGGAGTTCAAGACCAGCCTGGGCAATATAGAGAGACCCCATCTATAAAAATCAGCCAGGTGTGGTGGCGCATGCCTGTGGTCCTAGCTACTCGGGAGGCTGAGGTGGGAGGATCACTTAGGCCCAGGAGGCCAAGGCTGCAGTGAGCCATGATCGTGCCACTGCACTCCAGTCTGGGTGACAGAGCAAGACCCTGTCTCAAAAAAAAAAGTCTTCTATTGGCATAGTGCTCTGTGATTTCAAAAAAGCGTCTTTATATGCATTATCCCATTTGTTCCTCAGATCAACACAATGAAATAGACAGAGTGCAAGTATGTTCATAGAGAGGAAAATCTAGATTCCAAGGGGTTGAGTTGTTCCGGATCATATACATAGAAGTGGCATTGTGGGGACTGTAACCCAGTCTAACGCCATGTTGTTGCCATATCTGATATTGATTACTCTGTACTTGGTATTTCCTCAGACATTTGAGGAAGTCATAATGAATGTATAATATGATTGCTAATCACAAGAAATCTACATTTTAATTGGAGAATTTAAGGCTAGCCTACATGAGACGTTAATTTTGGTTTGTGTGATGTTTTCTCATGATTAAATTCAGGTTATACATTTTTGGCAGGAATACTCAGAAGTGATATTGGGTCCTTCTGAGTGCATCAAATCAAAAGGATTTATGATATCTGGATCTTACTACTGGTGATGTTAACTTTGATCATGTGGTTAAGGAGGTGTTTGCCGTTTCTCTATTGTAAAGTTGCTATTATCCCTTTATAATTAATAAGTATCTTGTGGGAAGATAACTTGAGACTATGTAAATATACTTTTTCTCATTCTTTTATCCACTAATTTTAGTATTATGGAAAAATATGAAAGTATGATGATTCTTGACTGAGACAGTTAATTCTGTGGTATCTGCCAAATAGTGATTTTCTATTTCCATCATTCCTTCTGCATTTGTTCACTGAGATTGTACTGTAAGGAAAAGCTTTCTCTTCTCATTCATTTACTTATTTAGTATATGGGTGTATTTTTATTTATTACGCTAGGCACTTAGTGAACCCTTATGTTCTGAATATGTGTTTCCATTTTAACTCTGAGAAATTATGTTCCATTATTTAATAACAGCTTTATTGGGATAGAATTCCCATACCATAACTTTCACCTGTTTAAAGTGTAGAGTTCAGGGTTTTGTAGTAGGCAGTTTATTTACAGAGCTGTGCAACCATCACCACAATTAATTTTAGAACATTTTCATCACCTCCAAAAGAAACCCTGTACCCTTAAGCAGTCATTGCCTATTGCCTCTTAACCCTCCCCTACACGGATTCTTCTGCAATTACTCATCTACTTTCTCTTCTGGATTTTTTTCCATATACATGGAATATGTGGTCTTTTGTGACTGGTTTCTTTCACATAGCATGATGCTTTCAACCTTCATTCATGTGGTAGCATGTTTCAGCACTTTAGTTCTCTAATCATGTTTTAAATTTCTTACTTTGTATGGATTCGTTTTTTTCAGGTTTTTTTGTTTTTTATTTTTTTCTTGTAGACAGAGTTTTGCTCTTGTCGCCCAGGCTGGAGTGCAGTGGTGCGATCTCAGTTCACTGCAACCTCTGCCTCCCAGGTTAAGCAATTCTCCTTCAGTTTTTATTAATAGACTATTTTTTAGAACACCTTTAGATTTACAGAGAAATTGAACAGCTGTTATAGAGTTCCCTCATTACACCCTTCCTTGCCAGTTTGCCTTATTATTAACATCTAACTTTTTGTGATATATGTATTATGATTAATGAACTTATATTGATATGTTATTATTGACTAAAGTCCATAATTCAGATTTCTTAAATTTTTACATAATGTCCTTTTTCTGTTCAAAGATTTTATCCAGGATAATACTACATAATAGTTAGTTGTCATGTCTTCTTAGGTACCTCTTGACTGTAACAGTTTCTCAGACTTTCCTTGCTTTTGTTGGCCTTGATAGTTTTGAGGGGCACTGGTCAGGTATTTTGAAGAATGTCCCTGTATTAGAATTTGTTTGACATTTTTCTCATTGTGCTATCTTGTGATTTTGATTTGTATTTCCCTAATGATTAGTGATGTTGAACCTCTTTTCATGTACTTACTGGCCATTTGTATATCTTGTTTGAAGAAATGTCTATTCAAGCCCTCTGCTTATGTTCGAATTGGGCTGTTTCTTTTTTTGTTGTTGAGGTTTAAGAGTTCTCTATATATTCTGGATATTGATTCCTTATCAGATATGTGATATGTTAATATTTTCTCCTATTCTGTGGGTTGTCTTTTTACTCTGTTGATAGTATCCTTTGATGCACAAAAGTTTTTCATTTTGAAGTCCAATTTATCTATTTTTTTATTTAGTTGGCTGTACCTTTGGTGTCATATCTAAGAAATCATTGACAAATCCAATATTATGGAGTGTTCCCCGTAAGTTTTATTCTGAGAGATGTATAGTTTTACATGTAGGTCCTGAATTCATTTTGAGTTAAATTTTGTATATGGGGTTAGGTAAGGACCCAACTTCATTATTATTTTTTTGCATGTGAATATCCAATTTTCTCAGCACCATTTGTTGAAGAGGCTGTCCCTCCCCCATTGAATGAAAGTTTTGGCACCTTGGTCAAAAGTCATGATTACACTAGGGGTATGGGCTTTTGAGAGGAAGATCATAGAAGCCAAGTGCCATTGTCATTAAATCATATCAAGGGTACATATTGTCAACATGATTTATAATTGCTGATGTTGACCCTGATCACTTGCATTAAGTAGTGTTTGTCAGGTCTCTCCACTATAAAGTTACTTTTCCCTTCTCTGCTTCTTTTTTTTGGCTGAAAGAACATTCCACTGTGTGGGTATACTGCATTTGATTTTTCCATTCTTCAGTTGATGGACATTTGGGTTGTCCTACTTTTTTGCTACTATGAATAATGCTGCTATGAACACTCATGTACAGTTTTCTTGTGTGAACATATGTTTTCATTTCTCTTGAGTCATTTCTTTTGGGTCGTATGGTAACTCTGTGTTTAATCATTTGAGAAATTGACAGACTATTGCCCAAAATGGCTATACCATTTTACATTCTTACCATCAGTGTATAAGGGTTCTAATTTCTTCACATTCTTGCCAACACTAGTTGTTATATGCCTTTTTAATTACATCTATCCTAGTGGATATGAAGTGGTATCTCACTGTGGTTTTGATTTGTATTTCCCTGAAGGCTAATGTATTAAGTATATCTTTGTGTGTGCCTTAGTCCCTTTTGTGCTACTATAAGGGAATACCACAGACTGAGTGATTTATAATGAACAGAAATTTATTTTCTCATAGTTCTAGAGACTGAAAGTCCAAGATCAAAGTGCTAGCATCTGGCAAGCGTCTTCTTGCTGCATCCTCACATGGCAAAAGGCAGAAAGGAAGAGAGGCAAAAGGGGGCTGAACTCTCCCTTTCATAAGGGCATAAATCCCACCCATGAGGGCAGACTCCTCATGACCCAGTCACCTCCCAAATATCCCATCTCTTAACACTACCACAATGGAAACCAAATTTCAACTTGAGTTTTGGAGTGGACAGATATTTACACCACAGCAGTGTGCTTATTAGCTATTTGCATATTTTCTTTGGATTTCTTCAGAGAAATGTCTATCCAAATCCTTCAGCCATTTTTATACTGGTGATTTGTGTTTTGATTATTGAATAGTAAGAGTTATTTATGTATTCTAGATGGAAAGTCCTCATCAGATATGTGGTTTGCAAATATTTTCTCCCATTATTTGTGCTGTCTCTTCACTTTCTTGATGGTTTACTTTGATAGCACGTTTTAAAAGATTTTTATGAAGTCCTATTTGTCTATTTTGACTTTCATTGCTTTGCTTTTAGTGTCATATCTTAGATCTAATACAGGATCATGAAGACTTATTATTTTAAAAAATAATTTTCTCCTCTCCATATTCCCTCCTCTTTTTTTTCTTGTATTCTAATTGTAATCTTGAGCCTTCCCAATTGATCTTGCAAAGGTAAGATTATCTTTCCTGTTGTATTGACTGTGTCACTGTTTTTATGCTACATCTTGAGACATTTTTTCAATCCCAACCTTTTATTTAACTTTTCATTTTGGTAATTTTAATATTTAAGAACTCTTTTTTGTTTGATTGTTTTCTGGTTATTTCTTTTTCCTATAAGGATATAATATCTCCTTGTATATATTTGATTATAGTAACAAACATCTTAAAGTTTCTTCTGTCCCCAAATTATCTCATTTTCCTCTGGGGTCAGTTTTGTCTGTTTCTTGTTTTTTAAGTATTGTTTTTACTGCTTTAGGTTGCTAATTCTCTAATATTTTTATGAGCCTTTTTAGCCTATTTGTATTCAGTAAAACTGTTGGAGATTTCCTCTAATACTGTGAAAGTGAATTTATTTTCTATTTTGGCCTCTTTCCTGAGTGGGTAGTATGTTGAAGAGCTCAGTGTGAATGTGCCGTTGGATGATTAGGGGCTTCCCAAACACTGTAATGAAGAGAGCTTTACTTTAGGGGACCATTAGGGATACTATTACCCTGCATGGCAGTTTGCATACCTTAGAAAAATGCGTCTTTCACATATAGGGCTTGGCTGGCTTATAGTACCTTTGTGCTGAGAAAAAAAGGCATCCCTTTCTTGATCCAGGCATCACAGCCCAAAACTAGGATACATGGCTTGGCATACAGCGTTCATGCTTTATTTTAGTCTCTGCTTTTCCCTCTGGTTAGGCAGTTTGTTCAGTCTGCAGACTGGACAGTTACACTCGGTAGCCATGATGCTAAAAGCCTATATATACCTGAGCTTTTGCCTGGTAATCCATTTCATTTCTTTAGAGAAGAGTTATCAGGTTTGGGACCTAAAAGTGAATACTGAACTATCTGTGCTCTGTACTGAGAAACAGGAGAGAGGTGGATATTCACAGACAAACCTTTCATTAATCCCTGTATTGTCAGCTGCACTCTCACTTTCTCTCCAGACCTTAGATGGACAGCTCGGCTTCCTACTGCTCTGAACCTCTTTTTAATTCAAAGGAATTCTAGGTTGCAGCTTTGTCTTTTATCCATCTGCTTTTCCATCTTCAAGAAATATCTTTAAATCTTTCACTAGATGTGCCCCAGTGCCCACTGCCCCCACATATTTTTGCTGTTAATGGGTTTCTTCCTTCTTATAATTCTGTACTTTAATGCTGTGAGTTTTCAGTAGTACGCAGAAGCAAGTGTATATATCCATTCCCCCATTTTTAACTGGAATCCGTTAGTTTTGAACTGGAAAAAAAAAACAAACTAAGCACACACACTTTGATCATATTATTTTCCTACTTAAAAACCTTTAATGGATTCATGTTATGTATAGGACAAAGTCCATGCTATTTTATGGTCTCATTGCAAGTAGTCTCTCTAGATGTATGTACTATTTTGCTACTGTGTCAGCTCATTGCTTCTGCAAAATATGTTGCTTAAATACAGCTTCTATTCTCTAACCTCTAGGTCTTCCAAAACTACCAATCTTTTAAAACTTATCTCAGGTTTTAAATCAAGATTATTTCTTTCAGGTCAAAGTGGAGATAATATTTATTTTGTAGGGTTTTTTGTTTTTGGTGAGGATCAGCTGAAATAAAGCATGTAAAAATACTTTGAACACTATAGTTTGCTCTACAAATATTAGTTATTATTTTGCTCTAAAGAATTCTGTGAATTTGTGTATCATCATTTATGTTTTATGCTAAACCTATGATGGAATAAAGAAAATGTTCAAACTAAATAGTTGGTAATATTTAAGTATTTAAAGCATCTTTAATATTTCCACTACTTGTCATCTAATTTTGTACTTAAAAAGTGATAGATATAATTTAAACATTTTCAAGATTAGAAGTTAGCAGACTATTTTATGATATAGAAGTATTAGCTTAACAAATATTATATTGATTTATGCTTCTTTAAAGAATGCCCTTAGTTTACTTGTAGCTAATTAATCTTTAAGAAAAGTGAGCTCATGCCAGCCGGGCACGGTGGCTCACGCCTGTAATCCCAGCACTTTGGGAGGCTGAGGCGGATGGATCACCTGAGGTCAGGAGTTTGAGACCAGCGTGGCCAACATGGCGAAACCCTGTCTCTACTAAAAATACAAAAATCAGCTGGGCGTGGTAACACATGCCTGTAGTCCCAGCTCCTCGAGAGGCTGAGGCAGGAGAATCACTTGTACCTGGGAGGTGGAGGTTGCAGTGAGCTGAGATCATGCCATTGCACTCCAGCCTGGGTGATAGAATGAGACTCTGTCTAAAAAAATATATATATTAAAAAGAAAAGTGGTTTTTGTTGTTTTTGACGGTTGGTTGGTTGATTTACATTTAGTTATATGGCTAGTTCTTCAGCAAATTTTGTGATTGCTATACTAGATTTTTTTATAATCCATTCAAAAAGTGACAATAGTATTTTAGCTCTTTTGGTGAAATTGCTCATTTGTTCCTCTAATTGTGTACTAGCCTTAATTTTTTTCCTCTTTCTTTAATTTAGCATGCCAGAAAGTATTGGTGGATCTTTTGGTATCTTTGATGAGTTCAAGAACATGTTCAGAAGAGCTAACCCTTCTTTTGAGAATATTTCTGGAGAAATCTCCTTGCACAGTAAATATGCTATAATTTTTACATTTTTCACTGATAAATTCTTTCACTTATAATTTTTAATAGAATGTATTTTTAATTATTTAGAAATGTTACTAAGCTCTTTTGATGTGACAATTGGTATAGTCAATTTCATGTTATTATGTGTGAAATGCTCAATTACTTGCATATATTTTAACCATTTCACTTCAATTTTGATTAACCAGACATATCACTGAGATTATCTTTTCTTTACCCACCCCATCCCCAATTTTTGTGCTTCAGAAAAGCTGAATAATTTTAATTACTAAAGAGAACTTAATTGTAAATAGTTATAACCATCTTAGGGATTATCCTTCTCAAAAGGTTATTATCCACTATACTCTTCAGTTATTGTCTACACTTCCCCTTTCCATTGGTGTGGCTTAGTGTCTTTTAAACTATTATTTGCTAGGAAACCCATTTTTATAATGAAACCTTGACTAGAAGCATAAGCAAATAAGAGAGAAAACTTTGGAGCTGTTTCATAGTGGGATTTGGATGTTCCAGAGCCCTGCCCACTTTATCACCCTGCTCCAGTCCCAAGGTTCCTAAGGGAGCTCTGTGGAACGTAGGTTAAAAACCACTAGTGTAGATCACTGAAAACTGGCTGCTATATTTGTGGAATGCTTTTTATTACTTCTTCTGAGTATATTTGTCATTATCATAATCAACATCAGGTGTTATTTTAAGCATGAATAGGACATTGTACTAGGTTAATCTTTTTTATTTTTTTCCTTCTCTCTCCTTAGTCATTGTTCTTGCCTTTAATTAAATGTGCATTTCCTCTTGTATTTTCTATAAATTCTACATTTCAGTTTAACCAAAAACTTGTAATATAAATAAAAGTTTAAAACCTTGTTTCAGTTTGCCAAACACAGATGAAAGAAAATTTACTTGATATGAAAAAATCATGTGAAATAAATTGGAAAGTAATTGAACACTCAGTTTTATGAAGACAGTCATGCTCTAAAGTCAGAAATCTGGAGAATATGTAATGTCTCTGGTTATATCTCTGATTTAAAAATAATTGGGAGAAGAACCATAGTTTACTTAGAAATAAACATTTTTCGTTGGTAGAAATGATTCTTGATATAAGTATTATTTTTAATTTAAAATTTAAAACCAAATCATAACTATTAAATCTAAATATGTATCAAAAAATCTAGGTACCCCATAAATATATGTACCAACTATGTATCCACAAAAATTAAAAATAAAAAAATTTTAACAAAAAAACATCTAAGGCAGGGCACCATGGCTCACGCCTGTAATCCCAGCATTTTGGGAGGCCGAGGCGGGCAGATCACCTGAGGTCAGGAGTTCGAGACCAGCCTGACCAATGTGATGAAACCCCGTATCTACAAAAAATACAAAAATTAGCTGGGCGTGGTGGCATGTACCTGTAATCCCAGCTAGTCAGGAGGCTGAGGCAGGAGAATCACTTGAACCTGGGAGGCAGAGGTTGCAGTGAGCTGAGATCGTACCATTGCACTCCAGCCTGGGCAACAAGAGCTAAACTCAGTCTAAAAAAAAAAAAATCTAAACATGAAACAAATTAACCACAAAAGATAACATATTTTAAGAATGAAGGCTGGGCATGGTGGCTCACGCCTGTAATCCCAGCACTTTGGGAGGCCAAGGTAGGTGGATCACCTGAGGTCAGGAGTGCGAGACTAGCCTGGCCAACATGATGAAACCTTGTTTCTACTAGAAGTACAAAAATTAGCTGGGGGTTGTGGGGGTAATCCCAGCTATAATCCCAACTACTCCGGAGGCTGAGGCCGGAGGCTGAGGCAGGAGAATAGCCTGAACCTGGGAGGCAGAGGTTGCAGTGAGCCGAGATCATGCCACTACACTCCAGCCTGGGCGACAGAGTGAGACTCTGTCTTTTTTTTTTTTTTTTTTTTGAGACGGAGTCTCGCTCTGTCGCCCAGGCTGGAGTGCAGTGGCCGGATCCCAGCTCACTGCAAGCTCTGCCTCCCAGGTTTATGCCATTCTCCTGCCTCAGCCTCCTGAGTAGCTGGGACTACAGGCGCCCGCCACCTCGCCCAGCTAGTTTTTTGTATTTTTTTTAGTAGAGACGGGGTTTCACCATGTTAGCCAGATGGTCTCGATCTCCTGACCTCATGATCCGCCCGTCTCGGCCTCCCAAAGTGCTGGGATTACAGGCTTGAGCCACTGCGCCCGGCCGAGACTCTGTCTTAAAAAAAAAAAAAAAAAAAAAAAGAATGAAATCTGTTTCATATTTTATCTCAGCTATGAAAAAATGAAAATTTTAAAGATGTGGGAGATAGAAAGTATTTAAATAGGAATACTGATATGTATGGGTATGTTTGTATTTTCATTTATAATGTAAATTTCAAGATAATTATGTACTTTATTACGTGATTAGAAAGTTTCATTTGTTTTTCCTTTTCTCTAGAAAATTCTTCTTCTAGGTATTCTGAAAATTATTGAAAGTGATACTACTATGAGCCCTTCACAATATCTAACCTTCCCTTTACTGCACACTCCGAATCTAAGCAACAGTGTTTCATCACAAAAGTATCCTGGGATTTTAAACAGTAAGGCCATGGGTTTATTGAGAAGAGCACGAGTTTCACGGAGCAAGAAAGAGGCTGATAGAGAGAGTTTTCCCCATCGGCTGCTTTCATCTTGGCACATAGCCCCAGTCCACCTGCCGTTGCTGGGGCAAAACTGCTGGCCACACCTATCAGAAGGTTTCAGTGTTTCACTGTGGTTTAATGTGGAGTGTATCCATGAAGCTGAGAGTACGGCAGAAAAAGGAAAAAAAATAAAGAAAAGAAACAAATCATTAATTTTACCAGATAGCAGCTTTGATGGTACAGGTATGATGACAGGATTATCTGATTTGTACATGAAGAGTTTTCAGACTGTAATTTTCCTTGAGCAGTAAAAATGTAGTAGTGTTCTTAACACTGTTAACATGTTCTTCACCTTAACTGCCTTATTTAGTGATGGTAGGTCCTGACTTATCAAAGCCTGAGTTGTCATATAGCCTTGAATCTCCATTACAGATACTTTAGTTTTCTATAGGGGTGAAGGGAACACCACATATACAACTTTTTCTGGGGTCATCAGCCCCTAGAGTTCCTTATGGAACTTCTTTCCTGGTCCCATTACTGGATTAGGGTGGCTCCTGATGTTAGAAAAGGATAAAACCCTATAGCTGCTTTTCTTTCTGTTATTTCCCAGCCCCTGTTAGACAGTCTGCATTTCATTTTCTTTCTCTTTTTTTTGAGGCAGAGTTTCGCCTAGGCTGGAGTGCAATGGCACGATCTTGGCTTACTGCAACCTCCTTCTCCTGGGTTCAAGCGATTCTACTGCGTCAGCCTCCCGAGTAGCTGGGATTCAGGTGCCGGCCACCGTGCCTGGCTAATTTTATATTTTTAGTAAAGATAGGGTTTCACCATGTTGGCCAGGCTGGTCTCAAACTCCTGACCTCAAGTGATCTGCCCGCCTCAGCCTCCCAAAGTGTTAGGGTTGCAGGTGTGAGCCACCTGCTTTTTGTTTTTGTTTTTGTTTTTGTTTTTTGAGGCTCATTGCAACCTCTGCCTCCCGGGTTCAAGTGATGCTCCTGCCTCAACCTCCCAAGTAGCTGGGACTACAGGCATGTGCCACCACGCCCGGCTAATTTTTTGTGTTTTTAGTAGAGACGGGTTTCACCATGTTAGCCAGGATGGTCTCAATCTGCTGACCTTGCGATCCGCCCGCCTCAGCCTATCAAAGTGCTGGGATTACAGGTGTGAGGCACTGCATCCAGCCTGTGAACTTCCTTCTCTCTTTTATTTCAAGTTCTCCTCCTCATGCCATGTCTTACCTCAGTGACCCTCCCCTAGTTCCTGTCACAGAATGTTTAAATGCATCAGCCATCCTCCAACATTAGAATAAATTTCATTCCAGTTCCTTCTTTAACTGAAGAATTGCTGTTATGCTGCACCTTGTTTCTCATATGACTAGGGCAGAAAAAAGCTGTTCATTGAAAAACAGTTTATGGTGATGGAAAGTGAATTAGGTGGGATAATTCTTAAGGCCTATGGAATGAATGAAATGACTGGATGAGACAGATGTTTAGGGTTTTATATGTACATGGAGACGCAGGCCTCAATTCCACAAATCTTTCATTATTCATTATAATTAGCTCTTCATTCCACAAATCTTTCTCATCCAGTGGAACCTCTGTTTTAGGACACTATGCCTTCACTAGAATTTTCTGTTGTGGATTGAGTTTTGCCACCTAAGAACTGATAGCTCTACATGTGATAATATTTATTATGATGCTATCTAATGTGCATTGAGTGCTTTCTGTATGTGTGTCTCTTTGCTCAGCTGTTTCTATATACATTTTTAATATTAACAAGTTAGTAAGTGCTCATACTATCTGTATTTTTAGAGGAAGTTAAGTAGCATGACCAAATTATATAGCTGGTAAGTGATGGAAAGGAATTGAAACCCACCTTTTTTTAATTCCAGAGCCTTGACATTGCTACTATACTATAAGCTATGCAGATTGCCTTCTCATGTTTTAATGGAGGCAATCTCAATGTAAACAGTCTCTTATAAAATGAATAAATGTACATAGTGACCTGAGAAAAGTAAATATTAGAAAGTTTTTTCTTAATTTTTTATTTTAAGGATATATTAGAAAACATATTTTAGAAAGATGATTTTGCATAAACACTTAAAAATAGTAGACATATCTAAAAATTTTTGAAGAGAGATAAAGAATATTTTGCTGTGATACCACATCTTTTACCTCTAACTGATGCCTTTGGACAAATTAACCTCTCAGTGCCTCAATTCTGTCACCCTATATATATTTACCTTATAAGATGGTTGTGAGCATTAAGTTAAATATTTGTAATATTCCTACTCTATAATTCCTAGGTACACACTGGTTTTGTCCTACTGTTTTATTTGTACAAGTTCATATTTGGTATGGAACATTTTTAAAATTTCATGTCAGATATGAGTTCTCTATACATCTTATATCTTGGTCAGTAGCCTCAAAATAATCAGTTACTTTAACTCTTCTTTTTCTATTGTCATCACTACGGTGAGTATTTTTTTTTAACATCGGTCATGGTTTTACCTGTTGAAAAATAGCAACTAATATGTATGCAGTCTAGTAAGCAGTAGTGTTCTTTAAAAGTCTGAAACTTTGGACATGCATTTTGTATTATGATATAACATAGCTTTACATAAAGTCACAAGTATTATAATGACAAGTAGATCATCATACATCTTCAGGTAGTGCTGTGTTTTGAAAGATGAGAAAGAGGAGTCAAGATGAATAACCAGATAGCCCAAACCTGTAAGCATTTACCCTAGCTTGCCTTAAAGAAACACTAGAGATTCTGAATCACTTAGCAATTATATTCAAAGACCACTCACCAGGGAATATAAATTATGAATATATTCAAACACTAGAGTTTTTCCTTAAAATTTGTAATATGAATTCAAATTTTAAAAAATCATGCCATGTGATAATTCTAGAATGATTTTTGGTAGTGTGAGACAATAACACACATTGACAGTGATGTGTGCTCCCTGGACCAGGGTCAGGGAAGTCATAGTGACGCAATCCAGCTGAAGAAAGAAGCTTGATACACATTGTAATAGGTTGTCACATAGCAGTCTGGTTATGCCCACAATTGTCCTCAGTTATTATACATTTTTAAACATTTAACAACTTTTAAAGTACTGAATTACCATTTTTCATCCCTTGTGCTTTTTTGGAGTTAACATCTATACTCTGGAAATATGGTTGTTTAGAACAGATCAGGCTCAGACATTCTGGGTAGGTAACCTACTACAAATGAACAAACGTGCTTTGTATTCCTGTAAATTCACTTTTCTACTCAATTGTTATGAACCATTTTACTGATCATGTTAACATCTTTTTCTTATAGGGAGCGACAGACCGGAAGGTGCAGAGTACATAAATCCTGGTGAAAGACTCATAGAAGAAGGATGTATTCATATAATTTCACTGGGATCCAAAGCGTTGATGATCCAAGTGTGGGCTGATCCCCACAATGCCAGTTTTATCTTTCGGTATTGATTATCCTCAGCCTCCCATGAATAGATAATGTATTTAAATAATTTATGTAAGAGACATTAATGTGAAATCTGCTAATAAAATTTCATTATAGCAAAACAAAAAGTCTCATTTAAAAATATATACATTCTAACAGCTATTAATACCACTTTTGTAATAGTGTATTATTCTATCCAAAAATCCGTAAAGTCTAAAATATATTAATTCTCGGCTGGGTGTGGTGTCACACCTGTAATCCCAGCACTTCGGGAAGCCAAGGCAGGCATATCACCTGAGGTCAGGAGTTTGAGACCAGCCTGGCCAACATAGTGAAACCCGATCTCTACAAAACAAACAAACAAAAACCGCAAAAATTAGCCAGGCATGATGGTGCATGCCTGTAGTCCCAGCTGCTCGGGAGGCTGAAGCAGGAGAATCGCTTGAACCCGGGAGGCAGAGCCCAGATCGCATGCCACTGTGCTCCGGTCTGGGTGACAGAGTGAGACTGTCTCAAAATAAAAATAAAAATAAATAAATAAAATACATTAATTCTCTGTTAGATTTTAGATCAAATACTTATTGAAGTCTTATTCTATGGAAATATTCTATCAGATTGTAATGGTCTTAAGGTGTTATTAACAAACATATGTTTTCCATGTGGGTTATATATTTAATAGCCATTACCTGATAAGCTTGGGTTCTCCTTGTCATCTTGTCCTTTTATACTGTCTCATTTATTAAGTGGTATAGATACAGGTCTTTTATTTGTATTGAGTATGAATAGTATGATACTATTTGTCTAAAAC
The DNA here is from genome assembly GCF_007565055.1 of Rhinopithecus roxellana. Taxonomy (NCBI): domain Eukaryota; kingdom Metazoa; phylum Chordata; class Mammalia; order Primates; family Cercopithecidae; genus Rhinopithecus; species Rhinopithecus roxellana. The sequence continues at coordinate 100,109,015 of NC_044556.1, read as the reverse complement.
TCAAATCTAAACAAACCAGTAAGTTATTTAGGAATACATACCTTGTAAACGTTACAAACATTACTAGATGCCTTATGTACATTATCTCCTCATTCTTTCAGTAATTCCACAAAGTAGATTAGACTTCCAATACAGTCTGGTATTTAGACATTTATATTAATTTTTCTGTGAACCAAATAATACATTGTAATTTCTAAATGAGCGATGACTATATAAATAGTAGTAATATATATATTTTTACAAACTGAATTCTGAAAATTATTGCCTAAATTATGACTACCAGCTAATGAACCTAATGTATTTCAGTTTGTGAATTGAGGTAATAATAGAATAACTAAGTAGCTTATGGTATAAAACGAAGACCTACTGACTTTTCAAGCACTTAAAAAAAATAGAACTGATTTTTAATCTTACTTAAATATTTAGAATTATAGTTACTATATATGTGTTAAATACTGAGGTCAGAAATTTTATGTTTTCAGCCTATGCCTTTTCTCTTTTTTTATAGTGTGTGCATGGATTCAAATGATGACATGAAAGCTGTTTTACTAGCACAGGTTGAATCACAGGAGAATATTTTCCTCCCAAGCAAATGGCAACATTTAGTACTCACCTACTTACAGCAGCCCCAAGGGAAAAAGAAGATTCATGGGAAAATCTCCATATGGGTCTCTGGACAGAGGTAGGAAGCATTTTGAGGAAATGCATGTCAATCTCATTTACAGTGTTAACGTTTCATTAGTCTACTATAACTTCTGAAACAGATTACAGAAAATTCTAGGTTTTTACTACAATAAAATTTACTATACTTTAACTTACAAATCTGTCAGAGTTGGACTTTTTTTTCCTATTGGTCATTTTCATGCAAAATAGGCCTCCTGTAGAAGTGACTGTTGAAAATTAATATTTGGGTTTGGGGAGCATGCAGATACCTAGAAATTTAGACATTTATGTATAACTATATATGAAAGAATAGAATCTATAATTTCATCCCGCAAGCCTATATATTGTAAAGCTGAAGCCATGATAATTATTTAAATTAAGTGGCTAATAAGGTTAATACCTAAATTAAATTAGACTTTCAAAAGAAATTAGAATGACTAGCCTATGTATAAGGTGATAGATTCAGATAGAGTGCTAGACATATACCAAGTGATAGATTCAGGGAGAGTACTGTATGATTTTTACCACGTAGGATAATTGTGAGCCAAGTTAATAAGAAACGTCTTGTGGAATATCGTAATGTAAAATTTTAGCCTGTAGGAATTATAAGGTATCTTCGAATTGTAAGCATTGAGAAGTATTGTATTGAATGAAGTAGCATGAAAGAAGATGAGAATTCGAAACTGTAATGTAGCATGGTAGAGGATTAAGCTGGTTGGATGAGTTTAAGTTGAATAATGAGAAATACAAAAGAATGGGCATGGTGAGACTACTTAACAGGCTTTGAATGCCAAGCTGAGAAGTCTAGATTTAATCAAAGGGAACATAATATATTGCATACTTATTATGTTGCAGATCTTTTGCTGGATGCTTTATATACATAATATAATTCTCTCAAAAATCCCTCAAAGTAGATTAGACCATGGAAATAACATATACCCTTAACACAGATTAACCTATTTTTGTTCATTCATTTGTTCATTCATCACATTTATTGAAGAATCAGAGTGTTTTGAGCATTTGATATATTAATAAGGCCTGGGGGACAGTGGTAAACAAGACGGACACATTCCCTGCCTTCCTGGAGGCACAGTCTGGTGAGGAATCAGACAACAAGCAAACACAATTAAATGAATATTTGCAAATGATGACAAATACTGTGAGGCCCATGCTTTAAAACCCTGAGACAGAAAATATCAAGTTTGACACTTAACAATGGGTGGATCAGGGAAGGCCTATCTAAGAACAGGGTATTAAAGCTGAGACCTGAAGGAGGAGATGGAACTTGCCCTGTGCAGGTGGGAGGAGGACAGTTTGAAGTGGAGGACAGGGCATCGCTGCAGGAGGCTGCAGCAATTGATTGCTTATAGCCGTCCAGCCTCAATAATAGAGGGAGACAGGGAACAGGGGCTTGTGAATTGCTTTATAGTCCATGGTGTCCGCCACAAGCAAGAACATGCTTTGGAAATAAAATTAAGAGTTCAGTTTTGTTGTATTCGTTAAAAAAAAATGTAAAAATACGTAATTGAAGCCTAATTTCCATGTTCCATATTCCAAATAAAATACAGTCTGTGACAGTCTCGATCGTCACACCTGCCATGGCAGCTGTAGCCAATCAGCAAATTTGTTTCCAGAACCTACAGTTAAATTAGATAGAGCTGGGGCTGGAGTTGTAAGTAGAGAGCCCCTTTCTCCTCCTAGACACTCTCCTCTCAATTTCTTAAACTTTCAACATGTGCCAGGCACTGCATTAGACACTTTATACAGATTACCTCATTTAATCCTCCCAGCAATACTATGAAGTAGGTATATTATTATCCAAATTTTACAGATGAGGCAACTGAGACCTTGAGTGACTTGCCCAAACTCATGCCACAAGTAAGGGATAGAGCTGAAAGTTTAACCTAAACTCTGACCCTAGGGAGGGCCCATGTTTTCAAACCCTATGCTTTACTGCCCCTGCAGCCTTTTTCTGAATTATGTCAACTGACAGGTATAGGAACCATAAACTAACTATTAGACATGTTCAGAATGAGAGATTAGATTTTTATTGTGGACAGTCTGAAAATTAGTAAGCATAGTCACTTGAGTCACACATCACTCTGTTTTTTTACCCACCCACTTAGGTCTACATTCCTTTGAGAGAATTGTTTGCCATTTGGCACAAGTTAATTTCATTGGTTAACAGAGCAAGTGACCAAGAACAAATATTTTATTCTGTTGACTTAAACTTGGTGCTATAATATCTTCATCACCTTATAAGCTATAGAATAATTTCTAGGCCAGGCATGGTGCTTCATGCGTGTAATCCCAGCACTTTGAGAGGCTGAGGCAGAAGGATTGCTTGAGCCCAGGAATTGAAGACCAACCTGGGCAACATGGAAAAACCCTGTCTCTACTAAAAATAAAAAAATTAGCTGGGCATGGTGATGCATACCTCTATAGTCCCAGCTACTTGGGAAGCTGAGGCAGGAGAATCACCTGAGCCCAGTAAGTCAAGGCTACAGTGAGCCATGATTGCACCCTTGCACTTCAGCCTGGGTGACAGAGCGAGACCCTGTCTCAATTAAAAAAAAAAAAAAGAATTTCTAAAAGAGTACGTTTGAAAAGGCCTTTTAAAATAAGGTAACAATACTGAAAATGAGTTAATACTTTCTATTAGTTGTTATTAACAGCTTACAAATATGGCGGAAATATTTGGCACATAGTAGATACTTAATATTTGTTTAATTCATTTTGCATTCATCCTGCAGTAGGTTTTCTTTCACCCTTAAAAACACTATTTTATTATTATTTTATTGTTATATTTTCATTTTACTTTAGTTCTGGGATACATGTCAGAACATGCAGGTTTGTTACATAGGTATACATGTGCCATGGTGGTTTGCTGCACCTATCAAGCCATCATCTAGGTTTTAAGCCCCACATGCATTAGGTATTTGTCCTGATACTCTTCCTCCCCTTGCCCCCACACCTGCCGACAGGCCCTGGTATGTGATGTTCCCCTCCCTGTGTCCATGTGTTCTCATTGAAACACTCTTATTTTTTAAAATAAAAAATTTAAAACTATTTTAAGTCATAATGCCACTAGATGGCGATAGAGGAGTTTCAGTCACAGCCATTTATTTGGTCAAGGAGAAGTGCGTCATTGAATGTATCTCACATCTTTCCTTTATTTAAAAAAAAAAAAACATGAAAATAGTTAGGTTTATCTGTTACATGTGAAACAGAGAGCCTTAGGCAAAACTTTTAAAATAAATATATACAAAGTTGGATTTCTCATTAAGAGCTACCCATGTTAGCTTATCCTGTCTTCATCTTACAAATTTTATTTAGACTTTGCCTTTATAGATTATCCTCATTATCTTAAAATGGAGTTTAAAACATTCCTAAACTAGGGGTAGAGCTCTGTGGTTTCACTAGTTGATGAATCCTCCCTGCTTTGTGTGTCTTTCTGTGAGAAAGCCTTATTTTGCCTTTGCCAGAACTCTGTCTTTTGTAAGCATTCCTTCACCGTTATCCATGAAGCAAAAGAGACTAATCAAAAGCTGCGTAATCACTTAGCATTAAGAAAACAGAAAATGCAGAAAGCATTGACATTTCAGTGGCTAGACAGAAGAAATTTTGAAGAAGTTATGTTTTTACTGATTAGTTTTCAGAGGCCTCATAGATGACATAACATTTTTGGAATGTTATGGATTCCAATTTTTGGAATTGTTTGTCAAGATGGAAGACTTCTTGGCAAAATTAAGGGGAGGTGGTTGGTTTGTATCTGTAAACCAGGAATGTGCACATGCAGAAGTCAAATGGCAGAGAAAACTTGTAGCAAATATCTCATCACATTTCCCATGGCCTGTTGTGGGATCATCAGGTATCTCTGTTTGGCTCCCCTCTTTCTGCAGCACCTTTGACCAAGAGACAACAATTAGCCCTCCTCTCGTGCCCCAGTGCCAGCTGGTAATGACCCAAGAAAATTGTTGAAGAATTCCCTATTGTTAAATATTCATGCTTTAAAAATACTTAGTACTAGTACTTCCTAAAGTCATTGCTTTAACTTTGTTTTTAATGTAGGAAGCCTGATGTTACTTTGGATTTTATGCTTCCAAGGAAAACAAGTTTGTCATCTGATAGCAATAAAACATTTTGCATGATTGGCCATTGTTTATCATCCCAAGAAGAGTTTTTGCAGTTGGCTGGAAAATGGGACCTGGGAAATTTGCTTCTCTTCAATGGTGAGTGAGCCATGATTGCACCACTGCACTTCAACCTGAGCAACAGAGTGAGATTTTTTCCTTTGAAACATTTCCAATTTTTTTCTCAGTTGACAAGTATTAAACTAAGTAAATTAATCTGGCTAAAATATCTATCTCTGTTCCTTTACTTGTGTTTAATAAGTACTGTATTTCCAAGATTCTAAGATATACTTTTAAAATATTTTAACATTTTTGTAGTCTAGTTGTGTCTTACAATTGATATATACATTTAATATAAAAATGTATTTCCCCTACCCTCAAAAAAGAAAAGCTCATATTAAATTAGCATTTTTTTGTACTGGATAATGTAGTATCATTACTAGTAAACTTATCTTGGTTGTCTCCTTTATAATTTTATTATTTCTTATACAAATATCAAATTTTAGGGAAAAATGAGATATATGATTTTTAAAAATATGTCCTTAAACCTGATACATAATAGCATTCAGACAGTGTTTATTGACTAAATAGGAAGGAATAAAGATATTGATTCAAATTTTAGTTAGAAATGGAATTTACCGAGATACAGCTTCCATTATTAAAAAAAAAAAAAGTAAAATAAATCAGAAAACCTGTTTTCTGGCTAAGGAGCAAATAGAAATATTATGATTTAATTAAAAGCTTCACGATTAACTTTATATACATTAATTCATCTTCCATCATAGTTGGCATAGGTTATTTTCTCATTACACCAATTTGGAAATTGAGGCTTTATCAATTTCATAAAATATAGTGAACAGCTGAAAGAATCTGGCTTAAAAAAATAACTCGTGGTTTCTTGCTTTTTATGAAAAATTCTGGTTAGAGTGTTTTAAATAACTAACTTTATTTTTCTGCTATTCAGGAGCTAAGGTTGGTTCACAAGAGGCCTTTTATCTGTATGCTTGTGGGCCCAACCATACATCTGTAATGCCATGTAAGTATGGCAAGCCGGTGAATGACTACTCCAAATATATTAATAAAGAAATTTTGCGATGTGAACAAATCAGAGAACTTTTTATGACCAAGAAAGATGTGGATATTGGTCTCTTAATTGTAAGTTTTAATTTTATAAGTTTTAATTTTATAGTAACAACTGTATTTAGGTGTATTTATTGAAATGTATAGTTATGAATTAGATTTCTAAAGATTTTCATATGGTTCCTATGTGTCTTATCTTAGAATTATGTTTTTTTCTGAAAAAAATTGAAACACTTTGACCTTCTTTCAAAATTTGTTTCAGGTTTTATATTTATGTCTCCATTTCCTTGAAATTATATTTCTATAAAAAGTTTATCAGTTTAGTTTATTTTATACCTACTAATTATTCAGGAAAAATGTTTATGATACAGTGAAAATAACACTTGTTAGTTTGACATACTCCTAAAAAATGTTGCTCATTATATTTTCTTTCCATACTTATAAATAAATAATACCCATTTATAATGTTAGTTTTAGTTATGTATATTCAGGTCTTAGAAAACCTACTCTTTTTTATTTTTTATTGTTTTTTTTTTTTTTTAAGAGACAGGATTTCACTCTGTCACTCAGGCTTGGGTGCAGTGGTGTGATCATAGCTCACTGCAGCCTTGAACTCCTGGGCTCAAATGATCCTCCCACCTCAGCCTCCCAGGTGGCTGGGTCTACAGTCAGGCACCACCACACCAGGCTAATTTTAAATTTTTGTAGAGATGGAATCTCGCTATGTTGCCCAGACTGATCTCAAACTCCTGGCCTCAAGCGATCCTCCCATCTCAGCCCCTCAAATGGTGAGATTACAGGCATGAGCCACCAAGCCTGGCCTAAAAAATGTATTGTTTAATATCAGTACGAATAGGAATTTTGCTTTCAAAGTATTGCTAATTCTGCTTACATGAGACTCTATTGATTTTTATATATTATTCCAGTATTTTGTTCTACTGGTATACAATTTAGGAGCTAGTGGTGAAGTTTTTTGTTACAGCAACTAGAAAACTGAGCCTTCATAGTCTTAGAAAATCTACTAAAATCTGGTAGATCTGGCCATGAAACTGGGTTCCTCTTTCTCTTGCTTCTTGTGAGAAGTACAGATATTTCCTACTTGAAGGAGACTACTGTTTTGGAATGTATTTTGTTGTTGTTGTTGTTGAGTTGTGGGGAGGGTAGATGTGGTTGTCAGTAATTATTGGGTAGTAAGGGCCAGGGATGCTAAATGTTCTACAGTACATGAACACTGTTATACAACAAAGAATGATCCTATCCTAAATGTCTCACCATTAAGAAAACATCCTTTAGGGAAATGGTTCCTCAAACCTGAGTGTGCACCAGAATCATCCAGAGGGCTTGTTAAAATATAGATTGCTGGTCCAGAGCTTCTGATGTCGTAGGTCTGAAGTGTGACCCTGGAATTTACATTTTTAATAAGTTCCTAGGTGATGCTGATGCTGGTTGAGGATCACACTTTGAGAACCTCTGCCTTAGGGAGATTGAGGAGCTCACATAGATGTTTGTTCAAGTAATAACTTTAACTCAGTAGTTTTCGGTTAATGCATTTGTTTTCATAGAAAAATTTCCCTAATCCTTTTATTTTTCCTGAACGGTATATAGGTCATATAAGTTACAAAACTCAACATAAATTATCATGAATGAAAATTCTGAGGGTTTTATGTGAAAACTATTTTTAGGGAGCAAATTCTTTAAGCCCGATTTAGTGATTTGGGAGTTACAAGTTTGTGAAAGAATGGTCAGGGAGAAGGAGTACCCTTGGCTGGGTGCGGTGGCTCATGCCTGTAATCCTAGCACTTTGGGAGGCCGAGGCAGGCGGATCACCTCGGCTCAGGAGTTTGAGACCACTCTGGCCAACATGGTGAAACTCTGTCTCTACTAAAAATACAAAAACTAGCCAGGCATGGTGGCAGGCACCTGTAATCCGAGCTACTCAGGAGGCTGAGGCAGGAGAATCACTTGAACCTAGGAGGCGGAGATTGCAGTGAGCCAAGAATGCACCATTGCACTCCAGCCTGGGCAACAAGAGTGAAACTCCGTCTCAAAAAAAAAAAAAAAGAAAGAAAGAAAAAAAAAGAAATGGTACCCTCATGTCAGAGTGTGGTGTCAGATTTCTGATTGAAACTACTGCAGGTTTGAAACTTTGCTTTTCCAGCATAATCATACACAACAGAGAGTATAATTGGTTTAGCTGGTGCACAGATACACTGGATGGCATGTCTGATTGCTGTGGGTCATAAATAAACCTCAGGCCAGACACAGTGGCTCATGTTTGTAATCCCAGCAGTTTGGGAGGCTGAGGCAGGCAGATCCCGAGGTCAGAAGTTCAAGACCAGCCAGTTTGAGACCAGCCTGGCCAACATGGTGAAACCTCATCTCTACTAAAAATAAAAAATTAGCGGGGTGTGGTGGCACATGCCTGTAATCCCAGCTACTCAGGAGGCTGAAGCAGGAGAATTGCTTGAACCCAGGAGGCAGAGGCTGCGGTGAGCTGAGATCATGCAACTGTATTCCACCCTGGGCAACAGAGCAAGACTCCGTCTTGGAAATAAATAAAATAAATAAATAAATAAATAAATAAATAAATAAATAAATAAATATCAAAGCACAAGGCCCCCATCCAGTTCTGAGAGAAGACACTGAATCTATATGATTTCCTGAGCCTGAGTTTGGCATCCACTACCACTAAAACCACCTTAAAGTACACTATGGGCCAGACACCAAGGTTCATACCTATAATCCCAGCACTCTGGGAGGCACAGGCAGGAGGATCACTTTAGGCCAAGGGTTTGAGACTAACCTGCAACATAACAAGACCATGTCTCTACAAAACAAAACAAAAAAAAATTGATGTGGTGGCAGGTGCTTGTAAGTCCTTCCTGCTTGGGAGACTGAGGTGGGAGGAGCCCTTGAGCCTAGGAGTTCAAGGCTACAGTGAGCTATGGTCATGCCACTGCACTCCAGCCTGGGTGCCAGAGCGAGACCCTGTCTCTAAGAAAAACATACATTCTGCATTTAAAATTAACTTTAATTTTTAAAATAGTTTAGAGAGTCTTGACGGGGGCCACACACTGATGGAAACTATCCTTTGCCTGGGAGAAATATTTGAAGTTCTATTTTATTTTAGTTAGGTGTGCTGACCATTGACAATCTGAAATTTTATTCCAGTAGAAAGAAAGATCTAGTTTAGAGTTGCTTTTAAATAAATAGCCCATGAGCAAATGCAAAGCAAAAATTTCAGAAAAGTTGACCTGACCCTGAGTTCCCAATATTTTTAAGTGCTTAGAATAGTGCCTGGTGTGTAATAAGTGTGGTTTAAGACTTAGTTGATATTAGTAGTAATAGCATAATTTAATATTTATTCTAAACCAAGCAAAGCTGGAATCCTTCTCAACCTTGGTGTGATCTATACAATTGATCACTGCTAAATAAATCACTGATCATTTGCTTTGTGGGAAACAGCCTTGCTTCTAATGTTTATCTTTGTTTAGTATAGTAGCTGTTTTCTAAACAAAGAAAAGGATCAGTTGAGTGTGTTTTCACTTTGAAATACTTACTTGCTAGTTGATAGCTTGCATTTTAAACTTTGTGTCATTACTGAATGAAAATATTTGTGTTTCAGGAAAGTCTTTCAGTTGTTTATACAACTTACTGTCCTGCTCAGTACACCATCTATGAGCCGGTGATTAGACTTAAAGGTCAAATGAAAACCCAACTCTCTCAAAGACCCTTCAGCTCAAAAGAAGTTCAGAGCATCTTATTAGGACCTCGTCATCTAAAGAATCTTCAACCTACTGAATATAAAACCATTCAAGGCATTCTGCACGAAATTGGTGGAACTGGTGTATTTGTTTTTCTCTTTGCTAGGGTAAGAATCACTGCTTATAGTTTTGTCTAAAGAGAAATTACTTATTTATTGTTGATAAATTAAAGGATTTCTTTTGGACCACATGAAAAAGCTACACTCAACTATATTAAACTTTTAAGATAAAAAATTACATATTAAATATGTTATTAAGCTTTCAGCCATAGATGATTCAGGTTTCTTCTAATTTATGAATATTTTAGAAGTTTTCTATTAACCAAAAATGCAATTAGTACAATTAAGTGTTAAATGTACAAGATTTTAAATGGAAAGGAGGATACTTTTAAAAATAAATTTATGAAGCTTTTATTCCTTAAATGTTTCCAATGCGTAGGAAAAAAACTAAGGGTCAGCAAGTATTTTTTTTTAAAAAAAACAACAAAACTTTAATTTGTTTGGGTTTGGAGTTTTTTCAAAAAGGAGAAATATAAAGTTTGACTCAGGCCATACGTACCATTTTAGAATAAATCATTTAATTATCTGTCCTGATGCAGAGTAGACAGTAATTATAGACTATTTCAGGGATTGCTGAAACCTATATTGGGAGCACAAATAGTCTCACTTTGGTAAAAATCATTTCTACTTCCTCTGGGTCCACGTCCCTGTTTAATTAAAGCAGCTTTGATCTTCCTTCATCCTCGGAATGCCATCTTCATTTTATCCCGAAGTATAACTTCTGCAACATTGTCAGGTTTTCATAGTCTCCCTATCTAGTTTTCTTTAATGGAAGCATCTTTGATTAATTTTGCAGTAAGAAGCATATCAGCATTTGTTGTTGTTAGGGTTCTTACAAATATTTTGTTAGCATTTGATCCCCAATGCTTTGTAATCTGTCTTTTCTTCTTCACCTCTTCCTTTTTCGTATTTTTTAAATCTACTGTCTAGTTGAATAGATTCTCTCCTAGTGTTTTAAAATCAAAAGCCCTTTAACTCCTCACCAATATTTTGTGATCTTTTGTACCACTGTATAGTTTCAAAATGTATGTCCTTGTTTTCTTCTCTTTCATCAAGGTATTGAATATAATTTTGTTAGTTACATAAAGATTGGATCTTAGATAAAATGTTTACATTTTTATCTTTATATGTTTAGTATCTTGCCAGTAAGACTTTTAAAGTATGTTTCTAAGTCTAAAACTTAGAAACCTTGTTCAGTATCCTTCCCTTTCCCCTACAAAAATAAAATTCAGTGTCCTTAAAATCCTTACATGCATAACCTGCCTTGTGAGCCTGGTCTCTACAATCCAGCCAAAGAGGCAACCTGCAGCTTCCTAGATGTACTCTGAACTTCCAGTTTAGGCTTTACCCTTCTCCTGGCTGTGCCCTGCCCCCAGCCACCCCTTTATTCCTGCTTTCCAGGATTTGGCTCTCTTCCGAGGCCATCTTATCTCTGTGTAGCCTTCCCCTAAACCAAGCAGAGAGGGGTCAGAATGGTTTCTGTGCTCTCCTGGCATACCTATTGTCTCCTTCTTCTTTGGCCTTCAGCATGATAATAAGTATGTGTTTCTTATGTATATAGTAGTTGTCAGAAAGTGTTGGTTGAAGTAAATTGAAGTACAAGGCACAACGTGTGGTTTTTAGCCTCTTATCTCTTTGACAGAAAAGTAGACCCCATTGGAAACAAGTATCATGTATTTTACTTCTTTTTATCTCCCTTACCACATAGTGCAGAGCCTGTTTGTCTGTTGACTAATTTATCAAAAACGTATGACACTTTAGATCACTAGTTATAAAATGCTACTGACCACTAAGATTGTTCATGTCATTGTATACTATAGCATATGTAAGAGACTATAGAACATGGAATTTATGCCTTACTCTCAGTTTTGTTTATTCACAATCCTTAAATAGGTAGAGTATGAGCATTAAAAAATTACTTTGTAGAAACTACTGGATTGATGTTACATAGTGGAAGATTATACATGTTAAATTTTTACTCTCAGCAAATTGGGAGAAAACTATATCCACCCATTTTTTTTTAGGTCGTTGAACTCACTAGCTGTGAAGAAACTCAAGCATTAGCACTGCGAGTTATACTCTCATTAATTAAATACAACCAACAAAGAGTGCATGAATTAGAAAATTGTAATGGACTTTCTATGATTCATCAGGTGTTGATCAAACAAAAATGCATTGTTGGGTTTTACATTTTGAAGGTATGTCTTCATAAAATTTATTCTTATAGTTTCATATGCAGTGATACTCATCTCGTCATCAAAGTCTTCCAATAATAGTTTTGTGTTTCAGTTATTCCTGAAGAAAATGGAGGAAACTTATTAGTGTATAGTTAATAAAACTAAGGTACTCTTCTAGTTCTTTTTATCATTTAAATAATTACATTTTTCTTTTTTTAAAAGCATTTTTTAAAAGTAAGAAAAAAACTCATTGAATTTTAGATCTGGGTGGGCCATAGATATCTCCCATGCTGTCCCCTCATTCCATAGATTGATAAGATCTTTGCTTTAGCCCCCACCATTATGGCAGAGAACCCAGTTCTCTAGGCACCTAGAGGCATACCATTCCATTAGGCACTGCTGCTACAAAGTTAGTTTTTAAAGTCACAGATATTCGTGCTCATTTTTATTATCCCGCTATCATTATATATTTAAATACTTTTCTAGATAAAAGCATTTGGTAACATTGTGAAAATATTTCTCTCTGAGACTTCTAGTACTAAGGCAAAAGATGATTTCTCTACCCTTGCCCCCACCCCTACTTCTTTAAATTGCAAGATCCATACATTGGTGGCATGAATCCTTACTACTTTTTTGAAAAGGTTTTAAAGCCTAATAGAAGATTAATTCAATTTAAAACATAAAAAATGAGTGCTGTTTGTTTTACTCCATGTTTGAACCTGAGTACTCACTTAAAAATATTTGTAAGTTTGGAATTTTCTATTTATCTGAATTGTTTTACAAAACAAGTTAAAGATATTGCGTGAAGTGTTGAATTATTTACTAGCTTTCCTTTGAATTTAATGATTGCTAAAATTGAAAGCTTAATGTTTCTGTTGAACTTTTTGATTAACCAATTACTAACGCATCTTATATTAATGCTAATTTTCTATAGACCCTTCTCGAAGGATGCTGTGGTGAAGATATTATTTATATGAATGAGAATGGAGAGTTTAAGTTGGATGTAGACTCTAATGCCATAATCCAAGATGTTAAGCTGTTAGAGGAACTATTGCTTGACTGGAAGATATGGAATAAAGCAGAGGCATGTAATATGTACTTTTTTCTATTTTTTATTGTGATAAAATGCATATAACACAACATTTACCATCTTAAGCATTTTTAAGTTTCGGTTCAGTGGCATTAAGTGCATTTACAGTGTTGTCCAACCATCACCACCATCCATCTCTGTAAATCTTTTTTGTTTTGTAAAACCAAAACTTTGTACCCTTTAAACAGTAATTCCCTGTTCCCCCTCTTCCTCTAGCCCCTGGAAACCACCATTCTACTTTTGACTAAGGATCTCATATAAGTAGGATCATATGGTATTTGTCTTTTTGTGATTAGCTTATTTCACTTAGCATAATGTCTTCACGGCTCATCTGTGTTGTAGCATATGTTCAAATTTCCTTTTTAAGAATGAATAATACTCCATTCTATATATTTACCACATTTTGCTCATCCATTCATCAGTTTAGAGATACTTGGATTGTTTCCACATTTTAGCTACTGTGAATAGAAGCGTGTACTCTTTTTTTTTGTTTGTTTGTTTTTGTTTTTGTTTTTGTTTGAAACGGAATTTTACTCTTTCGCCCAGGCTGGAGTGCAGTGACGTGATGTTGGCTCACTGCAACCTCCACCCCCAGGCTCAGATGATACTCCTACCTTAGCCTCCCAAGTAGCTGGGACCACAGATGTGTGCCACCATGCCTGGCTAAGTTTTTGTATTTTGGGTATAGACAGGGTTTCACGCATGTTGCTCAGGCTGGTCTTGAACTCCTGAGCTCAAGTGATCTGCCTGCCTTGGCTTCCCAAAATGCTGGGATTATACACATAAGCCACCACCCCCAGCCAGCATATTCTTTTAAATATTTATCTAATCATTATTCTGAAGGAAATAATTACTTCAATGTAATGTTAATTATAAATGGAAATCTGGCACTTATTTCCCATGCAAAGTTTTGAACAGCCATGGGGAACACTGAGCTGGAGAGTCAAAATCAAACTTGAGCTGGTTAAGAATACTGCAGTCAGGTAGGAACATATGAGCTTATTTGGATTAGTTGAAGGCTTGCATTTACCATAAACTCTGAAAGGGGAGCCTGCTAAGAGTCAGGGGAGTCAGGTCCAGGAGAGGGAAATGGATACAATTCTAACTAGGGGAGCCACGCTGGCCAGGAGTTAGAGATAAGGCTTCATCATAAGTATAAAGTAAGCAACATAGATTGATCTTAGATGTAGGCACTACATCTCAGCACCTAGAATGGCTGGTCTGGTCTTCACAAGGACCCAGTCAGGGAATGAGTATAGGGTTGTTTCCTTTCTGCCCCAGTTTTAAGCAGTCTTAATGGTATAGGCTCATACAGCTTCTTAGTTCTAGTGTAGACTGTTTGCTCTAAGTGTGGCAGGGTTCTAGTAGGTATTGGTAATTTTTGCAAGAAAAAGAAAACTGGATTGTCTAGAACTAATTAGAATATAACAAGATTATCATCAAATATTATTTATGGAGCAATTCAGAATATATGTACCTTTAGAATTTTTTAAAAAATGGTTTTTCCCAACTTGCCAACAGTCCCTAAAAATTTACACATTACCAATAATGAATTGTGAGGTTGAAAAAAGACTCCTTTTTTTTTTTTGAAACAGGATCTCACTGTCACCCAGGCTAAAGTGCAGTGGCGCCATCTTGGCTCACTGCAACCTCTGCCTCTCAGGCTCAAACGGTCCTCCTACCTCAGCCTCCCAAGTAGCTAGGACTACATGTGTGCACCACCATGCCTGGCTAATTTTTAATTTTTTTTTTTTTTGTAGAGATGAAGTCTCACTGTATTGCCCAGGCTGGTCTGAAACTCCTGAGCTCAAGCAATCCTCCCGCCTTGGCCTCCCAAAGTGCTGGGATACAGGCGTGAGCCCCCACACCTGGCAAAACAAAAAAAAAAACACAAAACCTTTTCTAATCTATTAGTAACAAAAATAATTTTAGTTCAGATATGCTAGAGGAAAGAGAATTTTCTATTCTTCCTATAGAAAATTATATTACAAAATTGTTGTTATATGAAGAGGCAATTAAAGAGTATGCAGCCACAAAACAGAGAAAAGTATTTTGAAAGGCATGTCCAACAGCCAACTAACTATTACCATGTTTCTGGATTTTGTGGTATTCATGGTACTTTTCAGTTTTTAAACTTTGTGATTTGTTGTGATTCCTTTTCTCACTCTGAGTAAATATTTACTTTCAGATCTAAAAAATAGAAGATAGATAAGATAGATAGATTAAAATATGTGTAATATTGCAGGGAGAAAGCAAATAATTACGGGGATAGCATATGTAAACAAATTGGATCAAAAGCAGTATAAATGTGTAATAAAGAATATGCTCAGTTGCAGTTTGGAAAATCTAACTTGGACAAAGTTGGACCAAGTGCTTCAAAGAGCAGGCAAATGTGGGGTTGTTTGATTTTAAAAGAAGCATTTTTAAATTGAATTTGATAGTGATAAGACACATATTGCTTCTATGAATTTGAAATAAGGTTTTCTTACGTAATTAATTGTTTTTGAACTAAGTCTGGTTTTTCTTTTTTTGTTGTTGCTATTTGTTTACGTTGGCACTATTTTATCTTGGTACTACTTTTCAGATTGAATCATGTTTTCATACTTTGGCTGCCTTGTCTTCTGGTTTTCACTTGGCTTTTTCTTTTAGAACATCTTGGCTCTATCTTAGAAAGAGAGAGACCCTGGGTAGAAGAGTATGATTAAGTCTATCAATATCTTGGTTCATTCTTGCCAGATAATGGCAGGAGAAATAGTAGGCTCTGCAACCCAGGCCAGTTAATTTTGCTTTTTGTTAAAAGGTTTATTGAAAGGTCACTTAGGATGATAAGATGAAGGGAAGGTTATCTTTCAATATTAGTTATCAGTATAAGGTCTCTTTTTTTCTCTAGTATTATGGACAAGTTAAGATTGATTCAATATGGGAGAAGCATTTTAAGGCACTGTCAAAGGATGCTAACTACTCTTTGAAGTGTATAGTTTGTAATCATGCAGAGAATTCTATTATTTGAACTTGAAAGTAAATTAAAAATGCAGAATTTTCACATTGTCCATGACTTTTTGATTTAGTACGATTTGCTCTAAAATTATTTGGTTAAATGCTGCATGTGCAGATTGATATTGAAATGTATACATTTTTAACAACACTCTTTGAACATAAATTATTTAAAAACAATAATGTTGGTAATGTGTATGCTTCTCTAATTTGAACAATCCCTCTTGATAATTCATCTTTTGAAAATACATTTAATGCCACAGAAAGGGTAATGTAGGAAAGCACCTAATACAATACTGCATTCAACATAGCTATTTAGAAATAGCCTACTGGCAACAAAAAATAATAGGGAATAAATTTTGACATTGGCTTTTTGCAGACATGTAGTCTTTGATACTGAATATATATACAATGTTAAATTGTTGCACGTTGTGTGTCTTCCAAAAAGCATGCTGCATATTTTTCAGTACATATGTGCTTATTGGTGTGTGTTTATCTCCTCAGCAAGGTGTTTGGGAAACTTTGTTAGCGGCTCTAGAAGTCCTCATCAGAGCAGATCACCACCAGCAGATGTTTAATATTAAGCAGTTATTGAAAGCTCAAGTGGTTCATCACTTTCTGCTGACTTGTCAGGTTTTGCAGGTACTTTTTATGTAACTTTACTTTTGGAAATATTTTCCACAGTTGTTTAATAATACTATGAACATCAAATTTTTGTGACACTT
This sequence comes from Rhinopithecus roxellana, assembly GCF_007565055.1. Lineage (NCBI taxonomy): Eukaryota > Metazoa > Chordata > Mammalia > Primates > Cercopithecidae > Rhinopithecus > Rhinopithecus roxellana. The sequence goes on along the minus strand of NC_044556.1, from coordinate 100,092,330 downwards.
TCAATGGGACTTTTTTCCCCCCATCTTCTCTTCTCTCCAGATTCTCTTCTTTCAATAAATAGTATAGGAGTTTTTCAATTGCTGCATCTTACAACTTGATCATCACACTGTCATAATTCCTAACTCAATTACAAAAGTACAATTACTAAGTTTCTTAGATGTTTCTTTATGTTGGGATAGAATAATAGTTTTGTAGTGCCTTGAACAGCAAGAATAGTTAATGAATTTTAACTTATTCCATATTCTTTAAATAAAAATTTACAAATATGTATTGATTTAATAAGTATAAACTTGCTAAAGGTCTATTTTATATGCTAGAATTAGCATTTTAAACTGTATCCAAAATTTTTATTGAAAAGTGACACTAATTTTATCAGTTACATTGTAATGTCTATGCTGTGGCCCTTTTAGTTAATTTTTTTCTCTGCCTTTGTTGATATCATCTAGTATACCAACCAAGCAGATAAAAGGCATCAATACATATCTGCTTGGTGGGTATATTAGACAATTTTCCAAGTTTTTTTTTTTAATGTCTGAGGCATCTATTAGAACTTTGTCAAGTTAGATAAGTACAGATATTCCATGAGATCAGTAATATTTTATATTTTGAGTGCCCTTGCTTCAGTGGCACTAAGGGCTTTTCATTACAGTTGGGCTAAAATTTAAAATCTGTGACAACATCTATAGTGGTTCAAGCCTGTAATCCCAGCACTTTGGAAGGCCGAGACGGGCGGATCACGAGGTCAGGAGTTCGAGACCATCCTGGCTAACACGGTGAAACCCCCGTCTCTACTAAAAAAATACAAAAAACTAGCCGGGCGAGGTGGCGGGCACCTGTAGTCCCAGCTACTCGGGAGGCTGAGGCAAGAGAATGGTGTAAATCCGGGAAGCAGAGCTTGCAGTGAGCTGAGATCCGGCCACTGCATTCCAGCCTGGGCGACAGAGCGAGACTCCATCTCAAAAAAAAAAAAAAAAAAAAAAAGAAGTGTTACTATGAGAAGGCTTATATGATCTAGCTACCATTCTAGCTTCATCTTATGGTACTCAGCCTCCTTGGATTTCTTTCCCTTCCTTAAACAAGTAAGACATTTTTCTGTCTCAGAGTACATGGTATTCTTTTTGCTTTAACAATTATTGATCCCATTCTTTTCATCTGGCCAGCTCCTACTTATCCTCCATGTGGCAACTTAAGACTTATTTCCTGAGAGATGCCTTCCCTGGCCTTTCCATATAAATTAGTCTCTTTCCCTTTATACACTATCTACATAGAGTTTGTTATTTATTTATGGAATTATGGTTTATTTCCTTCTGTAAGCCTCCTGAAAGCAAGGATATGGTTTTTGTTTTGTTTTGTTTTGTTTTAAATCACACTGTAATGTCAGTACTTGACACACCTGGGCATCTGATAAATATTTGTTAAATGAATGAATTCCAAAAACACAAAAACATTTTATTGCCTTTCTTGGCCCCTGTGGTAAATTAGACTGTTGTTGTAGGGAATAGAATATGTTGATTGATCTTTCAGGCCCCTTGCTTACTGAGTGTTTTTTGTGTCATTTATACATCAGTTTTCCTCAAAATTTTTTCCTTTGCATATCCATTTTGAAATGTATTGGCCAATTTTCATTAAGTTCATATGACAATGTGATAGTCAGTCTTTGCATGTCAGAAAAGTGGCACTTATAAACTTGGAGATTTCCATATATTTTTTCACTTTTGTATTATTTACAAAAATGCTAGAAAAAATCTAGGTACAAATTTTTTTTCCTTACATGTATAGTTTTTTACCCTTGTTGGTTCAAAGAGCCCACTTACCAAATTAACAGCTATTTATGAAACATAACTTTATGTCAGGTATTGTGGGAAGTTTATAAAGAAATGAACTTAGCCTTTGCCTTTAAGATACCTCAGAGTGTTTGTGCACTTCAGGAAGATTAATAAATTGGTAGTGTATTGGATGTAAGGCAGTTTCATTTGTTTGTGAGTACAGCATAAAGAACCTGAACCCTGGTGATTAGAATGGGAGTGTTTAGGTAGGGAGCAAATATGAGAGAGATTGTGAGGATAGAATTCATAGGACTTGATTCTGTTTAAATGGAGCTTCAGGAGGAGTCAAATATAACATAAAAATTTCAAGCTGGGAGACCAGAAAAACAATAAATTTTATCAGGAAAAAAAGAAGCAAACTTGTAAGTTTTGTAGTTTTTGTATTCTACATTTGAAATTACAGCAGGATATTCAGCAACAGTGAACTGGTAATAGTGAAGCCATCAGAATAGAGAAACACTCCAAGACAGAGAAATGTAGTGAGAGAATCAGAGGGCTGAGGTTTACACCTCAGGAGATACCCATTTTCAGGATGTGAAACAAGGAAAAGGGGCTATTGAAAGAGATAGAGAAAGAGTAATTGAAAAGCTAAGAGGAAACTCAGTAAAGTGAAAACCAGAGATGGGCAGAGGGGGAAGAACATGTAGAGAAGGAGGTGATACCTTGAACCAAATGATATAGAAAGTTCAGAGAAAATGTAGGCAGATAAAGGGCCATTGACTCAGAAATTCTTAATGACTTACAAGATTTCAATAGCATGGATAAGGCAAGAGCCAGATTTCAGGGACTTTGGAGAGCATGGGTGGTAGATCACTGAAGGCAGTGAGAAGAAATGATTATTAAAAAGTCCAGCAGCAAAAGCAAAGACAGAAACAGAATGTTCACATAAGGTAAAGTTAAGGGATTAAAAAATAGTAAAATAGAATACCAGTGACTATTGATAAAGAGTCAGTGGAGAGGGCAGGATAGAAGTAACCTGGGCTGGACTTGGGAATGAATCACTGATGCTGCAACCAAGAAAGTTATAAAGATACATGGAGTATGATTTAGAAGAAATGCAGATGGTCGTAGCAGAAATAGTTCTGAATTGGAAGTCATGAGATCTATGTTCCTGTCTTAGCTTTGCGGCTTGACATCTATGAGATCTTGGCAAAGGAGTTTTGTGTTTTCTTCTGTAGACTCAGTGTTCTCTTCTTATATCTGAGATAGTCAAACTAAATTGTTTCAAAATTAGCATCTACATTTTAAGTACTCCAATTCAGTAATACACAAGAGTAAGTGAGAAGAGTAGATGTAGAGATATGTATTTGGAAGGAAGATGAGGAAGTTTACCTCCCATGCCCTTAATCTGAAGACCACCTGTTACCCACTGGGGAGATGGAACTGGAGGATATAAGCAATTTATTTATATACAGCTTTATTTTTAGTAATTTCTTGGCATTTTGCCAACTCTCATTATTCCAGACAGTAAATGGTGCAGTAGAAAGAGTTCAGAGGCCTGAGTTTGAGTTATAATTATACTACCTACGTATTTTATGTGTGGTTTACACTAGTCAAATAACCACTTTGTGCCTCATATTCTAGAAATTAGGGCTAAAACCTCTCCTAGAGCTGTTGTGAAAAAGAGCTTCGTAAACTGGAGCATATTGTATTAGTGTAACGAGTTTTGTCTATCAAAAGTTTTATGTCCTAATCCCATACTAATATTACTAATAGTAATATTAGTAAAAGAAGAAGAAAAGGGTAGTAGCAGTAGTAATAGCAATTTATCACTAACATTTATGTGGGGCTTACCTATATGCAAGGCACTATTCTAAGAGTTGATGTTATTTAGTCCTTGTAACAACTCTGTAAAGTAGCACTAGTATTACTCACATAGACAAAGAAAGTGAAGAAGGCAGACGTTAAATAACGTACCTAAGATCGCATGGCTAGTGAGTGGAGAAACCAGAATGCAAACCTAGTCAGTCTGGCTTTTGAGTCCATGCTTGTGAGAGTTGTAGTATAAGTTTGCCTCAGTTAATTATGATAAATGGGCTAGAATTAAGTTGCCATCTGTATTAATGAATTTTTAATAACAAGATTGCTTGAATTAGGAAATAACTCAATTTAATGGGTTGTTATGGTAATGGTAAATACAGTCAGACTAGACTAGTAAACCAACAGAATTCTACCTTAAAAAGAATATTTTGCCTAAATGAAAAATCTTAGTTAAGTTGACAATTCTTTAAATCTAAAGAGAGTTTGATTTTTATTTTTTCAGGAACACAAAGAGGGGCAACTCACACCCATGCCCCGAGAGGTTTGTAGATCATTTGTGAAAATTGTAGCAGAAGTCCTTGGATCTCCTCCAGATTTGGAATTATTGACAATTATCTTCAATTTCCTTTTAGCAGTTCACCCTCCTACTAATACTTACGTTTGTCACAATCCCACGAACTTCTACTTTTCTTTGCACATAGGTAGGTATAATCATTTTTGTTAGATTATGTCTATTTCTACTTTTGTTTTATTCTTCCCACTTGATTCACATTTGTTTGATATTTGAATGGCCTCTGTGCTACTCTAATTACATATTGGGGTTGGGATAGGGCAGAGGGTTATAGAATGAACTAGACATGGCGTCTGCCCTCAAGGAGTCTAAATGCCAAGTAGAGAAAGGGGACATAGACTCAAATAACTACAGTAAAAAAATATATATATTTGGTAAGTATCGAAGAGACACAAAAGAAGAACTAATGAGATTTCAAAGGACAGAGGGTTTCATCCGACCACTGTGGAGAGAATATTTAATAGGTTACATGACATCTGATGTGGACATTGAAGATTTTTAGTAGAATTTGATAGGTAGATTGGAGAGTTACTGTTCCAGGTAAAGACAGTGACTTTAAAGGGAGGAAAAATGGAAAGAAAAAATAAGGACTAATGAGTTTTACCTATATATAGGGAATCTGTAAAGAAATAGTGACAAATAATGCCATAAATAGAGTTTAAGACCACCATTTACTTATTTTTACCCGAAAGTCATATCAAATAGGTCCTTGAATGTAAGACCAGATAATTTGAACTTGTATTTTAGTTATTGGTCATTGAAAGGATTTTGTTTGTTTTAAGCAAAGGCTATGATATAAGTAAATTATTGCAGCAGGATTCAGAAATAAGGAACCAGGGACAGTAAGCCCAATTATAGTAGTCTATGAGAGACAAGATAACAGAATCTGGCCATAGTAATAGTAGAACTGGAAAGGAGGGATGAATTGAGAAGTAGGAAGTTTAGGATGGAATGACTCTGGGGGTGTTAAGGAAAAAGGAGAATGGCTTTGATTGTATAATATATGTTGTATTTGAGGTTCCCTACAGTTATTTATCATATAATTTTCTAGTAGGCAGTTGGGAATGAGGGTTACAGCATGAAGAAGGAAGGGTGGGTTATAAGGAGCAGTCCACATAGAAGTGAGGTGAAGCTCTGAGAACAGATGAGACCACTGAAGAAAAGTAGAGAGAGAGAACGAAAGAGAAAGCTAAGGAAAGAACTGCTGGTAATATTACTAGTTGGAGGGTAGGACAAGAACAAAGAATCAGTAAAAAAAGAAAGATGGAATAATCAGTTTTTTTTAAGAACCAGGGAAATGTAATGTGGTAAGAAAGAAAGCAAGAACGTACCTATAAGAAAGCTGAGTCATAAATTTACATTGGAAAACTGGTTGTACAATAGCCATTTTAAGAGATGTAGTAAATGGGGCCGGGCACGGTGGCTCACGCCTGTAATCCCAGCACTTTGGGAAGCCGAGACAGGCAGATCACCTGAGGTCAGGAGTTCAAGACCAGCCTGACCAACATGGCGAAACCCCATCTCTACTAAAAATACAAAAAAAATTAGCCTGGCTTGGTGGCACATGCCTGTAATCCCAGCTACTTGGGAGGCTGAGGCAGGAGAATGGCTTGAACCCAGGAGGCAGGGGTTGCAGTTAGCCAAGAGCGTGCCATTGCACTCCAGCCTGGGTGACAAGAGCAAACCTCTATCTCAAAAAAAAAAAAGAAGAAGAAAAAAGAAAAAAAAAAAACGTAGTAAATGAATAAAATGAGCAGTAGTAAAGGTCCAGATGAAATCAGATAGCATGACTTTATGGTAGTCTCAGCACATTATAAAGATTCTGGAAGTGGGTTAGTTACAAAGATGGGTAAAATATGGCCCCCTCTCTTAAGATGCTTACAGCTTAGTTAAGGGAAAGAGCATAAAGAAATGATTATATCATGCTACATGGAAAGCACAGTGATAAGGAAGTCAACATTTTTGTTTTCTGGTAGCATAGAGCATATGAAGACTGAGGGGGATTTCCCAGAGGTGGTGTTGCCTGCCCTGAATCTTAAAGGATGAGTGGGAATCAAAGAGAAGGGCCTTCCAGGCAAAGGAAACAGCTTGACAGGGAACTAGGAGAAAGTGGTGTTGCTGAAATGTAATTTATGAAACAAGGCTGGGGAGGGGCCTAGGGACAAATAGTGGTAATTCTTGTGGACAAGAAGCTTGGATTTTATCCAGGGTGGTAAGGAGGCATAGAAAGCCACTGGAAGGTTTTAAGCAAGAGTTGACATTCGAGAGAGCGAATTCTGGTAGCTGTGAGGATTTGAGAGTAATGAGATGTTCATCAAGGATACCATTTAGAAATCTGATAGTAATCCAGTTGAGAGATGATAAAGCCTGCAGTATAGCACTATAGTAGGGAAAAGAAGAATTCAAGAAACAAAAAATAAAGTCATGCTAGGCATGGTGGTTCATGCCTGTAATCCCAGCACTTTGAGAGGCCACGGTGGGAGGATCACTTGAGGCCAGGAGTTCAACTCCAGCCTGGCCAACATAGCGAAACCTCGTCTCTCCTTAAAAAAAAAAAAAGAAAAGAAAAAGAAAAAAGAAAAAGTTAGCTGGACGTAGTGGCGCATGCCTGTAATCCCAGCAACTCGGGAGGCTGAGACATGAGAATTGCTTGAACCAGGGAGGCGGAGGTTGCAGTGAGCAAAGATCATGCCACCACACTCCAGCCTGGACAACAGAGCAAGGCTGTCTCAAAAAAAGAGAAAAAGGCAGCACAACTTGGTGACTGATTTGCCATGGATAAAGGAAAGGTAGTGGTCAAGGGTGGCTCAAGGTTCCCACATGGGAACTTCCCAAAGAACAAAACAGAAGGAGTAAATTTAGGGCAAAAAGATGATTCAGATTTAGATTTGTTGCATTTGTGATTCATTTAAGAAACGAAGCAGTCGAATTTATAAGTATGAAGCTCAGAAATGATTAGTTTTTACAATGAGACAATGATGGGGATTTATAAAAATGAAAGACACAGTCCTTTCCTCAAGGAATGAACAGATGAACAGTCTCCCTTGAGAGATGATAATAACATATAAAAAGTGAACAGTTAAATGTTAAACCATAGAAATAACTGTCAGTACAGTTGGAATTAAGAAAACAGAAGTTAATGTGGCCAGAAATAATAAACAACAGCAAAATCTGTACTAAAAAATTGTGAGGAGTACGTATTCACATATCAAATGTGCCTTAGTATAAAATATGCCAGATATTGTTCTCTTTAAACATCTTTTTGTCAAAATTTGAATTTAATGATCTGCTTTTAAAGTTGTATTTTTGTTTTATCCTTTTTAAAAATGTTGCTCTCTCAAAAAAAAAATTTGGATTCTAGATGGCAAGATCTTTCAGGAGAAAGTACAGTCAATCATGTACCTGAGGCATTCCAGCAGTGGAGGAAGGTCCCTTATGAGCCCTGGATTTATGGTAATAAGCCCATCTGGTTTTACTGCTTCACCGTATGAAGGTAAGAATAGCAATAATAGAAGTATATAGCCTTCTCACTTTAGTTCTGAATATTCTTAGAGAATTAAATTGTACATATTTTAGAAGTATATATAGTATAACCTCATTCAATCTAACAAGAGACACCCAGCACAGGTCCTCAAGAGAATTGAGAAAATGGATAAGGCTCATGCTATTTTGTTCTGGCATTCTCTGACCTCTCTTATCATAGTCATTTGTCTTTCATCAAGCTTCTGATTTATTTTACCATTTTCTTCAGAAGCTTTTCAAAAACTTTTATTCTCTTCTCTCTACCTAAAACCATGATTCTAGACAACTTCACTTGCCAGATAAATGGCCACCCAATACTCCAGCTTCACATTTTTTTGACTCAGGGTACCCTTTCTCTACTTTGTCTTACCACTCTGCATGCATCTGTCTTGGACTTTATCATCATCAAGAATGCTGTCAAGCATCTGTGAAACTCCAGTATCCCACCCTGTTCTATCTATGTGATCTATTTTTCAATCACATGCATCACTCTGAAACATTTTCAAATACTGTATGTGGCTCCATTTTTTTTCCAGGTCGTTTGAACAGAATCTTTCTGTATCATTAGCCCTCCAGCCAACCAGAGAAACAGAATCCTTTGGGGGAGTTTTGACATGCTGAAAAAAGGCAAAGGGGATGCAGTCATCCTCTGTAATTGAAGACCTCCCATCTTTGTTTTTTGTTTTTGGTTTTTTTTTTTTTTTTAAATCACACTCCAAAGTTCCCCTTGTCTCGCTTTCCCTGTCCAGCCTAGGTCACATTAGCCAATAACTTCAGCAGTTATTCAGTTGGAAACTATCTCAGTTTCCTTGTCCCTTTGGCCTGTTGGTATTCTTGAACTGAAAAATGCTAACCTGGCCTCAGTCTCACCGCTGTCATACTGCTGAAAGTTGTAGTAGAGCTTTAAATGCTACCCTGTAATTTTTAGGTATGTTCAGAATCAATACCCTCTACTATTTCCATAGTAAGTAGATTCAAGTCTTTAAGCCTATGGTACTTTTCTGTCTTCCTAATTTACTCTTAACAGAGTCTCATCGCTACTTTATAGAAAAAAAGAATAGGTGCAGGTTTTCTAGTTGCAAACTGACCATACATCTTTTCCTTACCTGACTACCGTCCTTTTCCATACTGGGACATTGCTCTTATTGTCAGTCCTAGTCTTGTCTTTAGCTTCAATCCTAATTCTTAAATAGTGCAGGTGAGATAGTAATAGAGGTAGATAGAACTAGGTATGTAGGTATTAGTCTCTAGTTTTGTTTTCCTCCCAAAGTGTTTCAGTTATTCTCTGGCACTTTTTATGCCCTTTTATAATAATATTTTAAGGCTATGTTTTTATTAGTTTTTCTTTTCTTTTTAAAAAAAAATTTTTTTTTTTAAATACGTGAGATAGGGTTTTGTCTTTTTGCCCAGGCTGATCTCGAACTCTTGGGCTCAAGCGATCCACCCACCTTGGCCTCCCAAAGTGCTGGGATTACAGGCTCGAGCCACTGCACCTGGCCTTTTCGAATTAGTGTTATTTGGAATTTTACAGGACATATTGTTTTTTAAATCATCTGTGTCATTTTGAAACATTTCAAATACAATCATACCTCCATTTTTTCCAGATCTTTTGAACAGAATCTTTTGGCAACTTTAGCTCTCTAGCCAAAATCCAGAAATAATTAGAAAAAAAGTCTGAGCTATGGAGCTCTTTTATTGCCACAAAGTCTATGCTCTAAAGCAGTTCATTTAATGCCTGTTTACTCTGTATTCATGGTCTCCAATTTTAACCTGCAAAAGAATCACCTGGAGAGCTTGTTGACACTGATTCCTGGGCCCCTCCCTCATACATTCTGTATCAGTAGATCTAGGGTGGAGCCTGAGAATGTGAATTTCCAACAATCCTACAGGTGGTGTTGATGCCCATGCTACCGGTTCACAGACCACACCTTGAATGGCATGCACTTTTATCCCATGCATTACAATGAGAATAATTTTTCTGGTGTCTTCCTACATAGAATATTAGAAGCAGTAAATTAGAGAGCTGTGATAAGAAAAGAAACTATTCTCACTAATAGCAGCAAGAAGTGACTGCAAAAATGGAGGAGAGAGAGAACTGTCTAGGGCTGTTGAGGCTAGTAACAACAAGTACTACTATTTTTTGAGCACCTATTATGTGTTGAGCTCTATGCTAGGTGCATCACAAATATAATCTCAATCTTTAAAGCAACCCTGCAAAGTAGATATTCTGAACCCTCATTTTACATTTGTAGAAACTGTAGTACAATTAAGTGATTTACCTTGGACCACCTCACTATCATTTGAATCCAATTATATCTAGTTGCAAAGCCCACACTCTTTCCACTACATCCTAGTAACTGCTAGCCTGAGGTAAATTGAGTTTCACTTAATTCACTTAATTTCAGCACAGTAGAACCATTAATCCTAATGACTGAATCATTCAGTCAATACTGTATTTTGTTAAGAAGACAGGAAAAGACATATGTTTTGGGAATATATTAATAAAAAGTGGTTAAAATAAAAATAGTTTTGGCATTTAAGAATTTTAAGCTTTAAACCAGGTGTGGGGGCGCATGCCTGTAGTCCCAGCTGCTTGGAGGCTGAGGTGGGAGGCTATCTGGAGCCCAGGAGTTAGAGGCTGCAGTAAGCTGTGATTGTGCCACTGCACTTCAGTCAGGGTAAGAGAGCAAGACCCTGTCTCTTAAAAAAAGAAAAAGTAAAGGAATTTTAAGCATTAGTTACTTGTAAAATTGACCTATATGGATTTTAACAGTGCTAGATAAATGGGCTTTTGCTGTGGTTGCAATTTATAATGCAAAAGAGAGGTGGTCCCACTTAATAGATTTTTAAGTAGTATTTTTGTATCTACTCTTACTAGGAGAGAATTCCTCTAATATTATTCCACAACAGATGGCCGCCCATATGCTGCGTTCTAGAAGCCTACCAGCATTCCCTACTTCTTCACTACTAATGCAATCACAAAAACTGACTGGAAGTTTGGGTTGTAGTATTGACAGGTTACAAAATATTGCAGATACTTATGTTGCCATCCAATCAGAGAAACAAAATTCTTTGGGGAGTTCCGACACACTGAAAAAAGGCAAAGAGGATGCATTCATCAGTAGCTGTGAGTCTGCAAAAACTGTTTGTGAAATGGAAGCTGTTCTCTCAGCCCAAGTCTCTGTCAGTGATGTCCCAAAAGGAGTGCTGGGATTTCCAGTGGTCAAAGCAGATCATAAAGAGTTGGGAGCAGAACCCAGGTCAGAAGATGACAGTCCTGGGGATGAGTCCTGCCCACGCCGACCTGATTACCTAAAGGGGTTGGCCTCCTTCCAGCGAAGCCACAGCACTGTTGCAAGCCTTGGGCTAGCCTTTCCTTCACAGAATGGATCTGCAGCTGTTGGCCGTTGGCCAAGTCTTGTTGATAGAAACACTGATGACTGGGAAAACTTTGCCTATTCTCTTGGTTATGAGCCAAATTACATCCGAACAGCAAGTGCTCACAGGTACTTATGTGTTTTTGTGCACTCCTTCCACCTTTATTTTACTATTCTTTAAAGACTCTCTACCCATCTGGAAATGTCTTCATTATGCCATTTCTTATAATATAACAAACAGAAAAGTTTATTTCTTTATATATGTAATAATAACAGAAAGATATATTTTTCCTTATTTTAATGCTAGATAATATTGAATTCCATATTTAACCAAAATCTAAACCATAAGTAGCATTTAAAATATGTATATATTGTGGTTTAATTCCTTATAGTTATTAAGGAAAAATTCTTCAGGACAGAGAAACGATAGGATTTCTCTAAAGCTTTGACTCATGAGAATGATTCTTTCCACTTGGTGTTCTTGTGAAGGTGGGAGTGGTTTCTAGATTGGGCCTGTCCTGGGTACCATCTCACTTTATTTGAGACAAGTGACTGCTCCAGAAGGGAAGAGGAACGGGTGTCATAGGGTGGTCACTCCATTCCACTCAGGTAATTATAATGCAGGTCTTGGTGCCGAACATTGGCAGTTCTGCTGTGGATGAAGTCAGAAGAGAGCTAAAATGGCCTCAGAAAGAAAAGCTGTTGTTTCCCAGGACAGGCTCACATCAGACTGCACAGAGTCCTCCATGTCATGACAGACATTGCCTAGACGTTGTATTTCTTCAGCCATTTTTCTTCTGCTACCCCAGTTTGTTCTCTCTCCAAACACTTAAGGTTCCTCTCTCACCTGAACACAGATGACCTTGCTCTGGTGATGAGATATCCCACTTATCTTTTCCTCTACTTCTGCTATCACAGACCCATAACTTTATATGGAGCTCAGATGCAGCAGTGCTGGAGAGCATTCCTTTATGAAAAAATCTCATTTCACCAGGAGCTTCCAGAAGTTTCACCTGGGCTAAACCCAGCAGCATTTGTTAGGATATTTAGATAGAGGTTTTATTTTCACACTTGGTTCTTGAGAGGATATTCTGTAATGCTAGATTCTTCCCCTGTACCAATCTCTCTGCTCTGTGACTGAACTGGGTTTTTCTGACATGCTTACACTCCTAATAAAGCTGTTTCTTCCTTGGTGGAAAAAACATTTCCAATAGCGTCTCAAGTAGCAATGTCCAGTGAAACTCTCCAGTGATGGACATGTTGCATTCATGCTGTCTAATACAGTCGGCACTACCCATATGCCTATTGAGCATTTGAAATGTCACTGATGCAACCGAGGGACTGAATTTTTAGTTTAACTTTAAATAAATAGCATAAGTAACAGTGACTACTGTATTAGACATCAGAGATGTAGAATCGAATAGTGTTAGTAGACTATATGCCCAAAAAAATCAGTGGTAAAAAGTGATGGTAAATTTGTTAATGACAGGTAAATTAGGAAACATTTCTTAAACATTATGAACATTTGTTTCACCTGTTAAAGAATGCTACTACTTGTCACAGTTCCTGAGGTAATCATCATGTACTTTTCTCATCATGTTAGTAAGACTTTTTTGGTCTCTGTTTTAGTGTAACTGAAGACTGTTTGGTACCTATATGCTGTGGACTATATGAACTCCTAAGTGGGGTTCTTCTTATCCTGCCTGATGTTATGCTTGAAGATGTGATGGACAAGCTTATTCAAGCAGATACACTTTTGGTCCTCATTAACCACCCGTCACCAGCTATACAACAAGGTGTCATTAAAGTAAGGGCAAATACTGGATATATTATTTTAATTCAGAAAAATAAATATGTATGTAATTTAAAATTTTGAGTATATGCATTAAAGTAGACCTAAATCTTTCTTTTATATTTTAGAATAATTAACTAATATAGTTTGTTACTTACTACTCACATTGTTTTTTAATTTTTTTATTTTGATAGCTTTAGGGATATAGGAGTTTTTGGTTACATGGTCATATTTTTGCATCATCCAGTTTTAAGTCCCTCTCCATATATTGGTTCATATCAGTATGATTTTTAAATCTACCAATAAATCCCCATATCTGAACACTTAGTAAATTTGTTTTGTAAAAATTACAAGGAACACATGGTTCATTGGAAATCTCTTCTTCAGTGTGCTATCAAATTTTAGACATTTACTTTAGGTCTCAGCTTAGATGACACCTTTTCAAAAGACTGTCCCTGATTATCTTATCAAAATCACTTCCGTCTAATATTATTTATTCTATCATAGCATCCTATTTATGTCTTGTAATTATCTTTTTAATCTGTGTACTTGTTTTTTAAATTTCTCACAAATAGAAGCTTCATGAGGGTGGGCATCTTGTGTAATAGGTACTAAGTATATTATTGAATGAGTAAATGCTTGATATGAATAGTTTCTGTTAGAAAACAACCCAATATTAAAATAATCTTGTAAAGATTCTCATTTTCTTTAGTTTGTTTGGATGTAGGTATTGTTTAATCACTTGCAATATAACCTAGTATTGAGCTCCCATTTCATGTGTAAGTCCCTGAGCTAGTTGCAATATAGTATATAGAGGGAAATAATGTAAGCTCCTGCATTCAAGAATTTCACAGTCTAGAAAGAAGAGTTTCATACTTAACTAAGTAAAATGTAAGGAATTCTGTGATGAGTGCTGCAGTGGCAGTATTAGTAAATACATAGTATTTACAAAGTATTACACTGTAAACTTAGAAAGTTTTTTTAGTAGGGGAATAAATAGATGTGTGTCTGAGGGAAAGGAGTCTATTGCTACTGTGAGAGAGTCATTAAAGGCGAGAAAGAGGTGGAAGGATTAATTTGGTATTACACGTGTTGCATTTAAGATGTTAGAGAAGGGTAGAAATTCGGGCCCTTGCTCAGGATAAATAATCTGTCAAGAAGCCTAGAAGTAGAGCTCTAGGATATATAGATATAGATATAGATATAGATATAGATATAGATATAGATACAGGTATAGATTTGCAGAGAGAGCATAGTTTACGGATTTTCCCGCCTCAGCATTAGGAACAAATATTCTACTTATACTCAACTAAGGTTGCCAGTCTGCTAGGTGTCCATGTTCAGCTAAAAATGCCAGTTTCCCCCATGAGAGAATCATTAAGATCTCCAAGATAGAGTCATCATTAGCATTCTGCAGTAGCCAAAGACAAATTCATTTTTGCTTTGCTGTGGTGGTGGCATTTTTGTAAGCTTTCTATGTTCTTCTGTATATATGAACTTAATAATTTACAGTTGCAGTTGTGTTACACTGATTTGTATACATTAATTTTAATGCATTATCTAAATTGACTTAAAGTTTTTCTTTAGCTATTAGATGCATATTTTGCTAGAGCATCTAAGGAACAAAAGGATAAATTTCTGAAGAATCGTGGATTTTCCTTGCTAGCCAACCAGTTGTATCTTCATCGAGGAACTCAAGAATTGTTAGAATGCTTCATTGAAATGTTCTTTGGTCGACATATTGGCCTTGATGAAGAGTAAGTGTGTTCTTCCCTCCACTATAATTGGGAATCTTGTCTTTTTTTTTTTTTTTCTCGGCCTGTTGCCCAGGCTGGAGTGCAGTGGTGCAATCTCAGCTCACTTGAACCTCCGCCTCAAGGGTTCAAGCGATTCTCCTGCCTCAGCCTCCCAAGTAGCTGGGATTACAGGCACGCACCACCACACCCAGCTAATTGTTTGTATCTTTAGTAGAGGCAGGGTTTCACCATGTTGACCAGGCTGGTCTCAAACTCCTGACCTCATGATCTGCCTGCCTTAGCCTCCCAAAGTGCTGGGATTACAGGCGTGAGCCATCATGCCCAGCTTTTTTTTTTTTTTTTTTTTTTTTGGAGACAGTGTCTCACTTTGTCACCCAGGCTGGAGTGCAGAGAGACACAGTCATGCCTCAGCTCATTGCAGCCTTGAACTCCTAGATTCAAAGGGATCCTCCTACCTCAGCCTCTCGAGTAGCTAGGATTACAGGCATGCACCACCACACTTGGCTAATTTTTTTTACTTTTAGTGGAGATGGGTCTTGCTGTGTTTCCCATGCTGGTCTCTAACTCCTGACCTCAAGCCATCCTCCTGCCTTGGCCTCCCAGAGTGCTGGGATTATAGGTGTGGGCTACCACACCCGGCAAGATCTTTTGTCTTAAATGTAAAATTTAGTGAACTCACTCTTAACAAAATCTTTTAGTCACCTTTAGAAAAAAAATCTGCTAAAAGTAATTTTCCAGGTAAATCAATGTATTATTTGGCATATGATATTCTTTCTAATATAACTTCATCCTTCATAGTTCATTCATTAGTTAGAAACTAGAAACAAAAGCTGCATCAGATGAAAGTGATAGCTAAGATTTGGCATATAGTATTAACATGAGGAGATTAACCGAAAAGACAGGTGAGGCTGGACATGGTGGCTCTTTCCTGTAATCCCAACACTTTGGGAGGCAGAGGCAGGTGGATCACCTGAGGTCAGGAGTTCAAGACCAGCCTGACCAACCTGATGAAATTCTGTCTACACTAAAAATACAAAATTAGCCGGGCATGGTGGCACATTCATGTAATCCCATCTACTTGGCAGGCTGAGGCAGGAGAATCGCTTGAACCCGGGAGGCGGAGGTTACAGTGAGCCAAGGCTGTGCAATTGCACTTCAGCCTGGGCAACAAGAGTGAAACTCCGTCTCAAAAAAAAAAAGAAAAAGAAAAGAAAAAATGAAAGATAGCGCGTGTATTCTCAGTGACAGATTACATAAAGGATCCTTATAGGAACTCATTACTCTCCTCAGAGCTTTCAGGTTATCTGGGAGAGGAGTAAATCCCTCATCTAGAATTCCTGGATACACTGATTATTGAGTTTTGACCCTAGTAGAATGCTGATGGATTAGCAAATAAGTGTAAAAATAAAAGAATATTTTTCTCCCAAACCAAAAGTTTGGCAGAAATTAAATTGTAATTTCTGCTTGTGATAGAATAGAGAGAAATGTGTGTCTCCTTATTGTGACAGACAAATTCAGACCTTAGAGAATTTGCTAAATTATTATGATAGTGTCAATACTACTTTTCATTTATATACAACTTTTGACTTTCACGAAACAGTTCTGCATTACCTTATTTGATTCTCACAATAGCCTTGAGAAGAAAAGAGGACATATATCACCACATATTTTTGACGGATAAGGAAAATGAGGCACAAAATACTTAGCTAATTTCATTCCATCCCAGAGGCAAGTTGTATTGGGATAAGAACTCAAGAATCATTCCCTTTTGCTAGACTTCTTTTTACTAGCTCACTGTCTCTCAAATACTATGTAAAATAAAAATAATAATTTTCCTCTGCACTTGTAGCCCCAAGACAGTGTCTTTGGACATAAGGGGCTCATGGATAAATTAAAATAAATCAGTTAAAACCATAAAACTGCATGCGTATTTCACGTGAATGTTTGTGTATTTATCTTGGGATGGACTTCTAGCAACAGCTTTTACCCTATTATTGAAGGGACTTTATAATCTTAAAAACAGGTTAAGAATCCTTACTCCCTCAATTTTTTTTTATGACTTCAAAATCAAGTTAACAAAATGACCCATAGTTGCTATCATATTTTCTTGTTTTGTGACTAATTGTTTCTAACATGCTCTTAACTGTATTATTTATTATAGATTTGATCTGGAAGATGTGAGAAATACGGGACTGTTTCAGAAGTGGTCTGTCATTCCTATTCTGGGACTAATCGAGACCTCTCTGTATGACAACATACTCTTGCATAATGCTCTTTTACTTCTTCTCCAAATTTTAAATTCCTGTTCTAAGGTAGCAGATATGTTGCTGGATAATGGTCTACTCTATGTGTTATGTAATACAGTAGCAGCCCTGAATGGATTAGAAAAGAAGTAAGTTTACAATTATTATTTAAAATTACATCTGATAAATACTTTAGAGCAAGAAAACTTAAGTATTAGTGTACTTTAATACACGAGTTTACCTATGTAAGAAGCCTTCCTGTGTACCTCTGAACCTAAAATAAAAGTAAATAATAATAATAATAACAGAAAGAAAGAAAAAAAAAGGAAGAAATTGTATTTACTGAATGTCCCTGTATGCTACTTTATTAACTGGCCCAGGTTAGTTTCCAACCCTTGCTTGATTTGGAAAACCCAGATGGAGAGAAGCATTATAGGCCTAATATCATACATTGAGGTAGATTATCAAGATTAAGATTGAAGACCAAAAGTAGCTAATTCATATTTATTGGGTATTTATAAGTGATTAGTATAAATGCAAATCTAATACCTCTTTTAGTCCTAAAAATAACTCTATACAAATGAGATTCAGAGAGGTTAATTAATTTAGTCAAATTCACCTTCTCTGAAAAGCCTTTACAGCATGTTCCTGTTCATACCCACACAATCTTCATCCTTAGTGTGGACTAGAAACCTGTCTGTGTATTCTTATAGCATCTTGTATTAATCTCTAGTGTTAAACTTACAACCATTTACTATTTATAGTGATCTGTTTACTTGTCCAGTTCTCTGAAAAACTATGTATTTTTGACAGGTGTCAAAGTGTATCTTATTTCTATTTCTAGCATACACACTACATATTACTTGTCATAGAATAGGTGTGAATAAATATCGAATGACTGCATGAATGAGTGCAAGCTGGTCGAACAGGAATTTAAACCTTTTAAATCGGTTAGCTGTGTCTTAAATTATTTGTTCTTTTTCTTATAAATGTTCTGTTTTCTTCTTTTGTTGTTATCTTTAGCATTCCTGTCAGTGAATATAAATTGCTTGCGTGTGATATACAGCAACTTTTCATAGCAGTTACAATTCATGCCTGCAGTTCCTCAGGCTCACAATATTTTAGGGTTATTGAAGACCTTATTGTAATGCTTGGATATCTTCAAAATAGCAAAAACAAGAGGACACAAAGTAAGATTTAATTTTTACGAATTTGGGGAGGGAGTTGTATAATAGACAAACCTGTTATTTCAGCACAATCTCTTTCTTCTTAGAAACTCTTTTACTAAAAGTTTAACATTAATTTTGTGATAATATGTATCAGTTTTTAAAAAGAAGCCTTTTTAAAAAAGGCTTGAAAAAGTGGCAGAAATAGAAAAAGTGATGCCACCGTGTAGTTAGTAGTTGGCAATACATAATTGAAAGATGTCACTGATTTTTCTTACCAAGTAGAATTTAAAAGCATATGTTGCATAGTAATACCCTTTTGTTTTCTTTAATGGTAATTATTAAAGTGAATATGAAACAAAAGTATGATAATTGCTGGTTAAACTTTTGCCTTATATAGAAAAAAACCCTCTTTGAAACAATTTTTAAAATGAAATAAATTTGTGAGCTAATATTTTTCCATTGAAGGTTTTTTAGTGACCATTTGTAAATTTGCTTTAAAATTGCCTTTAACAAGAATTTTAAAATGTCTACGACTGTCACCCCCATGCTGATCAAAATTTTAAAATTTATATCTAACAAAACATTATTGTCATGATACATAAAATCAGTTCAATTAAAAAATTAATAACCACATAGCTTGAAAACATTCTAGTATCTTCTGTTTTTAGATATGGCTGTTGCACTACAGCTTAGAGTTCTCCAGGCTGCTATGGAATTTATAAGGACCACCGCAAATCATGACTCTGAAAACCTCACAGATTCACTCCAGTCACCTTCTGCTCCCCATCATGCAATAGTTCAAAAGCGGAAAAGCATTGCTGGCGAGTATTGAAATCATATCTTAATAACCATACATTGAGGCTAGCTTGACTTTCCTATGTTCTTATGCCATTCACATTTTAAAAATATTTCTTGTTTTACATAAAATTTAAGAAAGATTTTTTCCTGGAGGAAACTATTCTACTGCTTACTTTTAGTGCTTTTCTCATTCACTTATTTCTTGAGCACCTGCCTACCATGTGCTGAGCATTGTGCTAAAATATTGGAGATACAATGATGAAAAAAAAAAACACAGATTCTGCCCCTGCAGAGATTGTAAAATAGTAGGGAAATGTAGAGGGTAGGAATAGAGATTATAACAGGGCAATCTACATCAGGAGTTAGGGAAGTCTCTGAGAAAGTGGGATTTCAATATAGATGTAAAGGATGAGAAAGGAGTTAGCAAGGTGGAGAGTCAGAAAAAGAGTATTACAGGCAGAATGGATGGCTTATGTGAATTCCAAGGCAGGGAAAAGCTGAGCTTGTTCAGAGAAATAAAGCCATTTAGCTAGAATGTGTCACTTGATAAGACTGGAACACCAGAAGAGGCTGTACAGTATGGTGTGGGCCAAAGTCATTTTTTAATCATGCAGGCCTTGTTAAGGAGCTTAGATTTTATCCTAATGGGAAGTCATCAAAGATTTTAAGTAGGTGTCATACTATAAACAGCTTTCTGTTTTATAAAGATCACTGTGTCTTCTGTGTGGAAAGTGGGTTAGGGGAGAGGAAGAGAAAAGAGGTAGTGGGGAGTCCAGGTAGGAGGCTATTACAGTAGTCAGGGTAGATGATGGTGGCTTGCACATGGTTAAAATGCACATGATGTCAGGGCTTGGTATACATTAGTAGATGTCATCAAATAATAAACATTAATATTGTTAGGCTTCCTTATTTTTTCTACAAAATCGGCTATGACCTTTATCTGAATACAACCCAGAAAGATAACATGAACACCACATACACAGGATATACACACATACGTATATATATGTAGTAGATAAATATGCATATGCACGTGCACATACACACACCATCTCCAAACAGAGTATTTGGTAAATTGCTTGAAGTTTAATCAGTCTTACTGTCTCAAATTCACTTAAGTTCAAATCTTTCTTTCACCTGTGTTAAGCTACTTCTGTGTTCAATGCTATGCAAAAATTTTAAACCATGTGAAAAACTCACTTGTAAAGAAAAGCTACCAAGTACACATTGTTTTGCAGTAGTATGTTTAAATTATGCTAAATCAGACTTATATAAATAAAACTTCTACATCTATGTAACTAAACCTACTGCCCTTCTACATTCTTCCTTATTTAATATCTGAATGCACTCTCTTCTTGAGCTGCCCTGCCAGTTGTACATCTCTTTTGCCCTGAGTAGAAATAGTAGAAAAATTCTTTATCAGTTCTAGCATTAATGCTCAGCTTCCTGTATGCCAAAACATGATTGCTGGACACCTTTCCTTTGCAGGACTCCTTATATAGTCAGTGACTGCTTAGATGGAATTCGCCCTCTATTGATATCAGAAAGTATACCTTTGCTACCCCTGCTGTTTCTTTTGTATTGGTACTTCTCATTTTCATATCTATTCCTCCTCTGCTTCCATCCCTAGATCTCTGGTTTTAGTTAATTATCACCTTGTGCCTGGGCTAACGCAGTAGTCCTCTTGCTATTTCCCATTTGGTCAATGATTTCTCTAGGAGTCTTTAATCTCTCTCTTTAGATACTAGCATTTTTGTCACTTTGAGCCTTAGAGCCCTACATAGCTTCAAGTTTGTTATCATTTTTTTTTTTTTAGTTTGAGTCATTTTAAAACAGATAATGAACTTTTAGTCTTTTCACTAGATGGCTCTCCTTTTTTCTGACTTCTGTAGCTTCTTACTATACTTGGCCTTGTCTTTTTCGCTCTAAGTAAATGTGATTGCTGTGAGCTGTAGGAGACTTACAGAATCCTACAAGTTTTTAGCCTAATAAAAGACCTTAAAAGTCATCCAGTCCAGCTTCTTCATCTTAAGACCCACTGCATCCTAGAACTAGGGACTGCTGGCACATGCACCCCTATACTCACCCCTTTGTGTCTTACACCACATCTACTCATTCCAGGTCTGTCGTATCTCTTAGGAACCATCTCTCTCTCTCTGAAGTCTCTCTCAAGAATCCTCCTTGTTTTAAATACTGCCCTTATTTAAATTCTATCTTTGTGAATCTAGTTTGCAAAATACTACTTTATATGTGTTTGGTTGTTGCTTTGTAATTGTTTCTAAGTTGTTTTTTTACACATATGCTTGGGGAAGATTGTGCTGTTTGTTTCTTCACTATTACTTAAAAGTATCATTGAAAGTATATTGGCTTTGTATGCTACAGGTACAAAAACTGCAGAATACTGAGGCTCTTCTGTTTCTGAGCAGTGTGGTTACAAAAACTAATTCAAGGCCATTTGTCCATGATACTAAAGTGACATAGAGGGATTTCTATTTCTGTCATGTCTATCAATTAAGTAATGAATTGTTCCTTCAAAGACTTAAGCTGTTTTCTTTACTGATAAATGTTTAGGTGTGGTGAGGGGGATTCCTAAATAGATTCATTTAGCATTTGTTGAAAACTACTGAGATGAGTGACACCTCCAACCCCACTGCCACCCTCTCCTCCTTCAGCAGAAGTTGTGGGAATTGCCAGCAGCTGCAGCTTCCATCGTGGCCACACACCAGACTCTGATAATAGACACATTTACTCAAACCTTGAACCCCAGGATATCCATGATTTGGGACCAAAGTTTCTTCAGCAGTACTCTCATTACATCTAGACCTTAAGTTCTTGCGTTGCTAACGGAGTTAGACACTATTTTATTGTCAGATTAATCTTCTTACAACCTCACTCAGATTTACCATTCTTCTGCTCAGCAACTCTGAGTTGCCTGCCACCCCAGTGAGCAAAGCTCTGATTCCTTAGCCTCTGTATCTGTTTTTGGTCTAGATATCTATATCTGTACATATCTTTATATGTAATTTTACCTAAATGGTATCATGCTCTACCTACTGTTTATAAATTGATTTCTATTTCTAGTCATTTATTATAGATATTTTTCCATGTTAAGAAACATAAATATTCTTTTATTTTTAATGATTGCAAAATAATCTATTATTTTGATGTGGATAATCTATAACTTTTATAGATAAACAAAGGTTTTTTTGCTTGGTTTTTGCTAGTATAAATAAGGTAGCAATATACACTTTTAAATGTATTTTTTTACTTGTCTGCTTATTAATATGAAAAACTTTACACATCACCCTTAATGCATGAAGGTAGAAGTAGTCAGCATTAGGATATTTTTAGAATGCTAGACATATATTTAAATTGTCATACACTCACACACACACACACAGTTATATTAGTAATTCACATAAAAATGAACTTTATATTTCAACCAATAATAATATTAACCATTAAAAGTATTTTATTATTTGTGAGAATTAGACAGGCATTACGTTTTACATTCATTATTTTATTTTATCAACAAAACAACTCTTTCTTTATCCATTTATTCAACCATCAAACATCAAATATTTCTTGAATACCAACCATGTACCAGTTACTATTTTACCTGTCTTCATGGAACTTGTACTGGGGGAAATGATGAATAAGCATATAAACAAATATACTTAATACAGTGCCAGATAGTGATAAATATCTACCTGTGAAGTAAGCTCTGTTTTCTTTCTAATCTACATCTTATGTATGAGAAAACTGAGGTTTAGAAAGAAATGTGCTTAAGGCCACACTAGCTCTGTGTGGCTTCACAGCAGGAGTGCTGAAATACCCTCCCACTTTTTCTAGTATTAATACATAGTACTAAAAAAGACTTACTTAACATTTCCTTATTCAGTGTATTGTCGTACCTCTGAATTACAATCATCAGCTGCACATACAGCATGAAAGCTGTCAGATGTCGACATTAGGAAGAATCTGCTTAAACTCAGTATATTGTTTGACAGTATAACTCTTGAATATATACAGGATATGAATTTTTGTATTTTTTTTTTTGCCTCAAAAGCGACTATCTACCAAAATATATTAACTGATTAAGAATACTAATTACCCAAAATAGTAAGCAATCTAAAATAGTATTAAAATATTTAAATATCTTACAGGATAAGTCATTAAAACCTGTTATAATTTAGTCATATGTAATTTTTATAGAGGTTATTTATAGAAATTGATATATGTTTTCATAATTTAAAACAAAGGTTCAATTCCAATGAAGGGTTCCATTATTCCTCATCTACCAAGACATCATTTTGGTTCCTATGGTCAACTTCCGATGCCCTTCTCCTTCAGTTCATTAAATCAAGACTCATCCCCCCAGTTTTCTCCTGGATGCACTACCTGTGTTGTACCTCCTGGAGCAGGTGCAGTAATGGCGCAGGAATGCCACTCCTCTGTGTTCAGTCTGAGGAAACCTTTCTCAGGAAATGCCTTTGTAGCATTGAATTCCAAATGATGCATGTGTTCTAAATCATTTTAATAACAAATCACTGGAATTATATTCACCTTTCTGATCTCTTCACTTTAATTGACTGATTTCTACTTTGTCACTATCTACCATTTTTAAAACTACTTTATGAAATTCAACAACAGTAATTATCCAGAAATAGTAATATTCTTACTAAAAAATGATGTGCATTAAAACTTGATTTTGGAATGCAAAGAAGTGAAACAGTATTTGAAACTATTTTGTCAAAATGTTCTAAACTAGTTAAGCCCATTTAATACTTTTTAACTTGAACTTTGCCAAATGACATCTGTTTTACTAAGCTATGTCACTAGCTTCAACATTGTTATTTAGGGCTTTGAAACCAAAAGTACTGTTGCACTTGTTGAAAGAGGGAGAAACATCATTTTCTCTTAATCACTCTCTCCTTTGTATAAATTGACTTTGTAGTAAATAAGGTTGTTTTCAAGGTCTGGTAATCAAAAAGTTTCAGCAAAAATAGTTTCCTTGATCCTTATTAACACTGGCATTTGATGTTTTAATTTATATACTTTTGAAGGTCCTCGAAAATTTCCCCTTGCTCAAACTGAATCGCTTCTGATGAAAATGCGTTCAGTGGCAAATGATGAGCTTCATGTGATGATGCAACGCAGAATGAGCCAGGAGAACCCTAGCCAGGCGACTGAAACGGAACTTGCACAGAGACTACAGAGGCTCACCGTTTTAGCAGTCAACAGGATTATTTATCAAGGTAAGACTATAGGATTAGTTTGTTTTTCCTCAGCTTTTAAAATGAAGGAGAAGTAATCTAAGAGGAAACTGGTTAGTTTTCAGATTTTTAAGCAACATTATTTTTCAGTTCTTAACATCCATATTATTAAGAGTTTCTTATTTGGAACTGATAAGTCTTAAATAAAAGTCCACTTTCAGTGTGTTCAATGCTAGCCCAGATTGACCAATTTAAAACCATATGGCACTTCCAGTATGATCTTTTGAGAGCATTGTAGATGCACATGCAGTTAAGAAATAATACAGAGAGAGACCCTGTATACCCTTTACCCAGTTTCCCTCAATGAATCTTGCAGAACTGCCATTCTGACAGATGTTTAGTGATATCTCATTGTGGTTTTAATTTGCATTTCCATATTGGCTAATGAATATATATGTACATACTTAAATTGTAATACTGAGAGCAGCCACTAAAAAAAGCTATTCAAAGAAATATACTCCAAAACACTATAAATAATGTTCTCACCACACACCCAAAAAAAATGGTAACTATGTGAGGTGATAGATATGTTAGCTAGCTTCATTATGGTGATTATTTGACAATGTATTCATATATCAAAACATCTTAATTATATACAATTTCTGTTTGTCAATTATATTACAATAAAGCTGAAAATTGTTTTTAAAAAAACACTATAGATAAGTCAAAATGGAATTCTAAAAAACAGGTAACCCCAGGAAGACAGGAAAAACAAAACAGTAATTGTTAATCACTAGAAAAGCATGATAAACTCAAGTTTTTTCTTCTTTTTTTAGCTTTTTTTACTTTTCTTTCTCTCTCTTTTTTTTTTTTTTCTTTTTTCTTGAGATGGGTTCTCACTGTCAGTGAGGCTAGATTGCGGTGATATGATCTCAGCTCACTGCAACCTCTACCTCCTGGGCTGAAGCAATCCTCCCATCTCAGCCTCCTAAGTAGCTGGGACTTCAGGTGTGTACCCCATGCCCGGCTAATTTTTGTATGTTTTTGTAGAGATGGGGTTCCACCATGTTGCCCAGGCTGATCTCAAACTCCTTGACTCAGGTGATCTGTCTGCCTTCACCTCCCACAGTGCTGGGATTGCAGGCGTGAGCCATTGTCCCCAGCTTTTTTTTTTTTTTTTTTAACTTTTCTAATGTACATTCTGTGCAACAGACTCCCAAACTAAACTCTGAAATTGAACCATGATTATTACATATACAGCATGTAAATGGATAGCACATGCAGACAAACAGCTCTGTAGATCCACTCATGTAAATATGACATGGTCTTTATGTTCGATTTGTATAATAATCTCATGGTTTGAATCATTTTGCAGTTTAACTTACCTTCATTAGCCAATAAATATTTAATTTGGAATTGTATGGCATGCATTTTGAAATTTCTGTTATTTTACATGAATTCACTTTTACTACAGTGTATCTACTACATCTAATACACCTGATAAACATTTAAATTGTGATAGCTGAATTAGTAATTAAATACAATATTTTTACCAGTATTGTTACTATTTATAATGGCTAGATAGCAGTGATATGACTAACCTTGTATTCTTTTTCTCAATTCAAAGAGTTTAATTCAGACATTATTGACATTTTGAGAACTCCAGAAAATGTGACTCAAAGCAAGACCTCAGTTTTCCAGACTGAAATTTCTGAGGAAAATATTCATCATGAACAGTCTTCTGTTTTCAATCCATTTCAGAAAGAAATTTTTACATATCTGGTAGAAGGATTCAAAGTATCTATTGTAAGTAAATTAATTACATGTGAAATGTTCATTCACACAAAGGAAATAGAGGTTTTATGTTGACTGTATTATACGTTTTCAAAATCATATTTCTTTGTGCTCTTTCAGAGAGCTTTTTAAAACTTGGACAACTTGAATTTTTAATTAGAGAATAATATATATTGCTAATTCACCCTTTCCAAAATGACTCCACTCACGCAGCATTGCTTTTTAAGCCTGTAACCCTAGAAGCTATTTTCTAGTGTTGTAGTTTAGTAAGATCAGCATCAGAAAAGAGTAGATCGTCGTCATTGATGACTACTATGAGAGTTTACATTAATTGTTTGTTTTTAAAGGACTGTATTTATAGCTCCTTACTCTCAGTTTTCTGAATTATTACGAATTTTAGATCTTGGCCTAAGTATATCTAACACCTTTAAAATTACATAGAGAATACTGATAAGTGTCACGGTTCATTTATCATCATCTCACTTGGTTTTCTGTGGGTCACTTACAGTTGACACAATGGAACAAGTCGGTCAGTTTACTGCATAGATAGCAAAAGCCAATCTAATTCTAGCAGAACTCATAAATCATGACATGCCAGTCTAAATCTAAACTAGATTTTGGTGTTTTAGCTCTGAACAGCAAAACCAAGTGCAGATTCGCTCACGGGGTCCTTAGGACTAGACGTAATTAGGGAAGAGCTGTTTCTTTTTTTTTTTTTTTTTTTTTTTTTGAGACAGAGTCTCGCTCTGTCACCCAGGCTGGAGTGCAGTGGCCGGATCTCAGCTCACTGCAAGCTCCGCCTCCCGGGTTCAGGCCATTCTCCTGCCTCAGCCTCCTGAGTAGCTGGGACTACAGGCGCCCGCCACTGCGCCCGGCTAATTTTTTGTATTTTTAGTAGAGACGGGGTTTCACTGTGGTCTCGATCGCCTGACCTTGTGATCCGCCCGCCTCGGCCTCCCAAAGTGCTGGGATTACAGGCGTGAGCCACCGCGCCAGGCCGGGAAGAGCTGTTTCTAAAACTCAGAATGAATTCTGAATATACTGCTTCCAGTTTTAAACCATGTACAGATGATTTGATCAGCATTTGGCTAGGCTTAGTGGGACCGTTGTTAAAAAATTGGTTAATTGTTAGGGAATACTCTATGGTAAACCCGTAGAGTAGTTTCCCCTTATCTTCAGGGGATACATTCCAGGACCCCTGGTGAATTCCTGAAACCACAGATGGTAGTGAAACCTGTATATACTATGTTTTTTCACATGCATATGTACCTATGATAAAGTCTAATTTATGAATTAGGCACAGTAAGAGATTAACAATAATAATAAAACAGAACAGTTATAACAATATACTTCAATAAAAGTTATATAAATGTAGTCTCTTTTTACAATGAGTAAATATCTTATTGTACAGTACTTAACTATTTTCAGACCATGGTTGACTGTGGAAAGCAAAACCACAGGTAAGGGGGTACTGCTATATGCAGTGCTTAATTTGTGACTATTATACTCAATGATGTAGCACAATTCAAGTCTTTATTATGAATCCTTTCTCTTTTTTATTGCAAAATCAATATAGGCTTATTTATCATTGTGCTTTGATAGTTTTTTTTTAATTTATAATTTTTGAGCCTTTGGTAATTTTTTCATGGTTTAGGACTTTAGCTTCTTTATCCATCTCTTCTTTTAACCTGTGGTAAGGTATACCTAACATAAAAGTTACCATTTTAACCGTTTTTAAGGATGCAATTCAGTGGCACTAAGTATATTCATATTATTGTGCAGCCATTGCCACCATCCATCTCTAGGAACTTTTTTTTTTTTTTTTTCTGAGATGGAGTCTCAGTCTGCATCCCCAG
Organism: Rhinopithecus roxellana; assembly: GCF_007565055.1. Lineage (NCBI taxonomy): Eukaryota > Metazoa > Chordata > Mammalia > Primates > Cercopithecidae > Rhinopithecus > Rhinopithecus roxellana. The sequence continues at coordinate 100,064,647 of NC_044556.1, read as the reverse complement.
CTGGAGTGCACTGGCTCAATCTCGGCTCACTGCAACCTCCACCTCCCAGGTTCAAGCGATTCTCCTATCTCAACCTCCCAAGTAGCTGGGATTACAGGCACCCGCCACCACACCCAGCTAATTTTTGTATTTTTAGTAGAGACAGGGTTTCACCATGTTGTCCAGGCTGGTCTCGAATTCCTGACCTCAGGTGATCCACCTACCTCGGCCTCCCAGAGTGCTGGGATTACAGGTGTGAGCCACCGCACCTGGCCGGAACTTTTTAATTATCCCAAATGAAACTCGGTACCCAATAAATAATAACTTTTACCACCCCTTCCCCCATTACCCAGTAATCACTATTCTACTTTCTGTCTCTGTGAGTTTGACTGTTCTAGATATCTCATATAAATAGAAGCATATAATATTTGTCCTTTTGTATATGGCTTATTTTATTTAGCATTCTGTCCTCAAGGGTCATCCATGTTGTAGCATGTGTCAGAATTTCCTTCCTTTTTAAGGATGAATAATATTCCATTGTATGTACATACCACATTTTGTTTATCTGTTCATCCACTGATGGACGTTCAGACTGTTTCCACCTTTTGGCTATTTTGAGTGATGCTGCTATGAACGTTGTATGCCCATCTCTTTTAAACTCCTGTGTGTATGGATATGTATATGTCTTTCTAATTTTGACTATGAAAACCAATCTGGAATAAAACATGTTCTATAATCTTCTTTAGGGCTGTGTTGAGGCTAGCATGGTATTGCTTAAGCAGTCTGATCCTAATTCATTCCTATCTTGATTGATTTTAGAGTTCAAGTAAAGCCAGTGGTTCCAAGCAGCAATGGACTAAAATTCTGTGGTCTTGTAAGGAGACCTTCCGAATGCAGCTTGGGAGACTACTAGTACATATTTTGTCACCAGCCCACACTGCACAAGAGAGAAAGCAAATTTTTGAAATACTTCATGAACCAAATCATCAGGAAATACTACGAGACTGTCTCAGCCCATCCCTACAAGTAAGTATCTCAGCTTTGATAAGATAAGTACAACTTTTGGTGAAATATAAAGTCTGAATAAAACAAGAACTGAAATTAAATTGAATTTTCATGCCTAATTTATAAATATAATTTTCTTACCAAGCAAATTTAACCTAAGGCCTTTCCTTAGGTGCTTTTACACAGGCTCAATTTAACCTCTGTGTTTATTTCCCAATCTTTTTTCTAGTGCCTAAATTAAAAAGTTCTGTTTCAGAGTTTCTGTCAGATACTTTGTAATGTGTTAACATATCTTGAAGTGTTTTCCTTAAGGATTGTTTGGAGGCTTTTTAAAAGGCATTATATTACCTGTGAAACATCTATATTCAATAGCTCAAACAGCAATACATATAACCTATCTCAAAAATATGTGTGGTCAGTTAAAATAGAAAAAAATTATTAATCATTTGGAATAATCAAACCCAAAACACCTAAAAGAATTTCAGAGTGTATAAAGTTTATCACTTCAAGAGTGGTAGTTGGAAAGTTTAAAAGGTACATTAAACCATATTGGAGGGCTGTTTAACAGTTTCTTATAAAATTAAACATATTATATATATGTTTATATTATATATAAATATTATATATTATATATATATTTTTTTTTAAAAAAATATATATAATATATATATTTTTGGAGACAGCCTCGCTCTGTCACCCAGGCTGCAGTGGCCGGATCTCAGCTCACTGCAAGCTCCGCCTCCCGGGTTCACGCCATTCTCCTGCCTCAGCCTCCCGAGTAGTTGGGACTACAGGCGCCCGCCACCTCGCCCAGCTAGTTTTTTTTGTATTTTTTAGTAGAGACGGGGTTTCACCGAGTTAGCCAGGATGGTCTGGATCTCCTGACCTCGTGATCCGCCCATCTCGGCCTCCCAAAGTGCTGGGATTACAGGCTTGAGCCACCATGCCCGGCCTAAACATATATTTAACTTGTGACCATGTTACTCCATTTTTAGATATTTACCTAAAAGAGAAATTAAAGCATATGTTCATTGAAAGACTTGTTTAAGAATATCCATCGCAGCCTTTTTTCATAATGACCAAAAACTAGAAATATTCAAATGCTCACCAACAGAAGAATGTACAAACAAATTGTGATTTCTTTTTACCTGTAGAGAGAAATCTATATAGACTGTTCTACAGCACTGTATAGACTATTATACAGCTCTAAAAAGGAACACACTACTGATAGACCTACCATTATGGATGAATCTCAGAAACATTGAGCGGGAAAAGGGACAGCCAAACACAAAGGAGTACAATCTGATTCTGTTCATCTGAAAGAACAAGCAAAACCAAGATATGACGATAGAATTCAGGACAGTAGTTGTCTCTGTGGAAGGGGGATGGTGAGAAAGGGAATTGACTGGAAAGAGGGTTAAGGGAACTTTCTGGGGTGATAAAAATAAGATCTTATTTTGAGTAGTGGTTAAATGGATGTATGCAATTGTCAAAACTCATAGAAACACTTAATATATGTATGCTTTATTATATGTAAGTTATACCTCAATAGAGATGAGAGAGGGTATATTAAAAAGGATAGGTATCCCCTTTAATACATGGAAAACTCATATCATATTAGGAGTCAAAACTATTGGAAGGGATACTTTTAGGTGATTTTTCCAGTATTAACACACTTTCAAGTACACTGAGGGCACTGTCTTCCTTTTCCCAAGACAGAAGCATATTTAGCCTGTATTTTCCTTCTGTGAGAATTTGAAATGGTGTTTTTTTCTTTCCTTTATACTCAGCAAAGTTGCTATCCATCAAAATTCAACTGCGGTGTTAACAGTCCACTTTTTCTCATACATCTTCCCTTCCCCACTGCTTCATGTCTGGCATGTCTTCCCACTACTTCATGTCTGTCAATCATTATTGAATTTCAGCTTGAAATTTTTAACTGTTGTTGTCGTTGACTTTTTCTTCTCTCTGTCAATCCATTTCATCACCAAGGCCAGTTGTTTATTCACCCACGAAGACTGGGGATATTGTCTTTAACCTAATAGTTTTAGCAACCACTGATGATAATTGCCAAGATCCACTTTTTCATTAAAGAGTTACAAAATAGTGATATCTCTAAGCCTCTCATTCCATCAACATCTATAAGCTCTGACTTTTCTATAGGGAAGAACTTTCCCTTGTCAAGTATTTGGCTGCCTTTTTTTTTCTTTTTTTTTCACTGTACGAGATTTATTGTGGGTTTTAGTTAGTATGACACTTGGATAGTTGGTTGCATTGTTTATATGTAGATATCTTTACGTAATATGATAATGTACACTACTGATACATATATAGTTCACAAAATAAGATTCTTTGGAACAATTATGCACCATACATGCAATGTTGGATTTATACACTGGATCCAGGATGTGACTGATTGGGAAAAAACGTTGGACCAGGCATGTTCAGTGAAGGAGCCAGGAAGTTATTTATATAACACACGGTAAACATCCATCTGGCTCAAGGGGCAACTGCAGCATGTGCAGCATTGGCAGTGGTGCCTCAGAGGTGGCAGAACTATTTCACACCAACCAGTTTAGGACTACACAAGATTAGTACCATCCAGCCTATAGGATGGTAGTATAGGATATAGCTACCCACAGGATATAGTACCTACAGAATATAGCTATAGGATTTTACAAACCATTCCTATTTCTAACTTTAGGAACTGACGTTTTTCCCAGTCTGTCTTAACATTACTGCTTTAATCACAGATCAGATAAAAAGGACAATATGCGCAACCTCCAACTAAAATCCTGTTGTAACCTAGACAGTGAAATGGTATGCCATCAGAAGACTTTAAAATTGCAGCTCTTTTTGTCTCCCCCAAAGTGGAACTGCACTCTTCTTCAAACAGCCCCTTAGGAGTCAGAGTCACCTTCACAGGGTCTGAGATTCCGTTCTGTCCCAAGATGCAAGGAACACTAAGGAAGACATCATCCTTTATTCCATAGAGATCCTTAATCACGGTGGAAATTGGGTGCACCCACCCAAGATTCTTCATTATACTGTCTGCCGAATCTGCCACAGAGAGTCCAGTGGCCCACGATGGGTAGCCTTTGAGTTTGATCACCTCGTAAGCACTCTCAGCCACCTGCTTGTGAACCTCTTTCCACTGTTCCTTATCTATATCAGTCCCTAAATCTGGGTGCAGAGTCTTGAGGGAGACACCAGTAACATTCACTCTGTTCCATAGAGGCACACTAGAATCTCCATGTTCCCCAAGGACCCTACCCACGACAGCTTAATGGGTGAACTCCCAGCCTTTCCCCCACTGGGTAACGGAATTGGGCTGAGCCCAGATTGCAGCCACTTCCAATAACACGGTTTTTGGGAAAGCCACTTATCTTCCGAGCCACAATAGGTCAAAGATATCCACTGGATTTGAAACAATAAGCAACTTGCAATTCGGGCTGTATTTTACAGCATTAGGAATGATGAATTTAAAGAAGTTCACATTACACTGGACCAAATTAAGACGGCTTTCTCCCTCTTGCTGACGTGCCTCAGCTGTGATAATGACCAACTTGGAGTTTGCAGTTACATATAGTCTTTGCCAGAGACAACTTTTGATGTTCTAAGGAAAAGGCTGCCATGATGGAGATCCATCATCTCGGCCTTCAATTTGTCTTCTATGACATCAACAAGAGCAAGTACACCTGCCAAGTCCTTCATTAAGATACTGATGGCAAAAGCCGTGCCAACAGCACCAACCCCAACAACGGTAATCTTATTCTGGGGAATCTGTTCTTCCTTTAGAAGATTACGAATCGGCTGATCCTCGAGAGTTTCCATATTGGACTTGGAAACAAAAAGAATCGGGAATGCGTGTCCGGCGGGTGTCCGGGCACGTGGCAGTGAGATCCCGACTCTTGGGCGGCGGCTCCAGGACCTTGGCTGCCTTTAAGTACAGTCAGTCAAGGAAAGGCAGGATAAATGCTGTTTCCTTCCCTGTGTATTAATTTTTAGAATGATGAGTTCATGCCCCTAGTGGCCTCTAATTTTTGTATTTGTTTTTATTTTTGGAGTATCATTAGGAACTCAGGTATTTTAAAATAAATGTTATGTGTTTTAGTCTATTGCAGTCATTTGATTTGATATTAAAATTAACACCTCTGTAGATTCAAGTTGTTGGGTTGACATGGCCTTTTTCATTTTAACAAGTTAGTAAGATTAAACTTCCTTGTTTTCTGGCACAGAAGAATGTCCCAGGCCCACCTTATACAATTCCTTCCCCAAACCTAGAACCCAACTTCCCTCCCAAGAAGCCCTTATTTCCTTTTAAGGAGATGATAGCATTTAGAGACTACAAATCTAAGGACTAGGTATGTTTATTTCTACTGGGTTGTCATTTCTTCTCAGGCTTTTTAGTGGACAAAGCTAGGGAATATGTATTTTTTTTAGAAAGACAAAGAAGTCATGAGTTTATACTGACGCTTTCACTTTTTCTTGGATTTTTTTTATTTGTATTTCTTATTAATGTTGATATCTTGGTTCCTGACATTAACATAATCACTTATTTGCTTTGTCTTTCTACATATGTAACATTTTCAAAATAAGATGACCAACATGATCACTAATAACAATCCTGCTGAGTGCAGTTCAAGATGTCTTTGTGGTTCTTTTTGTTCTTAGCATACTGTTATGGTTATATACAGTGAAAATACTGTATTATAAAAGCACTTAAATAGTTTACTTCATTTGGTCAGGCTGCCAACTTCAACCAATTAAGTAGGTACGTAGGTAGGCTTTTTTTTCCAGTTTGTTTTATAGTTTTTTGGGATTCCTTTGAGGTTTTGTTTGTTTGCTTAATTTTGTTTTTAATCATGTGAAATGTCTACATGGTTCTAAAAGCAACATTGTGAAACAGCACATTCAGAGAGGTTCTAGCTTTTATCCCTTTCTTCTCCTCATATTCTTTCCCACACTGTGTAGGTAACTGACTTTTTTTTCTGTTGAAGATACAGGCAAATCTATGTATACATGTATTTACACATGTAAATATTCTCTCCCCTACTTCATAACACGAAGAAAGATAGCAAAGTATACACACTCTTCTGCACCTTACTTTCTTCACTTAATATATCCTAGAGATCATTATTACATAGTAGGGTAGAGTGATCTTTATGCCTTTTCACAGCTGCATACATTTAATTTGTGTTTCATTTGGAATCTGCCTGGGTTTTTTAAGCCTCAGACTTCTTTTCTGCCGTCGCAACTTGATTCTGATTAACACTCCAGCCTGCTGACCCTCTTCTTTTCAAGATAATCATATCTTTGTGTCTTGCAACCTCTTCACATCCTGTTTATTTTTACTATCATGCTGTTTTATTCATACTGTCCACCAGCACAGAACACCTTTCTCTCCTTTGTCTATCCATTTCCCTATTCTATCCTTTCATTTGGCCATGACCCAGATCACTCTATACCTTCTTCAAAACCTTTCTCCCTTTCTGTAGTCCACTCACAACTCTTCCTTCTTAGAACCTTCTTTGAAAAGAAATATTTTACATATTTTAGCACTTTATTATTTTCTAAGGATTCATGTTTAACAGATTCAGTTCCTTAAATCAGTTTTTTAAGGGCCGAAAATAAGATTTTTTTGGTATCTGTTCCAAAAAAATGACAACTTTTATAGTCCCTGAAATGATAATCATAAGTGATCAGAGGATATTAAAATGAGATATTAGAAACAACTTCAGTGTTTAAGAAAATCATGTGTTTCTTTAGATATTCACAATGAATAAAAACATTTCTGATAGTTTTTCAAGATAATTTTAGAGTATCACTGAATGCTAAACTGAAATATTTTTAAAGTTATATCAAGAACATTACTTTTAAGACACACTTAGGAAAATCTTCTAGTCATTTACCGTTTTTATTTATTTGCCAACTCTTTGGGTCTTTTACTCACAGAGCTTCTGTTCATTTTTCTCTTTTGGTCAGGTAGCAGCTGTCTCTGACTAATTTAAAATGTTGCATTAAAATGAGCTGTGCTATTTTCACTATTGCATATGTTCATCTTTTGTTTTTGGGAAGTGACATGATATGATTCAGCATGATAATTTAAATATCACCCAAAATGTAATCATTTCCAGATCCATTTTCTGACATTTAATACTATTCACAGTTAAAAATGTCATAAAACTAAATACAGCGATATTTGTGTCAGTGCTGATTTTTAAAGTAAAATATGTATGTTTAACTTGTTGGCAAAATTATTGTCTACATAATACATGCTGTACACATTAAAGTCAGGTGTAATATCTACAGCATGTAAGGGCCACTTAAAAAGTCATGAATCAACATTTGGTTTCGGTTTGTGCTGCAAAGGACAATTGTCATTATCTTAAGTAACACTATAAATTTTGGTTTTAGGGCCTGTTAATAAAAGATTGGCTAAAACAACTCTTCCATGGATATACACATAGAACTGTCTGTGTAGGTCTCACCAGTTTGAGAGTTTTTCACCTTTTGTCCTAGGGAGTAGTGAATGCTTACAAGCTAAAGATAGGTTTTAGTTCTAGAAATTTCACCAACTTCTCTTCTACTAGGCAGAAATCAAAGGAAGAAGAGTAAATAAGTTTTAAGGTCTAAAGGAAGCTTTCTTTCTCTTCTAGTTCAGTTTTTCTGTGAGAAAAACTAAAAATTATCTTCCTTTATCCCACTTTATTTCCTGTATTCCTTTAGCAAGTCCTTTCCAAAATTCTTTTCCCAAAAGCTATCTGGCAAGCTTGCTTGCTTTTTAAAATATAGTTTATAAGAAAAAATTTCAAACATACAGAGAGTAGAAAGAATAGTATAATAAATACCATGGAATGATCACCTAGATTTAACAGTTACTATATTTATTATATTGACATCATTTCTTCTTTTTCTGAACTATTTTAACATATATGTGGAAATTATGATATTTTACCTCTAAATTCTTTTTTTAAAATATTTTCCTGTGTAACCATAACAACATTGTTACATCTAACAAAATTAGCATTAATCCTCTGTCATCAAATATTCAGTGCGTAATCAGATTTCTGTAATTATCCTCAGAATGTCTTTTGTAGGTGCTTTATTCAAATCAGATGCAACCAAATAAATCTAGCAATATAATGTAATTACTATTAAGTAATTTAAATGTAAGAATTAAAATTCTGAATGACTAAAAAATTATTACTTTTTTTAAAGCATGGAGCCAAGTTAGTTTTGTATTTGTCAGAGTTGATACATAATCACCAAGATGAATTGACTGAAGAAGAGCTAGACACAGCAGAACTGCTTATGAATGCTTTGAAGTTATGTGGTCACAAGTGCATCCCTCCCAGTGCATCAACAAAAGCAGACCTTATTAAAATGATCAAAGAGGTGAGTCAATGAAACTATAGTACTTTCTTAGGAGATTCCATCGTAGATAAAGAATGATTGACATTACTTTTTTAAGAACAGAGTATCATTGATGATGAACTTGAAGTGATGATTTTGTTTTATTTTTCTATATATTGTATTGCTTTTTTCTATGAGAGAAAAAAATAGGCTTATTTTAAGGAGCACTTTGTTCTCTGTGGTCATCAGTATCCATTATCATTAGCCTTCAGTGGAGGGAAGACTTTTAAAGTGACAAGCAAGCTGAAACATACCTTGAGTTAGAGGTTCTTTAATGAAAAAGCAGAGTAAGGAGGCAAGCGACTATGTAAACTCATCAGGTTTAGCAACCCTGGTTAACCATTCTACTCTAATTTATGTGACCTAAATTGTATAGACACAGAATTAAAACATTATAACATTGTTTAGATGGTTCATTTATTTTAATATTCTGGTCTCCTAGGGACAATCATTTTTCCTTTGTTAACTGGGTTTTAAAATGAATTTGTTGGGCTCTGTGCCAGTGTTAGGTGAGAAATAATAAATTTTATATAGTATATTATCTAAATATTTCAGGAACAAAAGAAATATGAAACTGAAGAAGGAGTGAATAAAGCTGCTTGGCAGAAAACGGTTAATAATAATCAGCAAAGGTAAGATTTTGTATGTTCCAAAGGCATGTCTTTTAGGAATCTATTAGATTTCACGTATACTTTTAGTTTTAAAGTATCATATTTTGATAAATACATTCCATGTGTTCTTAACTATGGACAATCTTATTATTTAGTCTCTTTCAGCGTCTGGATTCAAAATCAAAGGATATATCTAAAATAGCTGCAGATATCACCCAGGCAGTGTCTCTCTCCCAAGGAATTGAGAGAAAAAAGGTGATCCAGCATATTAGAGGAATGTATAAAGTAGATTTGAGTGCCAGCAGACACTGGCAGGAACTTATTCAGCAACTGACACATGATAGGTAAGCTGCGGGAGGACGGTTAAAATGGTCTTCCATGAAGATTTAAGATGTTGATGTTAAACTGAATTTGTATTCCAGAACATCAAATCATTTCATTAAATGTTTTTTTGTTTAATCATTTGTGATTTTTTTCATCTTAAAGAATAATCATACGAGTTTTTTTTAATTCTGGGGAAGAAAAGTAATGAGAGGCTCATTAGCTCGTCTGGATAGTAAAATTGGCTTAATTTTAAAATATATTCTTTGTAAAAGAATAGAGAAATCACTGAAACAGGATGATTGAGAAAAATATATTTTTCTAACTAGTTTAAAATATGTATTACAAATAACAAAAAGAGGGAAATTAGGTATTATTCTCTAAATTTGGTTAAGATAACTGATTCATATGACTTTGGTGTACTAAAATACACTAAATATTAGACACTAAAGTAAATTCCAAATGGTTAAAAGAATTACTCAAAAAGTTTATAAAGTAGAAGATAGTAGGATATTTGTCAGCTCTTTGAAGGATAGATGACTTTCTAAGTTCAAATGCAATAGAAGAAACTGCAAATATATCAATGGATTTTAACCTTAATTTTTTCCAGTGTGTTTAACAAACATAACAACAACAAAAAAGCCTGGAAATACATTTTCAGCAAATAAAGAGTTATTTTTATTGTTTGAAAAATGTATACAGATTCTAAAGTAAAATATTATGATCCCAGAAGTTCAAATGAGCAAAAGGCATGAACACATTCCTCACATAAGACAAATTGAATTACCAAACACATGGGAAAATATTCAGTATTGCTAGAGGCTAATTTGGTTTTCTAGAACCTTTAGATACCACATCTTACTTTTTATGTTAAAAAAAATTTTGGCTGCTAATATTCACAGCAGGATATTAGCTGTCCTTACTCAGAACTTTGGTGACATTGTACATTTTGACAATATATATTAGTAATCCTAAAAATGTTTTACTTCTAGCTTCAGTTATCCTATTTTAGTGATTCTGTCCTAAGGAAAATATTCAAAATATGGAAGGCAGGCCAGGCACAGTGGCTCACACCTGTAGTCTAGGACTTTGGGAGGCTGAGGCAGGAGGATCACTTGAGCCCAGGAGTTCAAGGCTACAGTGAGCTGTGAATATGCCACTGCACCTTGGCTTGGGCAACAGAGTGAGACCCTGTCAAAAAAGAAAAAGAAAAAGAAAAGAAAAGTTTTCATCTCTGCGTTATTATGCTAGTGAATGAATTAGAAACAAGTTATATATTAGCAGTAATATGGTTAAATACATCACAGTGCATCTACCTTCATATTGGGCAGCCATTCAAAATAATGAGATAAAGATAATACTGTTTCTGTAAAATAAGGCAAATTATAGAAAAATGATAATGATCATAACTACAAATTAAAAACAGATGCATGTTTTTTTAAAAAAAGACAACAACCACTACCAGTATTTTGGTATGTTTAGGGTATGAATAAGGGTGGTTTTTTAATCTTATTTATTTCTAAAATTGTATTTAATATGTTTTTCCTGTCTTATTTCATCTAAGATATAAATTTATTTTAAAATCTTTTTTAAAATGTGATTCATACCACAGAAAGAAACTGATTTTATTTGTTTCATTAGAGAGTAGGCAAAATGAGGCCAGGTGAGGTGGCTCATGCCTGTAATCCCAACACTTTGGGAGGCCCAGGTGGGTGGATCACTTGAGGCTAGGAGTTTGAGACAAGCCTGGCCGACATGATGAAACCCCATCTCTACTAAAAAAAATACAAAAATTAGCCGGGCATGGTGGGAGCCTGTAATCCCAGCTACTTGGGAGGCTGAGGCAGGAGAATCGCTTGAGCCTAAGAGGCAGAAGTTACAGTGAGCCAAGATTGTGCCACAGCACTCCAGCCAGCCTGGGTGACAGAGCCAGACTCCATCTCAAAAAAAAAAAAAGTAGGCAAAATGGGAAATGTTAAAAATTAATTTGGAAAAAAATTTTTATCTAACCATATTAAATGCAGCATGTTATATTACTAAAGTGTTCATAGTCGTCTCATTATATATCTTTTTAAAAATTTAATAGTTGAAAGAAACTGGAAGCAGATCTTGCCTTCAAGCGAGGAACTGGGAGACTGGGATTCAGGAGCAAAAAGACAGATTTTATTACTTGTGCTTGTATATACATTCCCTGATCAAATGTATAAAATATTTGGAGTTTTAAAATGAACAGATCAGTTGTGACTTATTCAGTCTCTATAATGATTTTTTTATAGCTACAAGTCCTGAATGATCACTTAAAACACCCTTTAATCTTTTTATTTGCAGAGCAGTATGGTGTGACCCCGTCTACTATCCAACTTCATGGCAGTTGGATCCAACAGAAGGACCAAATCGAGAGAGGAGACGTTTACAGAGATGTTATTTAACTATTCCAAATAAGTATCTCCTTAGGGATAGACAAAAATCAGAAGGTAATAGTGGCTTCTTAACTCAACATATAAATATAGCAGAGAACTATGGTCATTAGATAAAGATAATGTTTACTTTTCTCCTCAACAGATGTTGTCAAACCACCACTCTCTTACCTATTTGAAGACAAAACTCATTCTTCTTTCTCTTCTACTGTCAAAGACAAAGCTGCAAGTGAATCTATAAGGTAATTTTGAATCCACAGACCTTCACTCTTTCATGAATATACAACAGTTTATTGTAGTGTTTATGTAATATTTATTTCAGATAATGCCATCATTTTCAGAAAAATCCTAAACAGGAAAGGCTCAAGGGAGGACAAGGTTATATGGCCAAAATCTAAAAGGAAATGACATTTCTGATAGCAAGGGTTCATGGGATTTCAGTCATCATGTTCTGGCCCTTGTTAGTATACATGTATATACACACACATACACACGCACACATACAGACACACACATATACATGTACACACACACACACATATTTTGTAATTGACTGTTTAACATCTCTGTAAAGTAGATAGAGCTGCCGGTGGTATCATCAAGAGGCAATATAATGTAGTGATTAAAGGTTCAGATTCCAGTTCCTGCTCTTACTAGCTCTTTAATCTTAGGCAAATTACTTAAGCTGTCTGTCTCAGTTACCTCATCTATTAAATGAAGAAATAATAATAGGTACCATAGCATTGTTGAGTATTAAGTATGTTATTATATATTATTGATAGTATTATCTTTGCAGTTATTGTGGTTGTTATACCGATTTCATAGATAAAAAACTGAGATGCAAAGATGATTGGCTAAGAACACAAAGGAACTTTCTGATTCCAAATCTTGTTTTTCTTAGAATACTAGGCTTTTTTTTTTTAATGTATTTGAAGTATCAGAGGTGTGAAATAATGTTTGCTTACTAGAAAATATAAAATATTGATATATCTTTTAAATAACTTAATTTCTATATTCTATCTACAGGTTATAGGGATTATTAGCCTTTTCTAGGCGTTTCAGTCATTTCTCTTCAACTAGAATGTTAAAAAAGGAGCTAATATTTTCATGTGGGTTTCGACAAGATACCTCATGCTATTGGAGCTCTATCTAGTCTGCTTTGCAGAAATCTTTTACTAGGTAAAATAAAGCATATACTCTCTGAAATTGGTCAAAGCATTTAGTCATAGTAATTTTAAATATGTTTTGACAGAGTAAATCGAAGATGTATCAGTGTTGCACCATCTAGAGAGACAGCTGGTGAATTGTTACTAGGTAAGTCAAATTTTGAAGAATTTTGCACATATTCACCCTGCCTTATTTATTCTTAGGTTATTTAAAGTGTTTTTTTGACACCATGCCATTAAATTGGATAAACTTTCTGTAGTATCATATAGGCTAGTTTGTCTTAACATTATATGTGATTGCATATGACTCATGAATGTGTAGAAATGATATCTTATGTTCTGAAAAGCACATGAATAGCATTTTAATTTTTATAAAATTAAGTTTCTTCATGAATATGCAATTTTATATTTAACCATTTCTTTTATTATATGCAAATTTAGATTTTTTGAAGTGAAAAATTATTGGTATACTTACCTACTATTTTATTAGATATAACTGTCCATAAGAAATATGTCTACTTTAAGATTGTTCATAATTTATATTCTCTATTGTACTTCTGAGAGAAAGGCCAAGATTGTTAGTCCATGGATACCTATATAGTTACATTTGGTTGGAAATTTTATTCTCAAAGTATGAAGGAAAACAGTTATACCACTTGGTCTCTATTCCCTTAAAGAACCAATTTGTATGCTGTAGGCTAGGTTCTCAAAGTGTGAGAACTCTGAATTAGTAGCATCAGTATCTCATGGGAGCTTCTTAGATTGCACGTTCTCACGCCTCAGTCCAGACTTGATGCATCTGAAATTCTGAGGGTGGGACCCAGCAGTCTGTGTTCTGATGAGCTATCCAGTGATTTGATGTACCTTAAAATTTGAGAATGAATGTTGTAAGCTACAGCCTCCAAGGTCCAAGATGTGGAGCTTCAAGCCTGGTGGGACTGAGCCCCACCTTCACAAGGATGGAGGCAGTACCCTTCTCTGAGCTAGCCGTGCCACTACTTCAGAGTCCACTCAGTACTCAAGGGTGATGAGCATGCAGGGGACAGAACCTCAGAGAAGTTCCCAACATTTTAAAACGCGATGTAGGGACATGGGTTAGCAACAGCCAGCCTATGAAACAGGAAAAAGTTGGGGGCTATGTTTAGGGCCTACTCTACCCTATTGAGTGTCTCAGTCTGCAAAATAATTAAGGATTTTCCTTTTGCTAGATAATTTGGTTTACCACTTGACTTCAACTAGTGTGTAACAAAATAAAGCAAATCAATATCCTTGTAATGTAAGAGTAATGGTAATAATAAATAGCCAACATTTATTTAGCACTGAGCACATAAGCATTTTGCATATAGTCTAATTTGATTCCCATAGTAGCTCAGTGAAATAGAGCTTCCTGCAACCTTTTTTTTTTTTTTTGAATAAAGAAATTAAGACACAAAGAGGTAAAGCAACTTGCCCAGGACTTCATGGATACTATTCAAAAATATTTATTGAGTGCTAGGAACTGTGTCTAGGTAGTGAGATTCAAATTCAGACCAAAGGACTCCAGAGACCATGCATTAAACCATTAATAGTAGTGTGCACATACATTTTAAAACCCTTATATCCAATTACTTTCTGCAGGTAAATGTGGAATGTATTTTGTGGAAGATAATGCTTCTGATACAGTTGAAAGTTCGGTGAGTAGAAGCTTAAGTCTGTATTTACATAAATCTAGACAGATTCCAAAACTGTATCAATTCAGTATAACTAGAAAGAAGGAAGAGCTATTAGAGTTAATTATTTGTCACTCTATGTATAGATTGGTCTGAGTTCCAAACATTTTATTAAATATAATTTTAAAAAGAAGACTGTGCCATCTCCTCTGGCTCATGGCCCAAGTCTCATAGCAGTTAATATAAGTCATATTCTAAATGCTCCTATTATATCAATTTATGTTCATTTCTTCTTATTACTATCCTCTGTTGCAACAAATATCTACTCCTTGCCACTCCCAGTTCACTATCAAGTACCTTTGCCTTCAGAAAGAAAGGAAAAATATTAAATAATAGAATAACTTAAGTAATTCTGATATTCACATAGCTTAATGATAATTGTTATTATTCTAGACAGACTGGTATTAATCAGAAAATAAAGATTCTTTTTTTGTATAATAAAGCTTTTATTTGAATTATCTTTTATGCCATTAAAATATTTTTTGAGATTCCTGTAATAGGAGAAATAAGCTTTTTGTTTCAGAGAAGTTCTAAAGCCAGGAATTTCTAAGGATATACTAAATGAGATTATGTGTGGTTTAATTATCAATATATTTTTTATTTTACATAAATTAGGCCAGGCGCGGTGGCTCGCGCCTGTAATCCTAGCATTTTGGGAAGCTGAGGCGAGTGGATCACCTGAGGTCAGGAGTTTGAGACCAGCCTGGCCAACATGGTGAAACCCCATCTCTACTAAAAATACAAAAAAATTAGCCGGGTGTGGTGGCAGCACCTATAATCCCAGCTACTCAGGAGGCTGAGGCAGGAGAATCGCTTGAACCCGGGAGGCAGAGGTTGCAGTGAGCAGAGATCATGCCACTGCACTCCAGCCTGGGCAACAGAGCAAGACTCCGTCTCAAAAAAAAAAAAAAAGAAAGAAAGTAATGAGTGAAAACAAGAAGTTTGGTTATAAAATAAATAATGTAAAAAAAAATCATGAATATATTTAAAGTAGTCAGATATATAAACAGCATTCTTTTCTGACTTATATAGCAATTACCACAGGGTTTGTCCCAGATAGTAAAATATAGTTATGTTAATTTTCAAGATGTATCCTTTTATCAGCCAAGGAATGTAATAGTTGATGTGTGAGACAACTTTTTTGTGTGTCCAAAAGATGACAGTTTTTCACCTTAAAAATTCTACTCAATTTGTGTTTAACTCCATTTGACATGAGGTAACAGAAGAGTCTGAGTCCACCTGTCAAATATGTTGGTTTATTTTCAGTGCTTGAGGATACATTCACAAATGCTTGGTCTGGGATGACACCATTTAATTTTAAGTTAACTTGCATGCTATAAATGTATCTTATGTTTAAATAAAGAGGAAAATTTTTTTTAAAAATCTGAAAATGCCCTTGCTTCTTAATAGACAGAAAGATCCTTCCTTCCTATGTACTTTTGTAGTGTTGGTTCTTCTTATATAACATTTGGTATCTTGCATTGTGTATGCAACTGTGTGTGCAAATATTCCATGCCCCCTTTTTGACCTATACAGATTTATTTCATGCAGAGCACTTAGCAGAGTACCTTGTGCATAGATGGTTAATTAATATATGTTGAATGAATGTTGAAACTAAACAAAGGAGGAATTCAGTTTTAAGTATGAAAATACTACATTTTCATTAAGATTTCTTATTTTATTCGTGATATATTCCCTGCCTCTACTTATAAAAATTATTTTGGACCAAGAACAATAGTAAAACACACATAGAGTAGGATAATTTGAATCTAAAAAAAATTAAGGTTTTGGAAAGTTAAAGAGCCTGGGATAAAATAGTTCTTGGCAATTGAGTCCTAAATTTGCTCTGAGCTTCCTGTTAGTCAACACAGAAGAGTAAGTAAGTGAAATTTTTTAAAAAGGAAATAAAATGATTAAAAAAAAAAGAAAACTAGGATGCAGGTTGATGTGAGGAGATAAATTCTAGCTAGTTTTAAACTTTAGTAGAAACTTCTTTCATTATTTGTCTATTAAAAACATGATTTAATTGTAACTGAATACATAATTTATGTATTCAATTACAAAGACTTAGATGCACTTTTTTTTAAGTTTTTCTTGATTTTGTACTTTGGGAGGGACCTAGTGATGGCAGGATGTGTAGGCCCTGTGGTCCCTGCCTCTTCATTTCAGAATGTGGGGATTTGTCTGAGTACACTAGGATTAATACTCTCAAGCAGTTTCAACCTTCCAGTGATTGTTTTCTCATCTTCTTTTCTTCTGTTGACCACCTAGCAGGGGAATGTATCTATTTGGTATGTGTTGATCTGTCAGCTTACATTCGGTGGGGCTTTATTTGCAGAAATGCCCCATTAGTTTCAGGAATGCTCCTCCAGAGAGTCCGCTTTCCCTTTGCTGGATGACTCGGAAGCATGAGAACTGTTTCAAAGCTTGGGCGTTTCCAGGCCATCCAGACATGGATTTACCCTAAATCTATATGATGGCAGGCCCACAATTTTGAATTCTCAGAGAAAGGCTTTTTTTCTGTTTTCTAGGTTCCAGGCCAAAAGAGACAAGCTTGCGTCCTGGTTATTCCCCTTTATTATTATTATTATTATTATTATTATTATTTTTTTTTTTTTTTTTTTTTTTTTTTTTTTTTTAAGACAGAGTCTAACTCTGTCACCCAGGTTGGAGTGCAGTGGTATGATTTCGGCTCACCAAAACCTCCGCCTCGTGGGTTCAAGTGATTCTCCTGCTTCAGCCTCCCGAGTAGCTGGAACTACAGGTGCCTGTCACGACTCCCGACTAATTTTTGTATTTTTAGTAGAGATGGGGTTTCACCATGTTGGCCAAGCTGGTCTTGAACTCCTGACCTCAAGTGATCTGCCTGCCTGAGCCTCCCAAAGTGCTGGGATTATAGGCACGAGCCACTGTGCCCGGCCTATTCCCCTTGATTGATGGGCACGTTTGTTTGTCTAATCTTTCATTAGGCATCCCTTCCTAGGTTTTAGCTTTCTGAAGCAATCTCAATTCCACACCCCGATTCTAGGGGGCCAGGGCCTCATCTTCTGTGCTCAACTTGCTGTGAACCTACATCAGTTCATTTCTGAAACTGGGGTATGGCATGCATGCATGCGTATGCAGACACATAGAACGGAGCAACCAGAGTATCACTCTCTGCTTAGTGCTGATTTTCCAGTTCCTCTACATTTTTGACCCCTGGGGATGTCATTTCCCTTGTTTTCTTGCAAGCTCAGCTATGTATTTAAAAGGATATTTGCTTAGTAAAAGAAGCCAACCTGAAAAGGCTATATACTGTATGATTTGAACTATATGACATTATGGAAAAGGCAAAACTCTATAGAGACAGTAAATAAATTAGTGGTTGCCAGAGGTTGGGGAGAGGAAAGGAGGGATGAATAGGTGGAGTCCCAAGGATTTTTAGGGCAATAGAGCTGTTCTGTATGATATTGTGATGGTGCATACATGTCATTATACATTTGTCAAAGCCCATGGAATGTACAACACAAAGAGTGAACCCTACTATAAACTGTGGACTTTATGTAAGAAAAATGGTAGCAATATTGGTTCATCAATTGTAATTAATGTCCCATACCAAATGCAAGATTTAATAATAGAGAAACTGTGAGTGCAGGGCCAAGGGAGGGGAGGATACATGGAAATTCTGTATTATCTGCTCAATTTTCTGTAAACCTAAAACTAGTCTAAAAAATAAAGCCTATTAATTTTTTTTAATTTCTAAATTTTATCAAACATTTTGAGGTGTTTTGCATTGGGAGAGTTTTCAGGTAATCTTATCTGCCATCTACCACAAAAGAAGATTTTCTGTTTTGTTTTGACGCTTTTTAAAATCTAAAATTAAAATAATTATTTGTATTTCTGGCAAAACAAATATTTTTGCCTATTTCTTTGTCTTAGAGCCTTCAGGGAGAGTTGGAACCAGCATCATTTTCCTGGACATATGAAGAAATTAAAGAAGTTCACAAGCGTTGGTGGCAACTGAGAGATAATGCTGTAGAAATCTTTCTAACAAATGGCAGAACACTCCTGTTGGCGTTTGATAACACCAAGGTAAATTCACCCTTATTAATTGATATATATTGTTTAAGTGCTCATGGGCCAATGTAACTATACTCATACTGAAATCGAATAAAAATTGCCGTATTTCTTAGTCCTGATTAAAGTGAAGCCTTTGTTATATGAGGATTGTCTTTTACCTCCAAAATGAGGTAAATTCTGATTCCCCCAAACGACTGAAAGGAGTAATTTAAACTTGCTCAGTGTGTAGCGGAGTCCATCTTTGACAAACTCTCTTGACCTCTAATCCTGTCGGCCACCATTTCTCTGCTCTCCTTTATAGAAAACCTGTTGGGGAAAGTTGCATATGCTTGCTGCCTCCAGTTTTCTTTTGAAATGCTTCAGGCAGACTTTCTTCTCACAACTCTCGTCAGGGTCATCGGTAACCTCTATGTTGCTAAACCCCTAATGTCATAATCTTTCTTTGTCCCCATTTTACTTGACCTATCGGCAGTGTTTGACCCAGCTGATTTTTCTTTCTTTAAATAAAACCTTCCTCCCTGACCTTCTGGGTTACTATTTTCTCTTAGTTATTATATCTTACCCCAGCCATTGCTTCTCAGTCTTGGTTGCAGACACCTCCTTGGTGTGTTGCAGGGCTCATTCTTCAGACCTGTTGTCTTCTCATGAAGTCTTACGACTTTAAAATACCATCTGTATTCTAACAACTTACAGATTTATGTCAGTACCCAAACGTCTCTCCTGAATGCCACACTAATTTAACTCCCGACTGGTGTCTCCATTTAGAAGTCACTAATTTGCATCTCAAGCTTAACCTGTACAAAACTGAACTTCTAATCTTCCCCCCAAAATTTCCTTCCAGTTTTCTCTATCTCAGTAAATGACAACTCCATCTTTCCAGTGCCCAGGCCAAAACTCTTGAGATTATCCAAGACTCTTGTTCTTCTCTCATCCCCTGCATACACTCTATTAATAGGTCCTGTTGGCTCTGTCGTCAGAATACATCCAGTCTGACTGCTTCCACGGCTACCATCCTGGTTTAAGCCACCATCATTTCTTGGCAGAATTATTTACAATAGCCTCCTAACTGGCCTTCCTGCATCCATACTGTTTCTGAAGTCAAATAAAAATTGCCATATTTCTTAGTTCTAATTAAAGTAAAGCCTTGGTTATATGATGATTATTTTTTGACCTCCAAAATTGTGTTAAATTCGGATTCCCCAAAATGACCGAAATGAAGTAGTTTAAACTTGCTCAGGGCCAGGCACAGTGGCTCATGCCTGTAATTCCAGCATTTTGTTTTGGGAGGCTGAGGCAGTCAGATCATGAGGTCGGGAGTTCAAGACCAGCCTAGGCAACATGGTGAAACCCCGTCTCTACTAAAAATACAAAAATTAGTGGGGCATGGTGGCACATGCCTGTAGTCCCAGTTACTTGGGAGGCTGGGCAGGAGAATCACTTGAACCTGGGAGGCGGAGGTTGCAGTGAGCCAAGATCATGCCATTATACTCCAGCCTGGGCAACAGAGTGAGACTCCATCACAAACAAACAAACAAACAAAAACAAAAAAGAAAAACCTTGCTCAGTGCTATAGTGACTTTCAGCTACAATGACTTTGACAAACCCTTTCTTGACCTCTAGTCCCTTCACTACCATTTCTCTGCTCTCCTTTATAGAAAGCCTGTTAGCCCCCCTTCAGATTGTTCTCAACACAGCAGCTAAAGTATGTTGGATCATATCTTTTCTCTGCTCAGAATCCTTCGGTCACTTTCATGTCGCATTCACTTGAAGGCATCGTCCTTCCAATAACCTGATAAAGCCCTGGATAATCTCATACCTTGTTACCTCTCTGACATCATTGTCTACCATTCTCTCCCTCACTGTTTCCTCCATCCATGCCTTGAATGTCAGGCACACCAGTGCCTCATGGACTTTGCATTCACTGTTGCCTGGAATGTTTTTCTCCTTAGAAATCCAAATGATTTGCTTTGTCACTTTTTCAAGTTTCCTGATCAAATATCTTCCTATCAGAGAGGCCCTCCCTGACTCTATAAAATAACCACCCCTCCCTCTCCACCAAGCATCCCTTACCTCCTTTACTTTGGTCTGTTTTTCTCCATAGGATGTATTAGCATCCAGCATTTTCTGCCTCTTCCCCAGTAGAATGCCAAGTCTTTGCTTTGTTAAGTTCCAGTTCTTCAGAATTTTGAATGCTACTGGTTGTAGGTATTCAATTCATATTTGTTGAATAAATGAATGCCTCCTTTTCCTTCCAGGGCTTGGCTTATAGTCTGTCATAAATTCCTTTCTGTGGACCTTAGCATCAACAATTGGCAACCTTCAGATTTAGGCTACAGGTTTAGGATGTTCTATTCTCTGTGGTTTTGCCTGTTCCATAACTACCAGTACATTTCCTCATTAAGTTCGCTCTCTTATTATCCATATCTGTGGCTCTTCTTCCTATGTCTGAAGCATATGCCTGCTTAGAATGGGTATTTCGTATCTGTTTTTAGCAAAGTTGTCTTGTCTGTTTTTTTCATTTATTAACAATCATTATTTAATTGCTTTAAAAGAACCAATACCCTTTTTCTGTGACAAAACTATTGTGAATCTCTAAAAAAGAGAGTTTATGTTTTCAATCAGTAGTGAAAATCAAATATCCTATTTACATAGGATACTTTATTTATTCTTATGAGAGAAATATTATCACTCCCATATTATAGACATGGTAACTGTAGCACAGAAGGCTAGCAGGAAAATAGACCAGATCTGTCCAATTCAGAAGACCATGCTGTTTCTACTATACCATATTGCATTTATTTAGAATGAAACTCTTCTTTTTTCCTTATTTTTTTTTTAGTGTCTTAAGTGACTTTTCTATACAAACTTTTTCTTAGAAGTTTTTTATTAACATATTTCTTCAGCAGCAAAGCATAGTGGTGAAGAGCCCAGCCTTTGGAGGATGACCTGGACTTGAATCTCAGTTCTCTACCCATTAATGTTACTGAGAAAAAAATATTTTCTTGGAGGACATGAGATTTGTAACATGTCTATAATGTCATGGGTTCTTTGCAGAAAGGTGCCAATAAGACTAAAAATAATATCTGGGGTTTTTTTTCTACTTCCCTTTTAGGTTCGTGATGATGTATACCACCATATACTCACAAATAACCTCCCTAATCTTCTGGAATATGGTAACATCACTGCTCTGACAAATTTATGGTATACTGGACAAATTACTAATTTTGAATATTTGACTCACTTAAACAAACATGCTGGCCGATCCTTCAATGATCTCATGCAGTATCCTGTGTTCCCATTTATACTTGCTGACTATGTTAGTGAGACACTTGACCTCAGTGATCCGTTGATATACAGGTAAGTTAAAAGAACCTTTAGGGTTCATCCATTCATATGTTGTACTTCTTTATTAAAGTTTTTATTATGAAAAATTTCAAACATGCATAAAATAGAAGAATTATATAAGAACCCAAATACCTATTACCCTAGTTCAACAGTTGTGAATTATGAAGATTTTTGCCAAACTTACATTATCTTTTTTCTTCTATAAGGCAAATCACAGACATCTTGTTATGTCACTTCTTTGTTCTGCAGTATGCATCTCTTTAAAAAATAGAACACCTTAACCACAGTGCTATTATCACATGTAAGAAAATTGACAATAATTCCATGATATCATCTAATATCTAGTACATTTCCAAATGTCCTCTGATTCTCTCAAATATAGTTTTTTATAGTTGGTTGTCTTGAATCAGGTCCATTATCATGTTTGGTTGCTATATCTCTGAACATATACCTAGAATCGCCTTTTTTTTTTTTTTTTTTTTTTTTTTTTGAGACAGTGTCTTGCTCTGTCACCAGGCTGGAGTGCAGTGGCACGATCTTGGCTCACTGCAACCTCCGCCTCCTGGGTTCAAGCGATTCTCCTGCCTTAGCCTCCCACATAGCTGGGACTACAGGCATGTGCTACCACGCCCAACTAATTTTTGTATTTTCAGTAGAGACGGGGTTTCACCATGTTGGCCACGCTGGTCTCGAACTCCTGATCTCAGATGATCCACCCATCTCAGCTTCCCAAAGTGCTGGGATTACAGGTGTGAGCCATCACGCCTGGCCAATTTCTGAGTCTTTTTGACAAGACCATATTAGTTTCCTTGCTTTCTGACACAACAAAACATCCTAGGCTCACCTTGTCTGTTTTCTTCCAATAAATTTAGAAGAAATGAGAGAATGGGAAATCAACATTTTGAAACCTCTAGTGAAATAATTGATTCAAGCAATAATCATCAATGGATTAAACCATTAGGTACAAATTCAATGGGAGCCTGAGCCCACAGATCAAACTGAGCATCATTAGAGTGGAATATCGTAGGCTTCCTGATACAATACAATATAAAGCTCACTCCTCTCAACCATGCAGAATGATAAATAAAAAAAAAAAGGAAAATATATATAAAGCTCACATCAGCACCTATAAAGGATTCTTGACAAATAAAGAGTTGAACCTGAACCTAAGCAAGACTTTTCCAGTCTCTAGGAAATATAGGGGTTATGGGAACAAACTAAATGATGTCACAGGAAGCAATCAGAAAATACAGAATGTGAAGCCTCCAACAGAATAAATGACCTGGTTTTTCCAACAAGTCAGTGTCAAGAGAAAATAAAGAGAAAAAATACACATAAAAAATAATGGCTGGCTGGGCGCAGTGGCTCACGCCTGTCATCTCAGCACTTTGGGAGGTCGAGGCAGGTGGATCACAAGGTCAAGAGATCGAGACCATCCTACTCTATTACTAAAAATACAAAAATTAACCAGGCATGATGGTGCATGCCTGTAGTCCTAGCTACTTGGGAGGCTGAGGCAAGAGAATGGCTTGAACCCGGGAGGCAGAGATTGCAGTGAGGTGAGATCACACCACTTCACTCCGGCCTGGGCGGCAGAGTGAGAGACTCTGTCTCAGAAAAAAAAAAAAAAAAAAAGTAGGCAGCCATTTTAAGTGATTTTGCTCTATTTTTAGATGTTAATTTGTATCTATTCTATAAAACTGTTTTTAACAAAGTTTTTATGATTAGAAAAATCTCAAAGACAAAATTAGTGCACTTAATACCACTAATTTCAACATTCCTAGAAAATAGTAATTTCTATTTAAAAAAAAAAAGATGTATCAACATATGGTTAAGCAGACCTGGTTTGACTCACTGAAATTTAGGTAAATCTTGCTGTCAGTCTAGTTATGGTGCTGCAGGTTGAAATCCAGGTGGTCCATGCCTGTGCCAGACCAGATGGTTCCTCAGCCAAAAAAACCTGCCCTTCTTCATCAGAGCTTTTTCTTTTGAGCCTTCAAGTGCCACACAGGGACACAGATTCTGATTCTGACACAGAATCAGAACCACATGATTCTGTAGCTTGTAAAAGTGAGGATTCATTCCTGGAGGGATGAGGATTCATTCTCCTGCTTCAAGGAATGTTGTCGTGTGGTTCACATTCTGTGAACAACGGCACTGACACTTACAAAGGTGTCACTTTGTATGCGTGCATACATACTCTGCACTATGCACAGTGTATCACTCACCATCTACTAACTAGGTAGCAAAATATTTATTTCAGTTCTCACTCTCCAAATCTCAGCTTGGTCATTTTAAGCACATGTTATTTCTTCAGTTTTTACTAACTAGGCTAGTAATTACACAGCATCTTCCTCTGTTCCTAAGTTCTGTCGAAACTGTCCTTCACTCTACACTGCCTAACTAGATGTAGAGTCTGGAAAATGGGACACTAACTTTCAGGGTTTGGTCTAGGAATCTGCTCCCACAAGCAGCATCAGTTACGATTCTCGAGGAAGCTGCAGAAGGGAAAGAAAGATAGTAGTAGCCATTCTTATTTAGACTACTTGTAAGTCAGGAATTCCTAATACTGACCTGGCTCTGTGGGGAAAATTCTACCTTAATTTCTGAAATCATAATTTTGAATGGTGACTGTTAGTTGCAAAACAACATGTTTAAGCAGAGAAATAAGGGCGGAGCATTTTGTTGACCACTTACCAACTTACAAGATGCAGACATCTAGGGAGCTTAATCTTGACAGTATCAAAATATTTAATTTTTAAAATTATCCTTTTCTCGTAGAAATCTCTCTAAACCTATAGCTGTTCAGTATAAAGAAAAAGAAGATCGTTATGTGGACACATACAAGGTAGCTTTTGTTTTTACTCATACTTTATTAAATGAAAAATTGTGTTTTGTTTTACAGACTTGTGTTTTACCTAATTTTAAATTTATACAACTGATTTTTTACCTTCTTGTACTAGGATTGACCGACAGCTAGAAATCATTATGTGAAATGAAATATCATCTTCTATCCTGATTTTCTGAGAACACTTTGCCCAGAAAAAGAATACATTCATTTTGGCACAAATTGAAAACCAATAACTCATTGTTTATTCAAGTATATAGTAGTCACATTCCTTATAAAAATCACAAAGATTTCCAGGGATCTGCTATTCATATCCCCTAGTGTTATTTATATAATAGTGTTAATATTTTTATAATGTACCATAACCATTAGTCATATTCAGGAAATTATCCATTGGTTTATTAAGCAAAAATTTATCAGATTTTAACATTTTAAAAAGAAAATGAATTACCTTTTTCTGTGAAGTTAACATTAATGAAATTCTATTGGAAATTCAAAAAAATGCAATAACTACACATTACATTCTTCACAGGAATATCAAGACAGGAGCAACTGAAACACTTTTCTCATATTCATTACATTATTTTATGCCACAGTTCCTGAAACATCCCTCTAAGCATCTTATGACTGTCACTACTTGATTCTTCAGCAGTTGAAAATGCGTCATTGCTGTGGGAATCAAGAAGTAACTCTTAATTCACTATACCTGACTTTGTTATCAGAATCAGACAGAAGCTATAGGAGACAAGAATAGTGACAGATATTAAATGTTTGGCTGAACTTCCTACTTTATGATGGGAAGACAGGAGTAGTGAAAAATCACCATATTCTCTCTCTCTTTTTTTTTTTTATCTCTGGTAACTGCACTGTAAAACAGACTTAAAATGTTATATTATTACCAATAATGTGACATAGTTTTTACATTTCTATTGCATTTCTACTTCTAGAGAAGCAGTTCTCTAAACAACATAGCATTACATCTTGAAACTCTTTTGAAATGAAGACATCTCTAGTGACAGAAGCACCTCTCATTTGTTGGGTGCTTGATCAGCTTAGACATTATGAGCCATTAGTTAGGAGGTGGAGTGCTCAAAGTTGGGTAGGTTTCCTATGAAGGAATGAAAGAGTGAATGTGGAGATGGGAAATGCTTCCGAGTGTTTGGGTCTTAGTGAGGCACCAAGGAGAAGACTCCCAGACACTCAAGGAGGCTGAAGTCTCTGGGGCAAGAGTGGGAGGGCCAGCCATGGAGAATGGCCTCAAAGGGGTAGCAGAGAAGGAGAGAATAAAAACCATCCAGCACTTTTCTAGTGTTGCCTGGAGCCCACCGTCATGAATTCTCTGGATTCACTGTTTCTTTCAGTACTTGGAGGAAGAGTACCGCAAAGGAGCCAGGGAAGATGACCCTATGCCTCCCGTGCAGCCCTATCACTATGGTTCCCACTATTCCAACAGCGGGACTGTGCTTCACTTCCTGGTCAGGATGCCTCCTTTCACTAAAATGTTTTTAGCCTATCAAGGTAAGAATTTTTTTAATAACTGCATAAAAATCATGTTGGGTCATCAGGAAGGAAAAACAAACAAACAAAAACTTAGGACTGACTTTCTAAGAACTATTGAGACTAATCAAACTACAGGAAAAAGAATTCTATTTATTCCTTCCCCAAAATTCTCCTCAAAAAAGCTGTAGTAAGCCAAATCATCTTGCTAATGTCTCAAATTTTAGCCTCAAATTAAATGTCTAAGTTTATAGAAGTGCAATTCACTTTTTAAAAATTAAGATATAATTCACAAACCATGAAATTCACCCTTTTAAAGTTTATGCAGTTCACTTTTTAAAGACATTCTACCTAATACTTATTTCAAATCCAGTAAGTTACCTTTGGAGCCTGTGTACATTATTGTAGTTTATTATAAAGGCAAGTACATTATTGAGGTTTATTATAACTAACTAGTTAATAAAAGAGGCACACTGGCAACTGCACTGTGGTAGCTTTCTAGTTAATAATCTTCTACCTCAGCATTTTAAGTGACAGACTGGAGGCCTGAACGTGACTTAGATAAGAGTGAATTTATATTTTTATGCAAGGTGGGACAGACTCACCTGTAGTTTCTAATGAGAACTGTGATGTTAGTTCTATAACTCTTTCTCATGGAATCCAGAATACTTTGAGGAATCATTATCCGTTCTTTTACTCAACCATTCTTGAACTACGTCATGCCTTTTACTCATGTACAACCTATTGGAGGAATGAATTTGTATTCACTCTTATTGGTCTACAGAAGGGGCTTTCCTATGTTTGTCTGTCTGTAAGTAAACAGAACAAATGTTCTATATGACAGCTGTTCAAATATTTGAAAATTGTTGGCCTGTCCCCTTTCTCTCTCTGTCTTGTTTTTCCCCTGGCTAATTATCCTTGGTTAATTTGACAGCAGATTGAGGGCCTCATGGGTGCATGGTCCTATCCCAGCTGCTGCAAGGAATACCAAAAAATAAATAGGACAGTTTTGTACTAAATAAGGTGTTTTTTAAACCAGTGTTTAAGCTATCCTTGTTTGCTGTGGTTTCCAAGCCTGTCACTATTCTGAAGATCTTTCTGGACATGTTCAGATTTGTGAATGCTCTTGACGAAAAGAAAAAGGCAATCAAAATAAAAAAGAATAATTCAGATGTGTTTGGGCCCCTACAGTGTTTAACAGAACTGTTACCTTCCTCCATCCAAAACTACATTTCATTTAATGTAGCCGAAGAATCCATTAATATAAAACTACCAATCAACTAAAATTTATAAATATTTTTATTCATGTTACTATTATGAATGTATTCATATATAATATGTTTTCTTCATTATGTATTTATGAATATATTTTGTTTAAAACCTAGGACTACCTCTGTCTCCATTCACTTTCATCTTACTAGTTTCAAGTGATATCTCTTGGCTTTTGAATTTATTTCTTTGGTTTAGTACAGGGATTCTCCACCTTGGCACTGTAGTCATTTCGAGCTGCATAATTTGTTTGTCATGGGAGCTGCTCTGTGCATTGTAGGACATTTAGCAGTACCCCTGGTCTCTCCCTACTAGTGCCAGTGGTACCACCACTGCCCACAGCCCATCCCCCCAGTGGTGAGAATCAGAAATGTTGCCAGACATTGCCAAATAAACCCTGGAGGGCAAAAGTGCTACTGGTTGAGAACCACAGGTTTAATATATGCATATTCTAGATAATAGGAATTTGTAGTAGTACTGTTTAATAAAATGTAGGAAAATACAGAGAATCTTAAAATCTGAACAGAACCTACCTGATGTGCTTCTCTTGTTCCATATTTCTTTAGTCTTAACTCTAGATACTTTGACCTCACCATAGCGTTACAAAATTACCTTAATTTTTCTGTTTAGTTTTTTTGTTTGTTTTTGAGAATTACCTTAATTTTTCTGAATTCCATTTTGATTGATAACTTTTTCTACTGAGTTAGTAGGTATTTCTTTAAATGGCCTTCCTTACTTTCTGAGAAAAAGTATATGTTCCTAAACCTTATTTCTTCCCAGATTTTATTTAGTGGCCAGCCAATGCCAACTGACTCAACAGAATAGATGAGAAAGTAATACAAGTGACAGAAGATGTTGCTCAGCAGAGCAACTAAGGCTGGGAGAAGAAACCTGATGCTGCGATGTGTTTGTGGCAGTCTCCAAATGAAAAGATGTGTTCAAATTTCAGCACGTTCACAGGCGTTTTAGATGATGCAATATGGTTCCTAAGAAACGTGTAAACTGCTACTGTTTTCAGGGGCCAGCTTTTGGATATCATTTAATATTCTAGGCCTTTCCCTATGGCTAGAAAGTCTGATCATTGTTGGCGGAAAAGAGAGTCCAAACTTGATTCTTGATTATTAATAGTCTACCCTGGGGAAAAAATGAACAAAAGAGTGACTATGCTTAGTTTTATTTTCATTCATAGGAAAGTTTACTCAATTCTTTTTTTTTTTTTTTTTTTTTTTTTTTTTTGAGACGGAGTCTCGCTCTGTCGCCCAGGCTGGAGTGCAGTGGCCGGATCTCAGCTCACTGCAAGCTCCGCCTCCCGGGTTCACGCCATTCTCCTGCCTCAGCCTCCCAAGTAGCTGGGACTACAGGCGCCTGCCACCTCGCCCGGCTAGATTTTTGTATTTTTTGGTAGAGACGGGGTTTCACCGTGTTAGCCAGGATGGTCTCGATCTCCTGACCTCATGATCCGCCCGTCTCGGCCTCCCAAAGTGCTGGGATTACAGGCTTGAGCCACCGCGCCTGGCCAGTTTACTCAATTCTTTAGCTCAGAGTTAGAACACCCAAAAAACAACGCACCGTAACATACGCCAACCCCCGCCCCCTACCAGGAAAAAAAAAAAAAAAGAAAAGAAAAGAAAGGAGAAAAAGTAGTCTTAACAATTCAAAGTGAAGGAATCATTTTGCTCCCTGATGGGGAAAAAACTGTCTACCTACTTGAACTTCAATTTTCCTTTTTCATTATTCATTCATTCAATAAACCAAACATTATTGAGTACCCATTATGTGCAAGGTATGGGTGATATCCCAGGGCCCTGTTTTTGTGAAACTTTCATTCTACTTTGATAGATAGATGATAGTTCAACAAATAAATGATATAAACTAATCTAAGTATATGTATTACAAAAGCATAGAACAGATGAAAAATATAATATCTCAAGTTTATAGAAATACTTATTTTCAAGAACATGAATAACTTCTTTTAAACTATGGGCAAACAAACTGAGCATTATTTTAATCTTTTTGAAGTAGCAAAAGTAAATTAATTATGATAGGCCTCAAATAGAATTAGGTCTTTATGTCTTAATTGTATTATTTGTATTTTTTCATAGATCAAAGTTTTGACATTCCAGACAGAACTTTTCATTCTACAAATACAACTTGGCGACTCTCATCTTTTGAATCTATGACTGACGTGAAAGAACTTATTCCAGAGTTCTTTTATCTTCCAGAGTTCCTAGTTAACCGTGAAGGTACAGCAATAGATTATTTCTTATTTATATTTCTGAGGGCTTGCGGTTATTTTATTTTGTAATTTTCCAAAAATGAAAATAGCTTTTTTAAGTCCGAAAAATTTGAGTCCCCAAATAAGAGAAAATGTTTTATATTAAGTATATAATTCTATTTTCAAATAAGCTTGAGGATTTTAAGTATTTTATAGGACTAAATATGTTTGGAAAACTGTAACTTTTAACTATTAAAATTATTTGTAAATATGTATTTTTATTTTATTATAGAAATTGCTTTATTCTTTTTTCTGAATACAAAAGTTATAATGTGCTAATTACTTTAAAAATAAGAGGTATGGCTTTATTGAAAGCAAAATGTAAATTAACTGAAATCTCAATTATTTTATGAGGAATGACCAAAATAAAAATAAAATACTCTGCCCAGAATGATCTAATAACCAAAAGGAATACTGGAGTATAAAATTAAATTTTCTGTGATGCCAACCAACAGTCTTGGCTGCCAACCTTAGCTATTCTTAAATAGAAGAGCAGCTAACCCTTTAAGGGGTGTCTTTGGGTCATTTCTTACGTTACTTAATTCTATAATTTTATGTGATCCTTAAGAGCATATGAAACTGAGCCTTAAGAAGTTGGTGTTGGGCAAATTATGTTAGAATTTTGTGGTATAGTATCTGTGTCTCTGAGGTTGTTTGATTGATTATTGAATCATCAGTAGATTCATGCCACCCTAGAGCTTGTTTCATAGTGTTGCTCGAGTGAGAAATGCCTCAGTCAAACATCAGCACCTGCAATTTGGGGTGCCTGCCTCGAAGCTTTTTATTTAGGACTCCTGTTTAAATCTACTCCCTGTTTTTTCTGTCCATGGTCTCTTATATGTATGTTCTAGCTATCTATGGCTGTATAACAAATAATCTCAACACTTAATGGCTTGAAACAATAACAAATTTATTATCAATCATGGATAATAAAATTATTTTTTATTGGTCAGAAATAAAAAAATAGGTCAGAAATTCAGAAACAGCCCAGCCAGGTGGTTTTAGCTTAGGGTCTCTCATGCTGTTGCCTTCAGGTTTCTGGAGGTGGAACAGGCAGAGGATGAAGCCTTAGGTAGCTGGAGCACATCATCCTCTCTTCATGCTGTGTTAGTGCTTTTTCATGTGGTCTCTCTGTGTGGGCTAGTTTTGGGCTTCCCCACAGCACAGAAGCCCTGGATGTCCTACTTGGCAACTCAGGGTTCCAAAGACAAGCGTTCCAAGAGGGAGACGAACAGAGGCTGCATGGCCTTTTCCAGCCTGTTCTTAGCAGCCACGCAGCATCACTTCCACTGTATTCTTCCTATTCGTTGAGGCAGTCACAAGTGCCTTCCTAGATTCAAAAGAAAGGAAGATAGACTTTGCCTTGTGATGGAGAGCAGCAAGATTCTGGAAGGGCATGCAAGACAGGAAATGCTGTTATAGCCAATTTTGGAAAATACAATTTTCTACAGCATATATCACATCATTTCCTATCAGTGTTCCTCTGGGACTCTCGTACGTCAGTTGTCTGCTTTGAGTCAGGAGTGTCTGCCTCTGTGATGTTCCCTCAGAACACCTGAAAGCTGGGAAAGCTTGAGTTTATACAAATACCCTGTTATGCACCCCAGCCCCAGCCCATTCCCAGGTGCCTCCTTCACTGTTAAATAAGTTCCTGCTGCTGCCTCTCCTGAAGCCACACACATGGAGTTCCACAGGTGCTCAGCCAGTCCATCCTAAATCAACCATGCAGCTCCTCCGTACGATGACTGCTGAGCTTTCTGAGATGCTTCCATCCCCATCCCATGTGAACTTATATATGCCCTTGATTTATATTCCATATCATATCATTTCAAAATACTTCCCAAGTATTTTGGTGAAGAGCCTTCTGTTTTTCCAAGATCAAAACTTAATTTTATATGGAGCTTAATCAGCTTTAAAAGGTCCTTTTAAATTGGTATTATGTTGTGGTGTTCAGCAAACTAGAAAATGTAGCACAAAAAGCCATTTCTGTTTAAAGGTAGCATTTCCTTTAGGATATTTTTTTTAAATAAGCACTTCTGAGATTTTTGTTTATACTGGCAGACTGATGAGACAATTAGATATTAGCTCATTTACATCACAGAAGAACCCTCTTATTTCCTGTGTTGGGATAATTTTATTATCTATGGGAATGCTTAGTAGAAAGGAAGTCAGAACAGACCTATAGACTTATAAAATTAATAGACTGTGGCAATTCATTCTAAGAATGTATATACTTTATATTAGTTGAGTTTTTAAACTATAGAATACTAATATTTACTAAATATAATCTTAAATTTATTAAAATGTTAATGCCAATAGTTCAGAAATGCTTCTACAAAGCCTTAGTTGGATTCTAATCGGGTTTACAATTGAATAGATATTTAAGTACTAAATGCCCTTGAAGAAGTGAATAGTGAGAATATTGGAATTAGTAGGCAATGGTTTTCTCCTTTTCTTCAATATATTATAAAGTGGTAGAAAGATAAAGTTGAAAGATCTCAAATTTAATTATGATAGCATTAGCTCACATAACCCTATTAGTAGGTAAATAAGTAGATGAGCTGTGGTGTTTCTTATTTAAAATGTAAATCCTCCTTCCTATTCCTTTTTTCGGTTGTAGCACACAAACAGCCATTTTTGTGAACTCTTAAGAACTGCTCTGTGGCTGAATGAAACCTGCTTTGGGAAAGTTGAATATTAATATTAATCTTCTCTTTTAGGTTTTGATTTTGGTGTGCGTCAGAATGGTGAACGGGTTAATCACGTCAACCTTCCTCCTTGGGCACGTAATGATCCTCGTCTTTTTATCCTCATCCATCGGCAGGCTCTAGAGTCTGACTACGTGTCCCAGAACATCTGTCAGTGGATTGACTTGGTGTTTGGTTATAAGCAAAAGGGGAAGGCTTCTGTTCAAGCAATCAATGTTTTTCATCCTGCTGTAAGTGACTCTTTTAAAATAATCTATATTTATATAAGATAGAACCTGAATATTTTGAGGTTAGTTGTTCGACTGTTCCTTTAAAACACCCAAGTTACCAAAGAGAATTGGTAGTAGCATTAAACCATCACCTAAGATATTTCAGGTTTTATATTTCCTCTCATTAAAAACAAGATACTATCTTTTTTTTTTTTTTTTGAGACGGAGTCTCGCTCTGTCGCCCGGGCTGGAATGCAGTGGCTGGATCTCAGGTCACTGCAAACTCCGCCTCCCGGGTTTACGCCATTCTCCTGCCTCAGCCTCCCGAGTAGCTGGGACTACAGGCGCCCGCCACCTCGCCCGGCTAGTTTTTTGTACTTTTTTAGTAGAGACGGGGTTTCACCGTGTTAGCCAGGATGGTCTCGATCTCCTGACCTCGTGATCCGCCCGCCTCGGCCTCCCAAAGTGCTGGGATTACAGGCTTGAGCCACCGTGCCCGGCCTCTACATTATTTTTAATGGCTTCTTAGTATAGGTAGAGCATTCTTAATCCAAAAATCCAGAATTCAAAATGCTTCAAAATCAGAAACTTTTTGAGTGCCAACATGATAATCAAAGGAAATGCTCATTGGACCATATCAGATTTCAGATTTTTGGATTAAGAATACTGAACTGCTAAGTAAATAATGCTAATATTCCAAAATCCCCCCCCCCCAAAACCCCTGAAATCTAAAACAATTCTGGTTCCAAATGTTTGTATAAGGGATACTCAACATATGTTCTCAAGTATAGCTATAGAATAGTTTATTTAGCAGTCTTCTATTGTTGGATATTTAGTTAGGATTTGTTTGCTATTAAAATTAATATTTCTATGGTTATTTTTAGGTACATCTTTACTTCCTTAAGATAAATTCCTAGAAGTAGAATTGTTACATTTTTATTTTTTATTTATGTATTTATTTTTGAGATGGAGTCTTGCTCTGTCACCCAGGCTAGAGTGCGGTGGTGTGATCTCAGCTCACTGCAACCTCTGCCTCTCAAGTTCAAGCAATTCTTCTGCCTCAGCCTCCCGAGTGGTTGGGATCACAGGCGCCCTCCACCACGTCTGGCTAATTTTTGTATTTTTAGTGAGACAGGGGTTTCACCATCTTGGCCAGGCTAGTCTCAAACTCCTGACCTCGTGGTTCACCACCTCGGCCTCCCAAAGTGCTGGGATTACAAACGTGAGCCACCACGCCCGGCCTACATTTTCAAGTATACTTTTTGAGGTTATTGGATAGACTAACTTTAGAAAAAATAATCTTACCTCTTCAGGAAACATTTATTTTGCTAGGCTCTGGGGATGCAAAAGTAAATAAGACTCCAAGAGGGTGAAGGGGGTTAGGAGGAAAGCCAACTTTCCTTTCCAAGGTAGATGGGCCTGCCTGGATGTAGTGGAGACTCCAAATGCCACCGCTGAAAGGAAATCCCTTGAGGAGTGGGAGGTGAAAAAGCAGATTCTGAAAAGAAAGATACTTCCTTTCAAAAGGAAATATCTAAAGACCTCTCCACTAACTGTAATTTTCTGTGTTGATTGTAACAAATCTACAAGAGTTTATAACAAATATAGGTAAAATGCACACACAGAACCTACAGTAGACCACTCCGTATCTGAGCTTTTTTAGGCCAGTAGTCCATTCCCTAAAAGTAGCTTTAAAATAAAAAGCTCATTGGTTTATTTTGTTCCATAATTATTTTGAGTACATCTGAAGTCATGTAAAATTAAATTTCTTAAGAGATTTATAATCTAGAAAAGAGAATAAGATAGGTTTCTTGATTATTCTAATAGAAAATAAATGCTATGGAAAAGTTCATTCTAAAAAAGGAGAAAAATGTAGTTTGGTGAATAACAACTTCACATATAATATTAATATATAAGGGAGGAAAAACACTTTCTTTTCCTCAGGTTAACTGGAGTCTCTGCAAAATAACAAAAACAAAGAAAAACAAAAAACCAGATTAACAAGAGCAAATCATATAAATTTATTTAATGAAAGTTTTATGTGGCACAGGAAGCTTCACATGGAAATAAGACCCCAAGTAGTCTTTGGAATTTTATTTTGGCATTTATAGAAATGTTATGTCTAGATATGTAATGAAAGCCACTACAACTGATTAAATATTATACTAACAGCTAAGCCATCCAAGTGGATATGTACGAAATATAGCTGATCTGTACTCAATTACTGATCACCAGCTTTAGAAATAAAGAAGTAAATGCACATTGCTCTCCGTCTGACTTTACAGGATAATGACACGAAGAAATAATATTCTTCTTGGCCAGGCGCGGTGGCTCGTGCCTGTAATCCCAGCACTTTGGGAGGCCGAGGCGGGCGGATTGCCTAAGGTCAGGAGTTCGAGACCAGCCTGGCTAACATGGTGAAACCCCATCTTTACTAAAAATACAAAAAAATTAGCTGGGCGTGGTGGCACACGCCTGTAGTCCCAGCTGCTTGGGAGACTGAGGCAGAAGAACCGCTTCAACCTGGGAGGCGGAGGTTGCAGTGAGCCAAGATCGTGCCATTGCACTCCAGCCTGGGCGACAGAGCGAGACTCCGTCTCAAAATAAACAAATAAATAAGAAAAAATATCCTTCTTAGTGCAATAATTTTATTAGTACAATAATACCCTTTACATTTAAGAGCTTTGAATTTTCATTGCTGCTCTTTTGGTTTTATCTACAATATTTATTAGAACCTAAATAATGCCCTCTTTATCTACCAGCATTGTATTTTAACTTCATTTTTGCCTCTTCCTATATATTGCTTTGAACAAGCAACTTCTTCAGTAATTTGATATCAAGTCTTATATGATATTCTCAGGTCTTAAATTAAAAACTGATTTTATAAACATACCTAATTATAACCAGTCAAGATACATTGTTTTTGTTCACCTATTCAGAAACATTGATACTTCTGATCTCAGTGAGACCATGAGTGATTGTTAACCTGAACAAAAGCATTTTTTCCATAACCTAGAATATAAAACAAAGTGTTGTTTTTCCCTTTGGTATTATATTATTGCCAAGTCTTTCTTTTTACTACATATGTCTTGTTCCTTTATTCTTTCACTCTGCAGACGTATTTTGGAATGGATGTCTCTGCAGTTGAAGATCCAGTTCAGAGACGAGCGCTAGAAACCATGATAAAAACGTATGGGCAGACTCCCCGTCAGCTGTTCCACACAGCCCATGTGAGCAGACCTGGAGCCAAGCTCAATATTGAAGGAGAGCTTCCAGCTGCTGTGGGGTTGCTAGTGCAGTTTGCTTTCAGGGAGACCCGAGAACAAGTTAAAGAAATCACCTATCCGGTATGTCATTTGGATTTCAATTGAATGCAGATGATGCCAGGCACTCTCCCAGGTGCCAGGGATACAGTAATGAATAGCATAGTCCTGTCCTAAAGCTGTGTGCCAGTCAGTGCAAGACAGGTGCAGCAGCGAAAGCAGAATCCTGTGCGAGGTAAATGCTGTGTTAGCGATATGAGAGAGTGCTTTGGGGAGCTCAGAGGAAAGAAGGATTGATTGTTTCAGATAGTAACCTCCCTCAGAAAGCAGAGAGAATGGTTATTCCCAGGGAAAGCCTCCCAGGGTAGTGACATAATAGGATTTTGCAAACAAGAAGAGAAGGACTAGAGAATAGTTTGAGCATTGGTATGCCAGTGTACACTTATCATCCACAATCAAAAGGATTGACCAGTGATGCGGATGTTTTGGTTTATGCTTAAGGGAGAACTTTACATATTTCTTTGGCCTCCCCAGGTTGTAATGATAAAAAGTACTACGTCCAAAAATAGGAAGTAGGTAAAATTTTTACTTCAAAATAGAAAAACCAAGCAAGCAAGCCTTAAAGCTAAAGTGGATTTTAATCTTCAACTAAATTCTTCATGTAAAAACAGCATAAGATAGTAGAATGTGAATTGTAAACACTGTAAGGGTTTACAGAAGGAAATCACAGAAAATGAAAAGGTAAGGGAAAGAAGTTGTAAAGGACCTTAAAGAGGAAATAATTCAGTATATCTCAAAGTGCAGTATCTGTGACCTATTTTAAGAGGAAAAGGTTTTTACACACCTACACCTTGTTTTGACTATTATTCCTCATAATAATATTACTTTATGTAAGACAGAACACTGGATATAAATTATTTGTGCTTATAGCTCACATATGTCAAATGGTCATGTTAAATACAAGCAAAACTTATTCCACCAGTGAAATTCAATTTTAAAGCATTAATATGGTAGACAATGTTGTTTTGCTAAAACTAAATTACGAGTGTTGAGTTTCATAATAGAAAACTACATTTTTTGTTTTCTGTTTTTGAAGCTTCACAAATCACTTTAGTCACTGTAATTACCCGCATCACTATTTTTAACTACGATCTGTCACTTGATTGATTGATCGATTGAGACGAGTCTCGCTCTGTCACCCAGGCTGGAGTGCAGTGGCACAATCTCAGCTCACTGCAAGCTCCGCCTCCCAGGTTCAAACAGTTCTCCTGCCTCAGCCTCCTGAGTATCTGGGATTACAGGTGCCCGCCGCCACACCCAGCTAATTTTTGTATTTTTAGTAGAGATAGGGTTTCACCATATTGGCCAGGCTGGTCTCGAACTCCTGGCCTCATGATCTACCTGCCTCGGCCTCCCGAAGTGCTAGGATTACAGATGTGAGCCACCACACCCAGCCCAATCTGTCACTTTAACATGTCAACATAATTTTACAATATATCCCTGGGAATTAATAAATGCCGTTTAATTTACTACTATACTTACTGCTCATTAGCTGTTAAAGTTGGATCTGAGCAGTATGGCTGCTCGCAGTGGGAACGTGGTACCACCCTGCTTCATTCCCACTTCAGGACCTTTGTGATGACTGTTTCCTTCACCTGGAATAACCACTCCCCAGATAAATCCCCAGTTTGCTCCCTCATCTCATTCAAGTCTCTGCTCAGACATCTCTTCCTCGGAGTCTTCCCTGACCCCCATTTAAATGCTTTCCATAAGCTCTGATTATATCTAAGTCTAATTATGTCTAGAACAGGTGTTCCGTCATCCTCAGACCCCTTCCCCTTCTTTTTGTGTATAGCACTTCCATCACCTGACATATTGTATATGTATTAGTTTATTTATTTGTGTATACTCCCATCCCAAATAGAATGTAACTCCATAAACACAAGGACTTTGTCTGCTCTTGTTCATCACTGTGTCCCCAGTTCTTAGGAAGGTGCTGGGCATATAATAGACACTCATTGTTTTTTAGATTAATGTCTTCTCTGATGCAAGTTCTTTAAGGTTTGGTTTGCTGCACTTCTGTGTGATGTGTAAT
This sequence comes from Rhinopithecus roxellana, assembly GCF_007565055.1. Classification (NCBI taxonomy): domain Eukaryota; kingdom Metazoa; phylum Chordata; class Mammalia; order Primates; family Cercopithecidae; genus Rhinopithecus; species Rhinopithecus roxellana. Next base: position 100,026,455 of record NC_044556.1, on the reverse strand, counting down.
GACATTTATGCCACTGCTTTTCTTTATTTGAACCACGGTGAAACCTTCCATACCATACTGCTTCTTGACTCCGTGGGCCTTCACTTGACATCTACACAAAATGCAAACACAAGCCTTGAAACCAAGCAACAGTACTCATTTATACGGGGGTCATCTGGATGACCCAGATGTGCTTGTGTGAACTTCAGTTCACCATTGAAGTTCAAAACAATCAGAGCTGTATAAAAAGCATTTCAATAAAGCACTCCTCTTTAAATATTCTATGAGAAGTGGCTGTTCATATCCTTTGCCTACTTTTTCATGAGGTCGTTTGTTTTTTTCTTGTAAATTTGTACAAGTTCCTTGTAGATTCTGGATATTAGACCTTTGTCAGATGGGTAGATTGCAAAAATTTTCTCCCATTCTGTAGGTTGCATGTTCACTCTGATAGTAGTTTATTTTGACGTGCGGAAGCTGTTTAGTTTAATTAGATCCCAGTTGTCAATTTTAGCTCTTGTTGCAATTGCTTTTGACCTTTTCATCATGATATCTTTGCCCATGCCTATGTCCTGAATGATATTGCCTAGATTTTCTTCTAAGGTTTTTATGGTTTGGGGTTTTACATTTGTCTTTAATTAATCTTGAGTTAATTTTTGCATAAGGTGTAAGGAAGAGGTCCAGTTTCAGTTTTCTGCATATGGCTAGCCAGTTTTCCCAGCACCACTTATTAAATAGGGAATCCTTTCCCCATTGCTTGTTCTTACCAGGTTTGTTGAAGATCAGATGGTTATAGATGTGTGGTGTTATTTCTGAAGTCTCTGTTCTATTCCATTCGTCTATATGTCTGCGTTGGTACCAATATCATACTGTTTTGGTTACTGTTGAAAAAGAAGCTCAAGATCACTGATCATTAGAGAAATGCAAATCAAAACCACAATGAGATACCATCTCACACCAATCAGAATGATGATTATTAAAAAGTCAAGAAACAGTAGATGCTGGTGAGGCTGTGGAGAAATCGGAATGCTTTTACACCGTTGGTGGGAATGTAAATTAGTTCAACCCTTGTGGAAGACAGTGTGGCGATTCTTCAAGGATCTAGAACCAGAAGTACTATTTGACCCAGCAATCCCATTACTGGGTATATACTCAAAGGAATATAAATCATTCTACTCTAAAGACACATGCACACGTATGGTTTATTGTGGCACTATTTACTATAGCAAAGACATGAAACCAACACAAATGCCCATCAATGATAGACTAGATAAAGAAAATATATACCATGAAATACTATGCAGCCATAAAAAAGAATGAGGTCATGTAATTTGCAGGGACATGGATGAAGCTGGGAGCCATCATCCTCAGCAAACTAACACAAGAACAGAAAACCAGACACTGCATGTTCTCACTCATAAGTGGGAGTTGAACAATGAGAACACATGGACACAGGGAGGGGAAAAACACACACTGGGGCCATACAGGAGGGTTGGTGGGGAGGGGAGGGAGAGCATCAGGACAAATAGCTAATACATGCAGGGCTTAAAACCTAGATGACAGGTTGATAGGTGCAGCAAACCACCATGGCACGTGTATACCTATGTAACAAACCTGCACATTCTGCACATGTATCCCACAACTTAAAAAATAATACTGATAATAATAATGATAATAAATATACTATGATATAAAGAAGTAGTTGCCATTGTATCTTTCTGTGTCATTGAAAAACTAGAAGTTTAAGCTCTGCAACTCATATAAAAGTAATTTATATCCGGCAAGGAACTGTGAATGATAAATTATAACTATAAAATTTAACACAAAATTTTTCTCAACTTTAATATTGATAGATTTGTATCCCACAGGGGAGCCACAAGAAAACACTGATAGACAAAATTTTAGAAGCTTGTTTTTAAAATGCCTGATCCTAACCTCTCTGTGCCCACATGAGCATTCCTGAAGCTCTTAAGCTTTTCCTGAGATACTCATTTTTTAGACCACTATGATATCATTTAAAACTGTATATTAACATGTCCGCTAAATAGTCTGACAGAATTATTAGAGCTCCTAAACAGGCATGATTTTTTTAAAAGATAGTATATAGGTCAATGATGCCTCTTTTTTCATTTATTTGGAAAATGACATAAGCAAGTTTCACTAAAAATCTTAGGTTTTTTACAGAAATGACTGAAAATTGCTTAATAGATTATTTTTATTTTATGTAGCATTTCCTCTGAAGAGTTGAAAGTAAAATAATGGGTTAAACTCTTAAATGTCTAAAAGGAGGGAATCCATTAAAAAAAAAGTTCAGTAGAGGATAAAACAGTCATAACAAGAACAGAAAGAATAGAACTGTTGGGGGAAACTCTTTAAAAGGTCATCATGTCTTTTCTTCTTGATTTTGAAACTTTTTAATAATTGTTTTTGCTTGAAGTCAAGGAAACCTTTTCATTACTGTTCATGGGCAGCCATATGGGTATCTCTCTAGAGTCTTCACTCACCTTTCTTTCCCCAAATCCTCTTGTTCCTCAAGCTCTACCTTTTGTTTTTCACTGACAATTCTTTCTCTTTTATTCTCTAGTACTGGCTAGAGATTCTCTAATCCTCTCAATATGTTCCATAGATAAACACTTCCCCTTTCACTCATCACATATCTATTTGAGATGAGAACCTGCTATGTCCTGGCACAAAGATGAATCAGAGGTGTCCCCTCTCTTCAAGGAGCTCATAGCTGAGTGAGGTTTCCTGTGCTACATGTGGGCTTGATTTCTATTGCCATATGTACATACGGCTTGTCATACTACCAAATTACAGTCTTCCAGTAAGTATCAACTTTAGTTTAGGTATTTCAACTAGAAGTAAGAAATATACTAAATTTTTTTCTCTGCTCAAATTTCAAGGAATTGTGAATGATTAACCACATATTTTCATACAAATTAGGCGAGAACCACAGAGTAAAACTCAAATAAGGAACAAATATTTCTATACGCTAAGCATGGGAAGTAAAAAAAATGAGTAAAATAATTCTTGCCCTTACAGACCTTATAATCCATATTACTTTCTCTTACTTTGTTTAGCACTTAAATTAGAAATAATTCTATACTTACTACCTTTTAAAAAGCCATACTTTTTATTTGTCTTGGTTTTAGAGTCCTTTGTCATGGATAAAAGGCTTGAAATGGGGGGAATACGTGGGTTCCCCCAGTGCTCCAGTACCTGTGGTCTGCTTCAGCCAGCCCCACGGAGAAAGATTTGGCTCTCTCCAGGCTCTGCCCACCCGAGCAATCTGTGGTTTGTCACGGAATTTCTGTCTTCTGATGACATATAGCAAGGAACAAGGTAAAGTAAAATGTAATGAAGATCATTCTGGATATATCTTTCATGAGATTTGAGTATTTCTAGCTCATCTGTGCTGCTACTTTGAGTCCTTGGTGGAAAAAATTCAGCTCAAATTTGTGGTTTTTTAGTACAAAGTGGGAAAGAAAACATACTACATGAAAAAACTGAGAGTTAAATGCAGTGCCATTTGAAATGAGAGGAGGAACTTGAAGGGGACAAGAATAAATGGTTATGTTCACAAAATGAAGATGTTATCAGTTTGACAGAAATGTACACTTTGAGGCTGTTGAGCCCCAGAATAGACAGACGTATTTGACCGACAAATCTACCACCTCAGAAGATATAGTCATGGGTTTAAGCAACAAACACAACAAGGATGTCAAGATAACCTTGAAAATAGGTTTTTTTTTCTTGTGTATATCAGTAGTTTATTGTTTTTATTTTTATTTTTTATTATACTTAAAGTTCTAGGGTACATGTGCACAACGTTCGGGTTTGTTATATATGTTTAAAACACGTATTCCTGAAAACCCATCCTTTTCTGACTCCCCACATACTGACTCACTAAAAGCAACATGTGGGAAAGTGCTGTGCAGTAGAGGCCTCTTCATGTTTCTAAATGTCAACTAGACACTGGAAAACTAGGGACATTTTGCAATGAGCAGTCCCTCAACCATTCCAAATTAACCATTTCACTAGAAACAAAAGAACTCTTCCTACTTGCTAGGCATGGACGTGGGGCACCAAAATGAATGACCTAGGGCACTCATCTGTTTCTATGAGGTTATTTGCAGACTTGCCCAAAAGCCAGTGTGTGGACTAGATGCCATTAGCAGCCGGCACTGCTGGCAATTACCGTTACCTTCTGTGCACTGTGCTCCTTGGGAGCTGTATATAGCCTTCCACCCGAACTGCAGTACAAAGGGGCCAGCACGCAGAGAAAACATCAGTCACTTAAAGAAATTAGGTATGCTAGCTGGGCCGTAGTTCTTTTAGGCTCACTCTTATTTCTGTCATGAGATGAATGATTGTTTTTATAGTTGTTAGAAATAAGAGAGTATGCATACCGTTTTATCTACGTTTAGTGAATTAATAGGATAAGGTAGATCTGTTTAATCATAATTATTGTGATAACAATGGTTTATTCTTACTAGTATGTTACAATTAGTTATGAGGTAATTTACAAGTAATTTACTAATAATACCAAAGTACCAACATGGGTGAATTATTTACCTTTAAAAAATTAGAGTACAGTAAAATTTCTCTCTGTTGAGCAAAAGAGAAAGAGCAGGTATTATCACTTAGCATTATGGGACTTAAACATGTCAGACATA